>NW_008360317.1:642689-697205 GCF_000622305.1 Nannospalax galili | reverse complement strand
AATTTTATGCCTGATTTGAACAATAAGATTTGAAAAACTCAACACTAAGTCAGATTCTGAGGTTCAAACTTAAACTACTGGACACCTCTAATTCTTAACCTCAGTTCTCTGTCTCCACGAATGCTGATACCATGTAAGTCTAAATCTCTCATGAGCACCATCCTGGAAGGGACATGAGATAGATGCTTCAGTTGCCAGGCGCAGGAGAACCCAGTCTACCTATCATACCCATTAAGTACTGGACTTGAAAAGGAAGTCATCTGGGCCCTGAAGTCTAGCCAAACCCTAAATACTGCTACACCACTGCACAAACTTGATCAGTGCAACATGAAGACGTAGAATCTTGCACTGATTCAAATCTCTGACCCACACAATTGTGACATGTAGTAAATGGCATCAAATTCCTACATTTTGGAATTTATTATATTAAGATAAATAACAAGGGTAACTCTTTTCCTCAGAGCTATTTCATGGATCTCATGGACTATACATAGTTCCGACCCATAAACATTTCCAATTATCATCTTACTACAAACAACTGAATGCTCCCTCACTGTCCAAACCAACACTACATACATATAATAATATAAAATAAAATTTACAATCACACCTTTTTCCCTTTCTCCATTATTTTCATCTGCAAACAGCAGCCATTTCTACCAATAAATATTTTTATTATTTCTACTACTTTTTGTTTTGCTGAGTAGAACAGTGCTGTAGTAAATATTCTTTTTTTTCCCAAACTTGGTTTTTATTTATTTTATTTTATTTTTTTATATTAGCAAAAGTGTTTCATTGATGTTATGAGAAAAGATACCAACAAAGTCTCTCTAAACCCCAAATATCCATCAAATTAATTTACACAGCAATGAAAAAGAATGACTTCTTGCTGTAGTCAGCAATATGGTGCATCTCATAGACTCAATAGCAACTTACATATGAGTAGTCTTTATAAAGTTTTGTTTCATAGAATCCAGATTTATGGGTCAGGAGGTAAAATTCTGATACATAATATTATGCTACCAAAAAACTTTAAAGTTGCTTTCTTCTGCTAGCCTTGGACCCAGACTCAGTCCTATTCCTCTGGATTTGATTCCAGGACTAGCTTCAGAATCCAGCATACTAGCATAGATTGCTGAGTTCCTTCTCAAGTGTTCCCCAACCCCATCTTCCACTAGCTCCTGACCTGCCTGAAAGACTAGCCCACCTAGGAGTCTGGTAATTAAGATTCTGCCCACTGAGTTTCTATTCCATTCCTCTGCAGCCTCAATATTTCCAACCTACTCCACCCCCACCCTGTCCTCTGGTATCCTTGAATCCAGGCCCACTTCAATTCCCCTGCTTCAGATCCCTGGACTAGCTTCCTAACCCAGACAAGCTAATCTGCCCCCCAAGCATAGATTCCACTGACTCCTGATCTGTCTGACACAGCTCAACCTTCCTCCTATCCTGACTAGCCTACCTACTACCCTGTCCCACCAACTACCCAGAACAGTCTACTACCCTGCAAGAACCTGAAACGCACACCAATTTATTTTTCATGCCTGTGCAAAAAGCAACCAAGCTACATAAGCAATATAAACAGAACCAAAATTCAATTAAACAAAGGCAGAACAGAAGTTCCTACTGGACATACAACCTACAAAGTGTCAATAGGCCCAAACAGCAGCACAAATCACAAATAATATGAAAACAAGAGGATATGTCCCTAACAAAACCCACTAGTCCTACAGAGGTGCACTGTAATGAGAACCACCCTGAGGAACCCCAGGAAGCAGAATTTAAAAGAACAATCATAAACATCATCAAAGAACTTATAGAAAACACAAAACAAACAACTCAAAGAGGATAGGAATAACCTGTGACAGAAGCTCAAGAATCTACAAATGTGTGGCTCAACAAAATAACAAAAACAATTTAGGACTTGAAAAGTGAATTCACAAAAAAGATAGAAATATTGAAGAAAAGCCAGACCAAAATGTACATGGAATTAAAAAACTCAAAAAGACAATTGGAAACAACAGGAAAAATCCTCACAGGCAGAATGAATGGAACAGAAAACAGAGTATCAAGATTGGATGACAAAATTCAATATCTGGATTCCTTAAGCAAAGACTATACAAAATAAAAATAAAAAAAATACAGGAACGGACTATGCAGGAAATGTGGGAAAATGTGAAAAACAAAAAAACCCAACAACAACAATAACAAAAAACAAATCTACCCATCATAGGCATACAGGGAGGAGAAGAATCTCAGGTGAATGGCATTGACCAGCTCTTCAACAGGATTATAGAAAAAAAGTCCCCTAATTTAAAGAAAGACTTATATAGATTCAAGAAATACACAGAACACAAATTAGACATTACCAGAATAGAAACTCACCACGACAAATCATAGTTAAAACATTAAAAGTGCAGAGCAAAGAGAAGGTACTGAAAGCTGCTAGAGAAAAACAAGTTGCATATAAAGGAAAACCCATCAGAATTGCAGCTGACTTTTCAATACAAACTATGAAAGCCAGAAGAGCCTAGGCCAAAGTATTCCCAGTTCTAAAGGACCATGGATGCTAACCCTGAATACTTTATCCAGCAAAACCATCACAGTCAACAGGAAAAGGAAAACTTTTCATGACATGAATAGGCTGAAATAATTCATGTCCACCAATCCAGCCTTACAGAGAATGCCGAAAGCAATATGAAGGACCAAAGACAGGAATGAGTATACCCAAGAGGCCACAGAAAGAAAATAAAGAAAGGTATAATAACAGGAACAGAAAATAGGACCACAAACACAAATAAGTTAAAAAGACTATCCAATACACATCGTCCAATAATAACACTAAATATAAATGACCTCAACTCCCTTGTCAAAAGGCACAGGCTGGTGCCGTGGATCAAATTAAAAAAGCCCATCTTTTTTGTTGTCTTCAAGAAACTCATCTCACCCTCAAGGATACACACTATGTTAGAGTGAAAGGATGAAAAAAAATACTCCAAGCAAATTGTTCTAAGAAGCAAACAGGTGTTGCAATTTTAGTATCTGACAAAATAGACTTCAAATTTAAACTGATCTGAAGAGATAAAGAGGGTCATGTCATTCTAACTAAAGAAACAATTGATCAAGAAGATATTATAGTCATGAACATATATGCACCAAACTCTAGTGCACCCAATTTCATAAAAACAGTAATCTAAGACTATAAAACATAGATTAACCCCAACTCAGTAATAGTAGGTGACTTCAATACCACATTATATTCAATAGACAGGTCAACCAGACAAAGAATAAACAGGAACATCTGAATTAAATGACATCTTACATTAAATGAACCTAAGAGACAGAATATTCCACCCAAGCACCAAAGAATATACTATATACTCAGCAGCTCATGCAAGATTTTTCTAAAATTGACCACATTTGGGATACAAACTTCAACAAATATAAAAAATGGAAAATATTCCATGCATTCTATCAGACCACAGTGTAATAAAGCTTATAATCAACAGCAAAATAAGTTCTAGTAACTACTTGAACTCATGGACATTAAACAATGCACTCTTGAATGATGAATGAGTCAAAAAAGAAATTAAGAAAGTAATAAAAGTATTCCTGGAACTAAATGAAAATGAAATACAACACAACAAAACATCTGGGACACTTTAAAAGCAGTCCTAAGAGGGAAGTTTATAGGTCTTAGAGACAACATCAAAAAAATCAGAAAGAGTACATGCAAATGACTTAACAGTACAACTCAAGACTCTGGAAAGGCAAGCAAAAACCAACCCCAAACCTAATAGATGAGAATAAATAACAAAAATCAGAGCAGAAATTAAATAGAAACAAAGAAATCAATACAAAAATAATCAATCAATCTGAAATCTGGTTCTTTAAAAAGTTAAACAAGATAGAGAGACTCTTAGCCCAGTTAACCAAAAGAAAGAAAGAACAAATCCAAATTAACAACCTGGAAGTCTTCTACCTGAAGTTTAGCTCTCATAGTTCTGGTGGATACTATGCAAGCTGCTAAGGAAGAAAATCAATCAATGCTCCAACCCAGCCCTAAAGCCTAATCACCATAATGACCAGCACAGCAGACTACCTTTATTGGTACAGTAGCAGCACTGTTATCTAGGAAGTAATCAACAGTTATCTAATTGGGCTTAAAGTCCTTTCAGTGTGAGTGAACTCATGGGTGGCATTGTAAACACAGCCAAGCACAACATGGCTGGAGAAGTCATAGATCCCAGAGGCAACCCTATCTCTGTCGTATCTCTTTCTTACCATATGCTAAATATGGATCCTTATATTTACAAACAAGTATACAGTACATCACTCATCAAAGAAGCTTATTTTTGCAACAGATAGAGGCTAATGCAGAATCCACAACTGGTCAGACACAGAAAATATATGTCCGAGAGATGCCCAGTCCTAGGTGATCTACAGTCAAATCTCTATGCTGGGGGGTGGGTAGAGAGAAAACTAGCGCATCCTTCAATTCTCACCAGTAAAGCTTTCTTATACAACAGAGTACAATGCATACAAAAGGCCCAAACTGGCCAACTTTTAAAGAATAAGAGACTGCAGAGTATGTGGTCCTAAATAGGATCCCTATATCAAACCTCTCCCACCCATGAGTCAGGGACTATTGAAGAAGAAGGGGCGGAAAGAGTGTAAGTGCCAAGTTTTGTCCATGAACTTATGGAAGCAGAGGCTTTCAGGTCACTGAAAGCATGCACATGTGAACTTATAGCAATGGTGACATCAAGCACAGGACCCATGTCAACTCAATCAGATAAGGGCCCAGACTGGAGCGAGGCAAATGGTCATCCCTAGTCTGGGAATTTTGGAGACTGATTCCTACTAGGTGAGGGAGAGTAGGCCTTACCAATGATCTCTAGATAGACTGACTAGTTTCCAGTGGATGAATTTGCACCAAAGGAGATCTGGGTACAAATGCTTGACTGGATAGGACTTAACATGTATGGTGGAATACATGAGGTCTGTTGGGGGATGGGGAGGGATGGATGGGGAAGGAATTTAAATTTGATTAGGAACTGGTGTATGAAATGTACAAAAGCTCAATTAAAAATTAAAAAACTTTTTAAGTCTTTACCCATTCATGACAGTATCCGGTATTTCAAAAGTGTCTATCTCTGTAAATATTTTCCACAAGTGGATGCTATCAGTCATACAAATTTGCCACTTTGAACAGTGAGAACATGGAAACTCATTGTTGAAATTGACATTTCTCTAATTACCTGTGAAGTTTGTGGTAGTTTTTCATGTTTATTACTACTTGAGTTTCTTGTGTGAATTTATAACAGTAAATACAGTTTTTACAAAAACTTTCTTAGGAGCCAGGTGTGGTAGCACATTCCTTTAATTCCATTACTTGTAAGGCAAAGACAGGCAGATCTCTGTGAGACTGAGATCAGTCTAGTTTACATAGCAAGTTCCAGACCAGTTGGGATTACACAGAAACCCGATCTCAAAAAGACATAATAATAATAACAATAACAATAATAACAATATAATAATAAATATATTTGGAGGCTAGCGAGATGTCTCAGCACTTAAGAAAATGCAGTACTCTTCCAGAGAATCTGAGTTCAGTTCCCAACACACATCAGGTGGCTCACAACCTACCTGTATCTACAACAATGGGTGATGTAATGCCCTCTTCTGACCTCTGTGGTCACTTACATTGAAGTGCACCTATTCCCCCCTCCCTACCCACATACACATAGTTAAAAACTATATTTTAAAAATATATCATTTTTATTAATTCTCTGAGAATTTGATTCACGAATACAGTGTCTTTTGGTTTTATTCATATCCCATTTCCTCCCCTTAACTCCTCTCAGATACACTTTGTACCCCCTCGCCCCTCACAACTTTGTGCCCTCTTTTACTTTTATAACCCTCTGAGTTCGATTTGAGGAGCCTGTATATACATGAGTGTGGGGCCATCCACTGGAGCATAATAGGCTTACTAGGGACTCATCTTTAATGAAAACTGACTCTTGGTCCCCCAGAATCCATCAGCTGAGTTCTTTTTTTAGGCAAGGACAGGTGCTGTGAGTTCATGTGTGTAAAACTACTTTTTTTTTTATAAATAATATGTATATTTTAAATGATTTTTGTTTTTTTCCAATGTGATCTTTTTGTACTTTTTGTTTTTAGCTCATTTACATTAATGTACATATCTATATGATTGTATTTGAAGCTTTGAGTTAGATGTTTGCTTTCTATTTGTCCCCGCTATTAAGTTTATTTTAACCCACTGTGTCCAGTAACTGCTACTCATACGCACATGGGCATGCAGTCATCTGCTGTGGCATAGGGAACCTACCAGTGGGCATACTCTTAAAAAATGTGACTGTCCTTCTCCCAGTAGCTATCAACTGGTAATACTTCCTTAGCTTGGAATGGGTCCTCAGGAGCCCTTCCCCTATGGTAGGATTGTTAACTGGCTTGAACTTGTGGAGATCTTGAGTAAGTAAACTCAGTTGCTAGGAGTTCATGTGTGCAGCAACCATGTTATGGCCAGACAATAGCAATTCACAGCTGTTCTCCATATCCTTTGGCTTGCATATTCCTTCCACCCCTTCTTCCCCAGTGTTCCCTGAACCTTGAAGGGAGCACATATTGCCTGGAATGTCAGTATTCCACCATGCAGGATCCAAGGCTGGCTAAGACCAATGATATCTTTTTGCCTCCTGCAGTCTTTTTAGCACCGTCTAGTACTATGAAAGCTAGCCAGCAGAGTCCCTTCATCAGTTAAAGATTGTCTTCTCTGTGTCTTGCAACCAAAATATACAGTGTCTTCAGCAACACCCATACAGTTATGGTGATCTACCAAAAGCAATGGCAATAGTGTATATTGTTTTAGGTACCTCTGGAACCTCTCAGACATAACTCGTAGGGAAGTAACCCACGTCTAAAACTGAGATTTTCATTTAATAACCGTTGTCTTTTGAGAAAAACATTACTCTCTAATGTGGACTACTTCTGTTCAAACTCCCTTTAAAAAATATTTTATTTAGCTTAAAAACTATGGGGTTTCATAAGGCTTCTTCATATATCCTTTGCTGGTTAATCCCCCACTTCTTTCCCCCAACCCATCCCCATCCCAGCATCTCCAAGTGCAGAGCTGGGCAACGTGTCAGTGTGAGGACAAGGATGCTCATCCTGCTGTATCACTTCTATTTTGTTAGTGAAGTGAGAAGGTTGTCAACTAAGAATAAGATTATTGGATGTTGGCAAAGAGAACAGAATAGGTGAATGTTTAGCCAGTGATGTGATTTCAGAATGAAATTTTCCAGGGCGCCCACATGGAAACCTGTTTGCTCATGTCTTATTGTTTTCTTAATCAGCAATTGTTTTCTCTCCAGCTGCATGACTTTATGTTGTTCGTGGTAGTCTTAATCACATGTAAATTTTGATTCTTTGTATAGTCTGATTCATTAACTTTTCTTTTATGAATTTTGAAATTTGTATATTCTTAGAGGGCTTCACCTTGAAGTTATATTAAAAATACTACACTTGAGCCAGTGAGATGACTCAGCAGGTAAAGGCACTTGCTACCAAGGCTTATGAGCTGAGTTCAAACCCAAGGACCCACAGATTGGAAGGAGAAAACCAACTCCCATAAGTCGTCCTCTGACCTCCACATATATGCACACATATATATGCATAATAATAAATTTAAAATGTAAATTATTAAAAAATAATACACTACTACTTGTATTTTCATAGTAAATATTAATTTAGTTCATATTGGATTTCTTGGGTATATAACTATTTAACCATGTTTTTCTCAAAATGGAAAATACAGTGTTAAAGACCATTTTTCAAAAGTCCACACATTTCGCTCTGAAATATCATCGAAAGGAAAAACATGACATTATTTTTGGACTTCCATTCTGTCTCAATGTGTCTTAATCTGCTCCTGCATTACCGCCACGTGGTTTTAATTACAATGCTGATAAAAGGCACCATGTGATTCTCTTCTGTAAAAGTTTTCTGCAAACCTTGGGAATTTTGTCTTCCACATGAAAATTATCTTCCAGATGAGTGCAATTCAGCACAATAATCACCTTGTAAAGTACTATTTTGAAACCCTGAAGGAATTTTGATCTGGATTTAATTGAATTTATGGATTAATTTGGGGGGGAGAATTAGCATTTACAATGAGGCTTTGTTCATAAAGAAGACTGTTATTTTCAAGATTTATTTGGGTCTTCTTTTATGTGCTTTAAGCGAGTTTTATAGATTTCTTCAATAAAAAACAAACAAAAAACAAACTCCATGGCATTTTTAAAGGGATTTTGGAGCACTGACACTGTAAACCAAAAAGCATTTATGATCTTAAACATTATACCTGAGGTGTTTTAATGTCTCTGTGCCATAGTTTCCTGGGCTGTTAAAAGAAGATTGCTACGGGAAAAAAATGAGGCAACACATGTGACTTAGTGAAAACAATAATAACGAAGTGACCGTTATTATTCCTTCTTTAAAACCCAGGATCCCCAGTGATTCTTGGATTCTAACTACCACAAACAACTGCAGTTCCACAGAACAGCACACTCCTGAAACTTCATGCATCTTATCCCAAATTTCACATGTAATTATAAAAATGTGCAAATTTTATTTTAAAACTGCCTGATAGTTGGCTATTTATACACGGTTTTTCTCTGTTTTATTTTAGAATTTATAACCAATCTAAGAATAAAATAAAGATATTTTAAAGAGAGGGGGACTTTGCAATGAATCAGTTCCTTGAATCAGTATATGTACATACACAGCCAATAAAAGATAAAATATGTCTTTCAAGTGTTGTTCAAACACATGACACCCATTTCTCAGTTAATGACTGAGCTCTATGATATACTGTTATTTTTTCCTCGAATGCAGTAGCAGGGAGGTACAGAATAATTGTCAGGAACAGAAGTGTGATATGGCATGTTCTTGACCATAGTTATGCCATGTTGAAATTCAGGCTGACTCTAGTCTCTGAAATTATCAGGAAGTTGGCCCAGGGTTTGGGAACACATGTCAGCAGGACCCCAGGTTGTCTTGGGAGCATGTCAGCGTGTTCCAGAGTACACCTGCTAACTGCAGATTTATGGCTTCTGTAGGTTATGCTTGGCTTGCTTCTGCAAAATAGTAATTGTTTCTTAATAGAATAGGGATTGCTAAGGGGACTGTCTACCTGTAAGCTTGGGAACTTAAACTTTTCATCCCTGGTTATGGTTTCTCTGTATAAAAGCTTATCCTAGAGATGGCTCAGGGCTGCACTTGGTTTCCAATACCCTTGTGTAGTCTCTGGCCAGCTAATAAAAGACTTTCATTTGGCAAAATTTTGTCTGAATGTCTTCTCTAGTGCAACACTTCACAACAGAAGCCCACACCAAACCTCTCCTAGACTGTCATGCTTTTCCTAACAGTTTGATTACCAGAATCTAAAGACTGCATTCTTCTAGAAAATACTAAATAGCCTTAATGTACTATACAAGCCGCATGAAAAGCTCTTGTAGACAGTCTCTATGCCACTTTCCCATCCTAGTTCAAAGCAAAGATTTAAACGAAACTCTCAGAAACTTCTAGTCTGGCCTCAGATCTTCCACAACGGTCATTGATTGTGTAGGATAATAAAAATGGTAAAAGAAGAAATTTTCTTTCTCTTTCTCTCCCATTCTGTCCCTCCCTCTCCCTCTAAGCATAATAAAATTAGAAAACACGCTTAGTGTGGAATGTAATAACTTCTCCTTTATACATTGTAACAACTTAAGAGAGTCATCCCAAGACATTTTGGACCACTGAATCTCAGGTACTAAGATCATGTCTGTACATATGATTTAAATGCCAAGAATTTTACGTGAGGTACATGGCTATCAGAGTCAAGCACTGAAAGGAAAAAGCCTCCATCTCTGGACAATGTCTTAGAGAAACAAGGGAACCGGGATACTAGGTCACTGAAAAGCTGTATCTGAGGGCAAGTGGAATAGACAGAGGAGGAAATGGCCCATGTAATATTCATGCATATTGCACTCAGGAAAGAAATATGCTCCAATTGCAGTGGTTCTGTGACCTAATTACAGAAGCCCTTGGACTCACATACTCCTGACCTCTCACCTCTGGCTTCTGTCCCTGTGATATGCTTGCTTACTTCTCAAAATTCTTAGCTTCATCTTTTCCAAAGAGCAGAATCATGAAGACACAAGTATATTAGAGAGAGAAAAACAAAACAGAGGGGAGCTCAAAGGAGAGACGTAAAGACACCACAGTTGCCCAGGGGTTGAAGAGGCTGAAATCTCCCTAGGGAGGGAGAGAGTACTTCCCCCTAGGTTTTTTATTCTGGGTTTGTCAGGCCCTAGGCACTAGAGAGAGCCCTCAGCCCAGTGTCTGACCATGCAGCCTGCCTTAGGTACTAGGAATAAGTGCAGAGATTTTCAAAAAGCAGACTAGGAGAGGAGCAAGTCTGCATACTTCAAACCCAACCCAAATGCAGAGACCAAGAATAGCATGTAAAGTCTTAGTATGTTTGCCTCTATGCAAAATTAAACATGTTTGTCAAACTCTAATGTCAGTATTGACATAAGCATTACAAACAGTGAAGTATCAAGCTCTGAATAACTTTAGCACAAATATACAGAGGAGGCTCCAAAGCACCT
Source organism: Nannospalax galili (assembly GCF_000622305.1). NCBI lineage: Eukaryota > Metazoa > Chordata > Mammalia > Rodentia > Spalacidae > Nannospalax > Nannospalax galili. The sequence goes on along the minus strand of NW_008360317.1, from coordinate 686,526 downwards.
CATAATGCACCATGCCTTCGGGTAATAATCCCCCCAAACCCAGCAGGGAAAACTGACTGCCCCAAGAAAACTGACAAGGTTCTGCAAAGTAATATTTGCCAAGAACAATGCTCCATGGAAATTTTATTCAACTTTTTGTAGTATACACTGTCTACCTTCTTTGGCCCTGTGTTCTCCCTTGTCATTTAGTTGTAACAAAGCATGGCCAACAAGTTTTACAACAGCTGTTTTCATTTGTGATGAAAATGATTGCTATAGTTTGGAGGCACGTCATGCGCTCCCCTCACAGTGATCTGCTTCACCACAGGCCCAAACAGCAAAGCCACCCAATTGTGGGCTGAAATCTCTGAAACTGAGTCAGAGGATAACTTTTCCTCACTTGAAGCTGGTCATCTCAGGTACTTTATCACAGGAATGGGAAGTTGATGATGAAGGTCATGGTTCTACTGCTGAGTGCTCCCAGCTGTGAAGGTCCTAAAGGAGCTGCCGCCTGAAGGAGGCTGCACTCTTAGGACAGGGAGTCATGGTCTGCTAGGGAGAGAGACCAGTCCCTAAAGCAGACTCACTATTGTGGAAATCTACCTGCTTTGGTATTTCTGTTTCCATGTAAATCCATAAAATGCAATCCCTACAATTTTAGAACAACTTTACTCTCTGCAATTCAGAACAAAAAATAAGCCATGTAATTTGCTCAAAGACACCAACAACTCCTTTTCTTTTTGGTTGAGCTAATCAAAATGAACTTAACATCCAGAACACCTATAAGAATAGACACTGAGCAGTTGATTGAAAGAAACAGGAATTCCACAGAAGAATGACGATCATCATGAAAAACATCGGTTAAAACAATATAGTCGACCTGGCATTCACTTAGTTGAATGCACCAATCAAATCAAAATGTATAGAAAATTCACTTTGAGAATATAGATTTATATGATTAAAGACAGAAAAGTAACTACAGAGCAATTAATTACAGAGTCAGTAAGGCAAATGGAGAAAGATAAAGAGAAGTGGATAGCATAAGGCAGGGAAAGGCTCTGTGGACTGGGAGTTACATGAGAGAAATGCTCAGTGGGAGACCTGAAGAGCATGGTCATTTTCTAGTTTGTCACTGGCTGTTTGGAAAGGTACCATTTTCCTTCTAGAAAGGTTTCTTGAGCGAGGTGAACTTTTAGATGAAGGATCTTGAGAAAATGGCCAGGCTGGCTACCAGAGCAGTGTCACCTTAGAGCAGCAGGACTGAATGCCTGCATGCTAGCTGGAAGTGAACGATGGTCAGAGGAGACCTGCATTAAGCTGAGCATGCCTGGGAGCATGTGCTGGAGCAGCTGATACTCAGCCACCTTCAGAATGGCAAGCTACCAATAACCACGTCAGAATCCAGCTTCATAACGAGAGGAAGATACCTTGAGAGGCATTTAAATCAAATAAAAATCATGACCATCCAAGCAGAGCAAGAGCAGAATATTAAACAATCTATACTTCCTGGACTATGTCATTCCCAAGGTATCCCGCTCTAGATTTTAAATGCTGTGGCCAAGTAGACCACACAGCACCTTTTGTGTTTCCAAAAATAGCATCAGGTGACACATAGTTTCCCAGAAGGAACCTGAATTTGTTATCCTTCTGTCATCTTTAAGGAAATAATAAAAATAGCCATAGTTTTCTTACAAGGAGGGTGGGGGGAGAGCTTCTGTGTAGCAGGCTGATGATTGCATTCATGAACTTGGATTGCCCTTCAGAACCCATATGCTGTCATCCTCATTTGTTATTAGGGAAACCAGGTAAAGAGAAGTTAAATAACTTTCCCAGAGGCTTGGGTACATATTCAGGTAACTAGCTTCAGAGCCGGTGCTTGTGACCAGCACAAATGCTGTCTCCCAACACTGAATAAGCCTTCAGAAAGTTTCATGCTGCTGTTCAAGAGTCTCATTTCATAAGCTCTAAGGACGCATAGGTACAAATCAAGCTGTCTTTCTGAGGTATACAGACATGGATAGAGACACATGCACACACGAAGCCAGGAATCTGTATGTGGTAAAACACATGTGGAGACAGGTGTGCATGTACTTGTACTTAAGACAAAAGAGAGAGCTTGGCCTATGCACCCTTCACTCTCAGCTCATTCTTGAAAACACTAATCTCATTTCTAGGTTCTGAAGAAAATATTTTTATCTTACCTCTTGCAAAGTTGACACAGAATAGGCTATTATAAATCCTTATGTGATATTTAAAGTAATAAGGCCATCACTGACAGATGCCCAAAATAATTACCCAGAGTCTGCATAATCTTGGCTGAATAGGCTAGACCTCATGCTTCACAGGATCTTCTGGTTAGTATCATTTATTTTCCCAAATCATGCTCTTAACTGTCTATATTTTTAACTCTGTAGACCACAAGCCTTTGTGTTTGTCCTTCATGAGAATTAGAATCCAATGGTGATGTGTGAGGGTGAGTTCATTTCCCAGGAATGGCAGGTTAGAAAAGTAGCAGAGGGAGCAGAAAGGGATGTTTGTGGCCTGGATATGTATATAAGTAAAATACCAGAATATAGAATTATTACTAAAACAAATCAGTTATAAAAGGACCGACCTTTCCTAAAAGGAAAATATTACAGGAATGCATTTTCTTTTAAGAATTTGGTGGAGAATCTCCTCTCTGAAGGCAGTATTCACTGAGAACAACATTTGCTGTCTCTAGCCCTCCATTCATCCTGTCTTTTTCGTGTTTGGAGCATAACATGGCATAGTCTTTCTTGGCTCCTGTAAGTTGCTATGATTGTTGCTTATCTTCCTTAACAAGAGTTCTTATCCTTTATACAAATGGACTCGAAGTGTAACAGGCTCTAAACCCCTGAAGATACCTTAGGTTGAAGAAAGAGAGAGACTTACAAATGAGGAAATAAAAAAGAAATCACACAATGTTAAATTTACTAAGCAAGCAAGATAACAGAGTCTGAAAAGTGAAGGTGCTGAGTGAGCAAGCTTCCAGCTCATTCAGAGCTGAGCTTTGATGTGACCTGCATGCTAAGCCTATCATGTGTGACATGTACTATGGACGTGGCATTTGTTGTTAGCATTTGCTGTTCAGTTTGTATCGCATCTCTCATTACTAACCTTCTCTTTTCCAAAGTCTATAATGCGGTGGTAAAAATTTATATCTTCCGTTATTTTTATAGGGCCAAATTTACCACACAAATTCTAGTGCTTAAAATGGCATTTTTATTTCAGGGGAAAATTGTGCTACATTTGAGTGAGATTCTATTAATGTTGCAGAGGATCACTAGCTTAGCTCAAAGGCTCAGAACACCAGCTGATACCACAGGAAATTATATTTTTATTTCTTTGTGCACAGTACACACAAATTTGGAGTCCCCAGATAAGTAAATTCTCTTGGGTGTCCAGTGAAGGTATTTCAGAGAATGGATGTATAGAATCAAACTTTATGGTATAACCTTTAAACTTCAAGCAGTCAGGGCATTCTAAAGTATGGAGAACCCACAAGTTGGAAATAGTGTGTGATGAAGGAGGTGCGGACAGGTATGCCAGTGTTCTCCCACTGAGGGAAACTTTGGTGGGATGTGCCCTCCCCAGGTAGCTGATGCTACCCCTAGACAGGGAGTCATTAGCACAGGCAGTGTTTTCAAAATAGCGCCATGCCTCCCTTCATGCACTTGATAACCTTATTATTCCCATACTATTCTAGTTTTCCCACTCTTGAGTCATAGTGAAACGGAAATACAATGACTCATCCAACACTTCCTGTCTCATGCTTGTTTACTTCTCTCCGTCATTTAATTTATTCTGTTCTCTATGAAAGTTTTAACTAGAGGGAAGCAAGTTGAAAGGGGCATCCCTTTTGAGCTGTGAGGTTCGCAGGAGGTGCTCAAAGATGTCAGTCCTCTGGCTGAGCTGCTGGTGGTCAAGATGGATAACAGGAAACCAGTGTTTCTAATGCACTGGATTGTAACCGTCCTTGACAATTTTCACTCAAGTTGGGCCTGATTAGAGGTCTCCAACCATGTAGGGACAATCCCATGGGACCAATGGGCCAAAGCTGTTAGTAGTGAAAATAAGAAAAGCTGTGCAGGTATGGGTTGGGGAATCTGATTATTGGCTCTAACCATTTGCATGAGGGTACTTTTAAGGGCATTAAAATCTTGAATCTTCTTATCACTTACCTTTTTTTCATGTGTGTGTACATGCTTGTGTAGTTTGTACCTCTAGGTGTATGTGCATGTGTGGGGGCCAGACGTTGACATCAAATGTCTTCCTCTATTGCTCATCACCTTATATTTTAAGACAGGGTCTCCCTTTAACCTGGAGCTTGCTGATTCATCTAAGCTTGGCTGGGCTACTCCCTGCCACCACCACCATGAAACTGAAATTACAACCTCATACCACCGCACCAGCTTTTATGTAGGTTCTGGGACTCCAAACTTGGGCCCTCATGCTTGTACTGTAGGCAGTTTACTGACTGAACTCTATCCCTAGCCTATACTTACCTTGCATATATGTTTTCCTCATGGTCCATTCACATGCAGCCTCTTTATAGTTACTTAGACCTCAGGCACTTACATGCAAATTCTATTTCCAAATATTCTTTTTATATTTTAATTTTTTTAATTTTATGTGTATGAGTGTATTGCCTGCTTGTATGTAAGTACACCTAGGTCATAAAATGTCTTTGGAGGTCAGAAGAGGTCATCGGATCCCCTGGAATTGGAGTTATAGGCAGTTGTTAGCTGCCATGTGGGTGCTGGGAACTGACCCAGGTCCTCTGCAAGAACAGTCGGTGCTCTTAAAGGCTGAGCCATCTCTCCAGTCCCAATTTATGCATATTCTTAAGTGCTTACAACATCTAAAAGTTCAAGGTTTTGTGTGTCTGTTCCCCCATCAACACAGCTCCTAGGTATATTTAATTATTTACTTATTTATATCTTTTGTTAGATCTAGAAATTCCTATTCAAAGAAATCATTTTACTTTTTCTTCGGAGGTATTAAAGTGAAATAAAATATTTATTGTACCTAAAGGACACCAGTCCATGCTTGTGGATTCAGTGATCACACTCGGGCCCACATTACATGGTGCTCTGGGCTTAAGTTAGCTCAAGCACTGTTTCACGTTTGTGGACAGTCACCTCAAAAAGACTAACCTGCCCTAGACTCAGAAAGATACAGTATGCCCCACATAGACTGCCATTCTTTACCCTTCTTCAAAGGTGTCCTGACCCATGGCCAACTCATATCAGTTTTCATCATTAGCTGGGAAGTGTTGTGGCATAAAACAAGATAATATCATGGAATATATTCTAGAATACCAACACCTCATCCACCGGACTCATGTTGACAACATTGACTCAAGCTTTCAGGCCATTAACTTACATTTGAATGCAGGATGTGATGAGTAAGCCCAGACCCACGTGGGCCTTCTCCTCATTAATCTTCATTCATTCTCTCTCTACCTTACTCTTCATATTCTCATGCCTCAGTGTACCTTCTTGTCACAGAGGAAGGAAAGCTGATGCATTCATTTATGCACAAAACATTTGTTGAGCAACCGATGTGTGCCAGGCTCAGAGTCAGTTCCTTCGTATAAAGAGCTCTTCATTTTTCAGGACAGATTAACATGGAAACCATGGAGTAAATACTGCTTATGTATTGTCATCATCTTCAAGGTGTTGGCATAGAAAAGAGTGAATAATAATGTGTGGGAAGCAGATGAGAGACTCAGAAGAATATAAGGAAAAGAGGCACCAGAGCAGCCTCACTATAAAGGGTCACTTTAGCTGGGCATTCAAGGAAACAGGAGTTTGTTAATCTTCTAATTTATACTTTGTGTCACAAAACTCTTTTCTTGAGGTCTCCTATGACTTGCAGAATGAACTATCTGGAATGACTATCTGTTCTCCCTCTTAGTTTCCTCATGTGGCTTTTGGTATTGTTAACCAACCACATCTAGTCTTAGAAACTAAGACTAAACCAACTTGGGAAGGAATGGGTACATATGGCTTCCAACTCACACTCCATCATCAAAGAAAGCCAAGGCAGGAACTCAAGGCAGGAACCTGGAGGAAGGAGCTACAGGAAAGACCATGGAGGAACTCTGCCCACTTCTCTGGCCTATGCTCAGCCTATTTTTGTATGCAACTCCAGACCACCTGCCCAAGGGTGGCACCAAATCATTCAATTGCCAATAAAATGCCCCACAGACATGCCCACAGATCAGTCCAATAGAGGAACTTCCCCACTGAGGTGCCCTCTTTACAGGGGTCAAGTTTACAACTGGATCTTTCCAACACACTAAGCCAAATCCACTGTGCTTAAGAAACTGCCTTTAGATATATTCTCCCATCTTCTCCCCAAATTCTTGTTGGCTTTCTCTTGGGTTGGTATGGTGGACAATGGATTGCAAGTCACAAGTGATATATGTCCTTTGCTCTCCAGTTTCATGGATGCACCCCTCCATGAAGGTTATGGTTAAGTCATGCTGCATGACCATAGCACCTTGCTCTGATCACACCCTGAATCAATGCACTCGTGCCCTAGTGTGTGTGTGCATGTGTATGTGCATTCAAAAACCAGTGAACTCTGGTGACTCTTCCCTTTATCCTTACTGCAACCCTCTTGGGAAACTTTCCTAGTGGAAACTCCTTATAACACTGATTCAACTTAAATGCTATTATTTATTTATTTATTTATTTATTTATTTATTTATTTATTTAATTTTACTAGGTACTACATATGAGCTCTGAACCCAGAGCCTCATGTGTGATAGGCAAACTCTCTATCACCGAGCAATATCTCTAGGCTTCCTTTTATTTTTATTTGAAGACAAGGCCTCATTGTTACTTCAGCTGTCCCTGAATTCATTCTCCAGACAAGCCATAGACTTGTGATCCTCTTGCCTCAGCATACTGAATAGCCTAGAGGCCTGTACCATCAAGCCTGGCCTCTTCTTCCTTAAAACACAACAAAATGAATTATAATAATTTATGCAAACTAGCTGGACACAGTAAGATATATGCCGAAAGAAATTTGATTTTTTTTTTATCATGACTTCCCCTTAAACTTGCCTTTAACATGTGGTTTCATCCTTTATTTCTCTATATAATCATGGGAACGACCTAAAGCTTTTCAGTCAATCTCAGAGATTTACAATTAATCTCCTCTTCTGGAAACTAACAACCTAGACACATCCACCATCAGCAATGGACTCTCATTAAATAGATGCTTGGAATCCTTGGTTTCTGCTCTCTTTGTGTCTATCCCTTTTTCTGCTGACCATACTTTTTGCCCTTCTTTGTTTGGACCAGGGGTGAACCAAGGTATGGAGATGATGGGCATGAGCTTGGAAAAGGTCTTAGACGCTTAGTGTAACTACACCAAGGTTAAGGTCAACTGTGTGCATTGCGTGACCACAGGTTGCAGTTTTCTCTTGTGGGGGTTTGGTAGGGTCTATTTAGTCACTCTGTCCTTCTATTACCAGGACATCTTCCTAAAATTCCTTGACCCAGCAAGCTGCTTTCAGCGGCCCATGAATGTCCTCTTTACAGTCCCATACTCTAGCCACCTTCCCACCACACCTCCTGATTGTACCTAGCTCCTCAGATAGTTAACTAGACAAAAGCTGTAAATGATAAACTTTTAATTTTAAACTAGTTTTAGATTCATAAAATAGCTACAAAGATAGTGCAGAGAATTCCCATATACTGCACATTTAGTTTCCTGTGTTGTTAACCTCTTCCATTCATATGGTACATTTCACACAATGAGTTGATCAGTATTCATATTTTTCTAATATAAAACCTATAGTCTAGATTTTATTCATATGTGCTTAATTTTTACCTAGTGTGCTTTTTCTGCTCCAGAATCCCACCTAGGTCCATACCATGGATTAGTCACCACACCTCTTAGCCTCTTGGTAGTGCTGATGGCTTCTTAGGTTTCCTTGGTTTAAAATTTTTTAATAATATTTTTTATTCTTTGAAAGTTTCATAAATTTATACAATGTATATTGACATCCACTGGCTAGATCTTGGGCAAGTCATGCAGGTAACCACAGCTGCTCTGAGGATTCTTGCCACAGCCCTGACAGGTCCAGAAGTCAGCATTTCATAGCTCTCTTCCTTATTCAAGCATCCTTTTCTGCCTCCTCTTCTGTGAAGCTTTCTGAGCCTTGGATAGTGGGATGTTGATAGAGATAACCAATCTACAACCTGAACACTCAGTGTTATTTATACTCAGCACTTTGAACAATTTGTGCATGTGTGTCTGTGTGTGTGTGTGTGTGTGTGTGTGTGTGTGTGTATGCACATATACATGCCATGTGTGGCAGTCAGAGGGCAGCTTGCAGGAGACAGTTCTCTTCTTTTACCTTGTAGATCCTCTGGGTCAAACTCAGGTCATTGGGTTTGGCAGCAAGAACATTTAGCTACTGAAATATCTCACCAGCCCAGAATCCCTTGTTTTTGGTGACTTTAACACAGTCATGCAGTATTGTAAAGAGCCTTGAAGAATGTCCCTTAACCAATATATGTTATTTATCATTTTTATTTTATGTGTATAAGTGTATTGTCTGTATGTAGATGCATGCACCCATATCATGTCATGCAGTACCCACAGAGGTCAGAAGAGAACATCATATTCCTCTGGAACTGGAGCCACCACATGGATACAGGGAATTGAATTTGGATCCTCTGCAAGAGCAACCAGTGTTCTAAATCCCTGAGCCATCTCTCTAGCTCCTAATTGATATATTTTAATGCTCTTTCTTTTTAAAACATTATTTATTTTTATTTTATATTATCAGTGTTTGCCCTCATACATATATGTGCACCACACATATGCCCTTTAACATCAGTAGCCAGAATAGGGCGTTTCCCCTGCAACTGGATTTGCATACAATTGTGAACTGTGTGTGCGTGTGTGTGTGTGTGTGTGTGTGTGTGTGTGTATTTATTGGGATACTGGGAACCTCTGTAAGAACAGTAAATGCTCTTTACCTCTGAGCTGTCTATCCGGTCCCTAATGTTCTTTCTTGATTGCAAAATAGTGGTAGGTTTGGGAAAGAAAGTCAACAGAAGTGTATTCTTACATATTATATCAGGGATGTCTGCCATCAACATGACTTATCATTGCAGAATAACAACTTGACCTTAGCTTGATGCTACCATCTTTTTCTGTCCTTTTCTCAGAATTTTTCCACTCTTCTGTTACTACCTTTGTGAATTTCCAAATCTCTCCTATCTTTCTCTCTTTGAAATTGTCTATATTTTTCTTATTCTCCTTCAGCAAAGAGCTTCTAGTCTGCCACCTTACCCAGCGGTCCTCGAGTGGACTTCTTGATGATTCCTTTATCCATCCAATGTCCTCTTGAGGTTGTCTTTGGCATGGCCTTTACTATGAGCCTCTCAGATCCATTCCTTTGTATTAGCTTCCACAACCTTGAAGGACCAGCAAGCTAAGAGTTCCAACACCAACTACACTCTCTGATTCTCTGCATAGATGGTCTGCCCTGAAACTACAGGGACAGTTCTATTTAACAACCTGCTATACTATCACAGTTCAATGTTCTCAACAGACAAAAATGCAAATTCCCAGAACTTAATCCAGACTCATTGAGTCAGAACTCTTAGGTGGGACCTAGGAATGTATGTTTTAAAAAGTCCTGCCACTGGGTCACATTCTGACTGAAGTCTGTGCACAGCACAGGTGGAAGCCTCTTTCTTTTCTCCCCACAATTCTACTCTAAGTCCTTCCAGAGTCATGGAACAGCCTCATTTGACATGACTTGACACAGGGTGGCAGCTCCGCAATTAACTGATATTTTGTTCTACATGACTTGCTGCTATTGAAATTGAGTACTGTTATTTTCTAAGGGCAGTATTAGCTTCTTGCTGGGCACTTCCCATTCCTTATGAGTACCTTTGATTTTGCCCATACCTTGTATTAAAATCTCTCTAGTTAAAACTTTTGATTGTGCCATCTGTTTCCTGTCAGAACTCTGATGGGTACAGTGCTCTAAGACTATATTTATTTCCACGAAGGACCACAAAAAGGAATGCTTATTCCAAAGGAGAAAATTGCTAATGGTATACTTTTAGGCTTTGGTTATTTGACAGTAAAAATGTCCCTATCCAGTTGTAAAGGAATAGCAGAGCATACTGTCAACGTTCTGTGTGTCAGAACTGGACTAGTTCCTTACGCACACACTTCTCATTTAGCTCTTATAGTTATAATCGTGACATTTTGATTATTTCAAGTTTGCTGAAAATCAAAGTCCAGAATAGTTAGGACTTCATTAGATCACACGAAAAAGCCAGTGGCCTTAACTTTCATGTATGGCCCAACACTGTCCCTTTTCATTAGAGACACTGTAAAGTGAGGCGCAGGGATGCAGTCAAATCAATGTGGAGGCAGTGGAAGATGCACTTAAAGATACTGGGGATGTGACAGGCACCTGACATATATATGAATTTCACTCTTATAAACAAATGCAGAGAACTTCAGTGTTGGTCTGAGAGATAGCCAGAGCAAAAGATAAGAGAGAAAAATGCCCTGCCACCCCCATAATTAAGACCACTTCCTTTTGCTGGGCGTGGTGGCTCACGCCTTTAATCCCAGTACTCCAGAGGCAGAGATGCAGGTGAATCTATGTGTGTTCAAGGTCAGTCTGGTCTACATAGAGAGTTCCAGGCCAGCTGTGGCCACAGAGAGACCCTGTCTCAAAAAAAAGAAAAGAAAAGAAAAAAAAACAACCACTTCCTTTTGTGTGACACTTAGTCTGAGGATCACATTTTGTGTAAGAACTCTTATAAAGCTGTCCTCACGCTTGAGTAGGATAATCATGGTAGAATTGAGCGACCAAATGAATTCTTCCCTATTGTGCTGTTTTACTTTAGAGTAGGGAAGGGAAGGTCTTGCTTAGTGCGACTCTTTGTTTCAAATAAAAACATTTAGAGAGAGAGAGAGAGAGAGAGAGAGAGAGAGAGAGAGAGGATATAGGAAAGTCAAGATCAAAGTCACTAGTATGTAGTCTGATAGAAAGGGCTGAGGTTTTAGTTTAGTGGAAAAGTACTTGCCCTGAATGTGCAAGGCCCTGGAGTCCATCCCTAGTGTCACAGAAAATAAAATATACATTGAAAGAAGAAATTCTGCTATGTTAAACTATGAAAGAAAGAGGAAAATATAGACCATATTGTAAATATTTTTCTAGCAAACCGACGAATTTGAAGTAACAAATGTTAGGATAGTTAGGTTAACAACTGGAGAGTGAAAGATTAGACTATCTTGTCAGTTCTATTAACTATGGACTTTCCTGCTCTCCTCGTTCCTATACAGAGGGCTGGCCATCACTAGCTAGAGCCTAACATCCTGACCAGGGAGATAATGACAAACAGGACAGGACTTTAACCCCATTATGCTCACCAGTCCCAGGTATCCACTTCCTGGTCACAGAGGATCTCAAATCTAAGGTAACAGAGAAAACACCATGACTTGGCCTTTCAAAATCAGTATCAGCCTGAATCTGTGTGAAATAAAATGTGTGCTAGTGGATTAAAAATACAGATTCAAGAGCCTCATTTGAAATTCTTGTAACAAGAATAACTTCAGAATTTAGAGTTTACTGAACTTGGCAATATTGGTATATATTTTACCTATTCCAAAATGCAAGATCCAAAATGCTCCAAAATCTGTAACTTTTTGAGCATGAGGTTAGTACACAAGAGTTTTTAGATTTCAGAACATTGCAGAGCTCATATTTTTGAACTAGGAATTTTCAACCTATAATAAAGAAATACGTATTTATTGAATAGTGAGAATGTAAATTTTAATTATGTGGAAATGTCACATTCTTGAACAGAGATCAATAAAATCATAATGTCACTGCCATCTCACCTATGCGACCATGTGTGGTGTGCCATGGTGAATAAGCTTTCGTGAAGCAGGAGATCAGATAATATAAAAGGATAACGGAATGAAAGCTAGACTACAAGGCAGTAGACTGTGATTTCTTACCTAATCGTTTTTAAGCCTATTAGCTATTTTTACTGAATTTTTGTGAGTTTCATACAATGTATTTTGATGACTTTGAGACACCCTCCCCTATCTCTACCCCTCTTACAGCACCCATACCAGATTTCATATACTCTGTCAAATATGTTAAGGCACATTGAGTCAAGTTTGTGTCCCCAAAGATTCTTCAGTGTTTATCCATCTACTGCAGCCTGGTTAATCTGTCTAACGCCACACCCTTAAAAAAATGACTCGCTCCCTTTTTCCAGCAGTTATTTGTTGTCAATAGTTTCTCAGTTAAGGTTGGGACTTTGTACCCATGTCCCCACTTCTGTACTGGGATTTTGTCTGGTTTGAGCTTGCATAAATATTATGCATGCTGTTACCATTGCTGTTAAGTTCATATGAGTAACTTCCCAGCTATCTGGAAAACTGTTTCTTTGTGATCTTCCACCACCTTTACCTCTTATAATCCTTCTGCTCCCTCTTCTTCAGTGGTCCCTGAGTCTTGGGTGGAAGAGGTTTGATGTAGGTGTCCTATTCAGGGATAAGCACTCTGCAGTCTCTTGTTCTCTGCACTTTGGCCAGTTGTGGCTTCCTAGGTTAATCACCATCTGTTGCATGAGGAAGCTTCTCTGGAGAGTTGAGAGATGTATTAACGTGTTTTCTGCCCTCTGTTCCCCTATGTTCTCTGAGGCTTAGGTGTAGAGGTTGCATTGTAAATGTGTCACTTAGGGCTGAGCATTTCACAGACACTTATTCTATGCATTTGACCAGTTGTGAAACTTTGTAATAGTCTCCATCTGTTGCAAAAAGAGACTTCTTTGATGAGTGGATGCATACCTGTCTGTGAATATAAAGATATGTATTAAGAACGCAGTAGGAATACTGTAGTGCCCACCTGTAACTAAGGGAGATAACCCACTAGTGTTCTAAAATGATGGCTAAATTGGTTTTCTCCCCCTATCTAGAAGCCTTTGACAGGGAACTGACAATGATTCTAACCACTCCAACAGCTATCAAAGTGCCTGAAAACAAATCCTGAGTCCTTCATTCTCAAGGCCAGCCTTGGCAGACAAAGAAAAATGAAGAGGAACCCAATAGTGGGATGCTCATGGAAGCTCTCATCAAGAAATCCCAGTGGACTCTGATATGAACATTTGAAATTTGCCCTGTTCTGACATTTTTCTGGTTCCCTGTCTGCTTGCAATGCTAATTACTCTTGCCCTTATTTCTCCTTCACATTCCCTATTAACCAGTCAAGGACTTTCTTTTCTCCCTGTAGATAAGAGTTATGCAATTGAAATTGCCTCTCCCTGTGTCCCTGTTCAGTATGGAAGAATCTAGCGTGGTCTGCATCCTGATTCCCTATCCACAGCTGGGTAACCTCTTCAGTGGATGGTGTGATAAGAGTAGGAGGTAAGTACTGGCTAGGCATTTAGGGCCTAAGAAAAGTAGCCAGTTTCTTGGCTAAAAGTTAAAATGTCCTTGGGCCTCTCAGCAACATACCCTGTTCTGAAGGCCAAAAATGTCTAAAATATTTGGGAGCTCTTATCTAATCCCTAAAAGATTTTAGGGTTACCTCTTCAGAGGGGGGAAATGTTAGAGTAGCAAAAAGCCTCATTAAAAGAAAGAGAGACAGAGAGAGAGAGAGAGACAGAGAGAGAGAAAGGAAAGAAAGAAAAGAAAGAATGGGGGGAGGGGTGGTCCCTCCCTCCCTTCCCATCGCTTCAAATTCCTGAACTGCGACTTCTCCTCCTTGTATTTCCAGAAAGGGAAAGAAAGTACATGAAGTTATCAGAAAAAAGTGATGGGGAGATATGGGAGGTGTTGGAGGGCAGGGAGTGGGCATGGATTTGATCAAAACACCTTATATGCCTGTATGAAATTCTCAATATTTTTTTTAAAGTTAAAAAAAATAATGCAGTAGGAAATTACTTTGGTCTAGGAATGTAACAAAAGTAGGTTCTTCTCTAGGCTGTATGATCTCTCCGGCCATGTATTTGGCTGTGTTGATAGTATCACACATAAATTCTCTCCCAATGAGCTGGCCTAAAGTTCAATTAAACAGCTGTTGATTACCCCCAAGATAAAAGTGCCACTACTGCACCATTAGAGATTATTTGCTGGTCCAGTCATTGTTGTGGTTCATACACGTTACAGCTGGATGGAATAATTGATTGGTTTTCTCCCTTGGCAGTTTAAAAATAAACTTTCAATATGTGTAATTCAGTGCACCATCAAGGAAATAAACAATAAAGATGGAGACTAATATGGCAAAGGCATCTAAGAAAGAACCATTCAAGCACAGACATAAAAGATTAAAAGGAAAAACCAAACTGATTGTCCAAAACAGAGAGCAAAGCTTTTCTGATGGAGAGAGCAGCCAGACAAAGGCCCTGAAGTAGCAAAGCTCTCAGTCCCTTCAAGCATGTGTGTCCAGTGTACAGTGAGGGAGTATAGAGGGAGGGAGATTACGGTGAGAAGTAGAGTCCAATTGCGATCAAAGGAGCTCAGACCTACCAGCTATGTAATTCTATTACAAGCATAGGTCAGAAGAGTAGGGGGTGGGGAGAAGAGAGGAAGGAAAGACAGAAAGGAAGGAATCTTGCCCTCTTAGCTTGGAATCAGATTCTGTTCTTGGCAAGCTGTTCAGGGAGCTTTCACTTGGCAGGCTTGGGTTCCCTTGACTTTATAAATGGGCAGCCTGTGGTCAAGGATTTCCAAATGTGCTTAAAATGGAACTGCCACTGAAATCATGTTTGGCTGCCCATCTCCCTGGTACTCAGGAAAAAGAGTCCCCTTGGGCTTGGCAGACAAAGCCAGGGACACTGTTTGGACTAGATTTAGGAAGGGCTGCCAGGTAGAGAGGATATTTCAATAACTGTGTAGCCAAATTGGTAATTAGAGTGCCTGGGTACTGGGGACACACCATGTAAAGCCCTGTGACCTCTTGATAGTTGATGTCATTGAGATTAATGAGCTCTGAAGCCAGCACTTCATTTTAGAAAATGCACATGGTTTATGATTGACTCTCAATGATCATAGTGCTCAGAGATGAATCAAATGCTGTTCATTGAAATCAGA
The DNA here is from genome assembly GCF_000622305.1 of Nannospalax galili. Taxonomy (NCBI): domain Eukaryota; kingdom Metazoa; phylum Chordata; class Mammalia; order Rodentia; family Spalacidae; genus Nannospalax; species Nannospalax galili. Next base: position 671,421 of record NW_008360317.1, on the reverse strand, counting down.
AAATGTCAACTATTCCATAGTTTCTTTTGGCCAGTTTATCCCTTGAACAGCTTTAAAAAAGGAAAGGTTGGACCTCAATGTCTTCTATCAACAGAAACATACTGATGAAATTCCTAAATACATTCTCCTGTATGACTTTAGTTCGACGATAAAGCCAGCAGAATGAATCTGTGCAATTTCTCCCCTTGGTGGTTGGTTGTGCCCTAGAAGAGATGGTTCCAGAAGGATGCACAAAGGTAATGCTTTAAGAAAACAGACGGTGCTGCCTGTGAGCATCTTCGCAATGCACAACCTATTCAGCAGCAATATACTTCCGCTGTGGCTTTTTTTAATTGAAACTGATGGAGCTGGGGAACCGGCTGAGTTTTTGCATAAATCATCATCGGTAATACTCTTTCAAGGGTAATCACAACATTAATACACCAAGCAGGATGTGAAATAATTAAAATTTAGCACACTGCAGTATTGAAAATTCCAAAATTAGTCTAAAGCACCTTTGCTTTGTTCAAATGAGCCATCAGAGCACTACACAGAAACATTCATATCCCATTACATCAACTACAAGCAGCAAAAATGTCTGTGCCCCCCCCACACTGTAATATTGCTTATACTTAAATCTTTTCTTCTCTGGTGGTGATAATTTTTTAAAAATTTGTTTTACCTGCCTCTAAGCAAAATGTGTGGCATACAGAATTGTAAAACAGAAATGCTATGAATCAGGGGATGTTGGAGAGAAAAATTGCTCCCTTATGACCCTTATGAAGACAACTCCAGCCTAAAGAGTCTACACAGCTATGTACAATAGGGAGAAATCTACAGTGATGATCATCTCATTTCAATATATCTATATAGGAGGTAATAAAATACCCAGGTTAAGTCTATGCTGAGACACAGGCTGAGGTCCTCGGCAGCACTAAACAGCTCACTTGCTCTGAGGAAGTATTTTAATGTTTGGCGTCTCACAAAAGATAATAAGTAAAAAAAAAAGTTCCTCGAGTAATACAAGGACATGCAGACAGCTTGAAAATAACAATGTTTTGCAAAGATCTAAATTCCATCTTTATGAGACCAGGTGACTATGTGGTTCCTCTTAACCAAGGCATAAATAAGGGAATCCCTCCAATGGGCAAGACCCTCAATATCCAGAAAAAGGTAACTTGTCCCCAAACTGTAAAGCTGCATTCTACCTTTAGTGTACCCATCTCACCTTTATAACATTTCTTTTTCCTTATAACAGTTCTTCTAGAGGGAATTCAAAATCTCCCAGCATCTTAAGAGGAAAGGAAGTAGTAAGTCCTGCAACTCTAAAGAATGACCTGAGTAGATCATTCTCCTGGATGTAAATGGACCAGTAACAGGAATCAAGAAGAACACCTAAGGAAGGAATTGCAGGTCCTTGGGGGAAGGGAGTTATCAGTGAGAAACAGGGTGGTGCCTGCCAGGCCTCATAGCACATCACTCATTCGTCTTACATGAAGTCAGTTCTAGGAGTCTGACACTTATGCACAGGCAGACATTTTCTGCACTGACAAATCCTCTAATGTACTATCATCAAACCATGTGATAGGACATGTGAGAATGAATAAAGGATAAGGGGAGCTGCCAATTAAAATCAAGTCTTATTGAGTTGCCTGACCAATGAGAAGTCCCAACAAATTATGCCTTGAAAAATCTGCTTCACATAGAAAAGCTCTTCATGTTAGAGTTCTCCATTTTATCTTCTGTTGTTTTGAAGGGAATCTTACTCTTGAGTATTCTGCTGAAATGGTTCCTGTTAATATAAGAGACTCAGAGGTGAGTATGTCCCAGTGAAGCCTCACAGCCACACTCTGAGCACATAGTGATGCCAGTGCCTTCGATCAAAATACAGGGGAAAATGGAAGGTAGAAGAGGAAAAGACATGGAAATAGAGGAGGAAGATGTGTGAATAGAGGAGGAAGAGGAGAGAAAGGGAAGAAGAGGAAGAAATCAAAGAAGTGGAAAATGGTGCCCTCCACCAGGCAATGTGATCATGAGCTTCTTGCCTTTCACTCTTAAAGCTGGGTCTATCACCATTCACTGTCCACTCTTGTGGTGACCCTTACCACACTCACTAGTATACAGAGCAATCTACAAAATGTGTCATGTCTTAACCATGTAGTTCCAAAGTACCTACCTATGAGAGTGTATTTAAACAAAGATCTAGTACTCCCCTTCCCCAGAAATCTACCAAGTGTCCTATTTATAAATTACTATAATGATAAAGCAGAAGACATTTTGCACATAGATTTTATTTTGGTTTAGATAATTTTGAATTTTCATAACTTTGCCATCAAGCATAATTAAGAAATGAATGTAATTACAGAGTACATAGCCCAGGTGAAATATAATTATTTGGACTCCCAGGAAATGAGCTCTATGAGGAAAGTAACAACTTGCAGGAGGATTAGGAAGCCATGTGCCATGCTCCTCTGATTTAGGGGTGCTGCCATGTGGATGGGGCAGAATCCAAGCCAGAGCCAGACACCAGGAAGCTAAATGCAAGAGCAAGGGGGATGCAACCCCTAGAGCATATCCAGTCCCTTGATTAGCAAAACTAGTAGGATCTAGCTCATGTGCAATCAAATAGTTACGAGGGAGGTTACATTCTCTAAGAGCGAGTCCAATATACTAAATATTCAGTCAAATAAGTGAATTAAACTGTGTGTTCCAGATCAAACTGGGACTCATCTGGATGCTGACTCCAACATAGACTGAACCCAGTAATCACAAAGAACTCTATATTTTTCCTCCTGTGACAGCAAGGAATATTGGAAGCCGTCTATCCCAATGAGGGGATGGCTTAATTGAAGTGATTAGGCAAAGCAGGGATGGGTGGGGTTTCAGAGTATTTTTTGCTATCAGAGAAAATCAACACTTATGCCAAAGTTTTTAACAGGTGCTTACTTCAACTTACATAAACAACAGAGGTACAAGGGACAGGCAGGGCAGGACTCTTTGGAGCATGAATTGAAGGATCCTCATGTATGATACAAATGCATTTTTTCCTTTGGGTTTTGATCTTAGTTTCACCTAAATGGAAAATATCTTTTCATTTGGCTTATTTACAGTTTTTAAACTAATTTTGTAAATGTTTTATAATATTTAAAACAGTATGTAATGAGGCCTCTATGCCTCTTGCAGCAAAAACTAATTAATAATACTTGGCACTTAATGGCAATTTTCATCACTAAATCTCTTTGTAGACATTAATTAAAGGAAAGATGCTTCATCTTTTTAAAGTTGCTGTGATCCTGGTGTCATTGCATTTCAAGAATATCAGTTGTGATAGGAAGAGAAATGAGGAATGTGAAATACAAACCTGCCCTGTTTGTCTGCTGGGTAGCAGTGAGCTTTTGTGTGTTCTCTACTGGGCTTCCTCCCTTAGATCAGGACTGTAAATGATGTTTATCCATCGCTTCATCTTAAAATCTCTTTCCTTTTTTGATTACAGACATTGTGATATTATATTTGAAATCAAATCTTTCAGGAAGTATGTTGAATCATTCTTATGTAAAGTCTCATAAGGAGAAGGACTGAAAGCTCTAGCGTGCTTAGAAAAAACTGTCCAGTTGGCCAACTCAGGTCAGACCCATTTTTGTTCCCATTAGGAAGTGAAGGAAAAAGAGGATCCTTTTGACATTACTCCTTCCTCTCAAAAAGGACTTAATCTTGTTTGCCATCCAAGGTCAAGCTTAGCCTTACTTCAGTGGCTCGCCTCTTCCAGAGCTCTTTTTCATTAGCTTTAGGTGTCTGGAATGCTTAGGGTATTCCTTAACTTGTTTCCTCCTTCCATACAAAACAGCTACCACAAAGCCAGGAGCTCACTGCCTTCTGCCATTTCCATCTTCAGTCCCATGCTGCAGCTTTACTCCCTGCCTCTCAAGTCATTCCCCTCCCAGCTCTTCCCGCTGCCCTGTCACTCCTCCACCAGTATCTTTCATTTCCAAGTTTATCTTTAACTTCCCTTCCACTGTGACTCCACTCACAGGGATTACTAAAATGCAAACCACAAGTGTTGTTTACGTCCTTTTGGCCCTTGTCTCATTCTTTTTTCATGGTAAGCTTCATATGAGAGTAGCCCACATCGTTGTCTGTATTTCCTCTCTGTCCATCCATTTTTTTCAAAGATATTAGCTGTGTTTTTCCCCTCTCAGCTTCATAGACCATTGCTTTGTAATGACCACCTCACTATCACCTCCAGAAAGAGCCCCACTCAGCATCCCCTCCTGTGTTCTCAAAACATGCATCCTTGATGCTCTCCCAGAAGCTACTGGAAGTTCTTTGCAGCCACTTCAAGAACTTCCTTCTTCCTGAGTGGTTCGTGTTTCCAACAACTCCGTCTTGAGTTCTAGCCGCTGCCTCTTCTCTTCCCGAAGGGCTTCATCTGTCTAAAGCTTCAGCCACTATCTTCAACCATGGGTTGGACTTACACCCCACACTGCTCTACCTTTCCTCTGCTTAGGGTATCATCCATTCTTGGACCATCTGAGCATCTCCTTATGGATCTTCAGCACCCGGGTAGAAGAGAATTTTTAATCCCTTTCTCCTTCCGTTCTTCTGTGCCTTGCTCTCCCTAACCCTAAAAGAATGAGGGAATGAGCCTCTCCTTAGCAGTCCCATGCATTTGATCTTATGCATAGGTAGTATGGGGTGTGCTTATTAGACATGTGGAGATGTACATGTCTATACCTTACTATATTTGAAGAAAATGGACTACAGAAAAGTATCCTTTGTATTCCCTAAACATAGAAGAGCTGTCGTAAGTCAGACCAAGACTGTTTCTGAGGAGAGAACAGGAGAGAATGATGATTCTGTTCAGTTCAAGGTTACCCTTCTTTGTTACTCCCAAATCAGCAATGATGAGCAATGCCAAGGACATAAATCCAACAAGGATGCTGAGAGTTGAAGGCATCTCTCCACTGCTTTTCTGTATCCCACAGAGGTATACCCAATTTTGGTAAAATTGGCAGGCCATGTCAAGTGAGATTCTGCAGTGTTAGAGAAGTTACTTTTACATTCACAGCCATGTTGGCACCCAGGAAAATCCTCCATTCACTGTGTTAGGAAATGCTTTTGCAACTTAAGTGGGTAAGCATAATCAGAGGCCAAGATCCTGATCTCAGGAAGCCCACAGAGCTAGCACTGAGTCAAACTTCCTTTGTTTATGCTCATGTGTTAAGCAGCAAATTAGTAATTGACCATCTTAATGCATTGACTGTTAATCTATTGCCCAATCATTCATTGTGAGGAGTATCTCAGCCTCGCTCAGATCAAGCCTTAAAGTTTCCTCTTCATGGGGCTGGAGAGATGGCTCAGTGTTTAAGAGCAGTGACTGCTCTTGCAGAGGACCCAGGTTTGAATCCCAGCACCCACATGGCGGCTACGAACTGTCCTTAACTCTGGTTTCAGGGGAATCGAAGCCCTCTTCTGACCTCCGTAGCATTGCACAACATGGGTGCACTCACATACATGCAGGCAATATACTCATACATATAAAATAAAAATAATAAACAAGATATTTTTTTAAAACATTTCCCCTTCATGGATTAGCTGAGCTAAGCAGTTATCTAAGACAATCCAAACAGTGTGTATCTGGGAAGACTGGTCGAATTGGAAGAGTGGAGTGTACTTTTCCTATCTCCCATTGTAATTTCAGGATCCCATTTGTTTGAGACTGCTTCCCATACTGTTTGGTAAGGCCAATCCAACCATGGTAATGCAAATGATGATTTATTGTGATTCCATTGAGAAACTCCATTATAAAAGACTTAAAAGTAGATGAATGTGTGTGTGGATATGTTCATGTAAGTTCATTCAGAGAAATTCAACATTCATTCTGTTTAAATTGAATTTTGTGGGCCAAGAACTCTTTTTTTTTTTTTACAGCATTACTTTCCATGCAAAATAGCAGCATAACTACTGGTCCTTCAGCAAGGATTTAAAAGCAACTTGCCCAGAGGCTGGAGAGATGGGTCAGTTGTTAAAGAGTACATTCTGCTCTTGCAGAGGACCTGAGTTTGGTTCCCAGTGCCCATGTCAGACAGCTTATAACTGCCTGTAGTTCCAGCTTCAGGGGTCAACACCTTCCTCTGGCCTCTAGTATCCACATGCATTGATGCTTACACATATAAATAAATAATATATAAATAATGAATAGAAATATTTAAAAATAATCAACTTGGTCAAACATCTTCAGGAATACAAGAGAATGATATTTATGGCTGGACTTTTGTGTGTCCAGAACGATGAAACATTGGTCTTTGAACAACAGGAATTTACAAAGGCAAAGCTTGGACCTCAGGCCCCAATACTAGGAAAGGAGGAAGGTTACTGGAGACCACAAGATTGAAGGGATTGAGAGGAGTCTCAGACAGATAAGACATACTTTATTCACATAGGCCACAGAGAGGAAGGCACAGAGGCCTTCATACACACACACACACACACACACACACACACACACACACATACACACACACGGAGGCAGGCTGGCAAAGGCTAATGGCTTAGGCCTTAAACCTCAAGGCTATATTTATACAAAAGCATAGAAAAGTGGCATTTTACCAAAAAATAGTTACGTAACAGATTACATCACTGTTTACTTTTGGGGTTCCTGGACACCTGGTGTCAGTCATTTTGTGCTGACTCAGCCATCTGAATGTCTATCATTAGCCATCTTGGTCCACGCCTGATATTAGCACTGTGTTGTCTGAACATAAACTGACCCTATGGTCCTGAGTTCCCAGTATACATATATATAAATCTTTTGGAAAGAATACATTGAATCACATGTCTTATTATGTGATTCAGATCAAATGTTATAGAACAATAACGATGAGAGTGACAGAGTCAGTGCATCATTGGTAGAGTAACAGGCTCTTTGACAGCAGGTCTGGGCTTAACATTGCCTCTGTAGGCTCACTTCAACCTCAATAAGGCAAAGTCACCTCTCTAACCTCTGTCTCCTTCCCTGTAGGGAAGATTCATCTACTCTATTAGACTAGTCAATTCTGAATCTTCCAGGGTTTTTCCCCATTCATCAAAAGGAGCACCCAAGGTAATATGAACATATAAATATCCAATTTGTTTTCCACAACTATTATCAAATCAGATCACGTAAGCCAATTAGGAAATATGGATTTCTTCTCAGAGCAATGCAAAGCATGTAATTTCAGGCAGTGCAGGGAATGAATAGATCCAGGCTCGAGGATTAATCCTACTGTTGACTCTTTATAAGAAAAGAAGAGTGAGTATGTGTAGAGCAATCAAGAGGATGGTTCCATGTCCTAATCTGAAGGTACTGGTGCTTAACTCAACATTATAGCAACGATCTTGAAACAAAGTGTGAGGACTTGGGGTATTCATATGAACTAAATACAAATTTCTGACAAGCCTGGCACATTTATGGAGTAGAAAAGCCCCTGGACTAGAGAAGGAGCAAGGGCGATGGAAAGGTGAGGTCTGAGGTGTACAAAGGAATGATATCAGAGGCCAAATCAGGGAATTCGTGGTCAAATTTGAGAGAACTTGTCAAAACTGATGTTGAGGACAGGAGAAAGATGAGCCGAAGATGGAGTTTGGAATTTGGAATTTTGGAATTTGAGGCCACGGGAAATTAGCAGCTTGAATGGATTCTGGGAGCTGAAATTCACAGTTGTGTCTATTGATTTCATTATCACCATTATTCCTCACAGGACTGTTTACATTAACACAAGAGTCGCAAAAGGCAGCTGTGCTGCCCCACAACCTCACTATCCTGCCATGGACACCCACAGTGTATGATGCATTTTTCAGAAAATGTCTAGTTGGTTTCTCTCTCATTCACAGGCTGTCAATTATTTTATGAATAGAAAGGAAGTGACGTAGAGGCAAATGAAATTTACAAAGCCCTTGTGTATCTATTTCTTAGCCATGAAGATTAAAGGGTTTTCACAGATAGATTACATTTTTCCATCATTAGTTAAGCCCATCTTAGTGACAATTCTACTGAGGAAAATAGCTCAGAAAGGCAGGTCAATTAGTCTGTACAACGAGCTTTGGCTCATGTAAAATCAGAGTATCTATTTGAAAGGAAGTAGAAATGGAAGAAGGGAGCCTGGGATTTCAGACTTCCATCTATATCTCTCCCCACCCACCCCTTTCTGCCTCCTCCCCATCATCTCATGATGATAAACAGTGGCCCTCTTGACACATTCATAGCTGAGAAAGGAACAGTAACAGAGGAAAATAATTGCCACACAGCACACATAACTTTCACTTGCCCTCAGGGTATAAAATGCAGCAGGGCACCTTCTGTGAGTTGGCTGAGGGGAAGCAACTATTTAGATCCACATTCTTTATCAACATCCCCCAAGCAGAAAGTAAAATGAACAACCAGTAAATGGATGTCACTTGCAGACAATGTACCTCTGAAAATAAAAGCAAAAAAGGACAAATATCTATCTTGAGCTGGGGTCTGGGTTTTTCTGGACAGTGACTAGACAGATGTCAATGCAGATGGCCACTCATACAAAGAGCAAAGAAGGAAGGCTGCAGAGGGGGAATGCAGCCTCAGTGCTCTAAAAGCAAGGGACACTTTAAGCCCTGAGGTGCCATGTCTGACCTTTTGGGTCATCTCCTGGATGAAGAGCATTTCACCAACCTTGCTACATGAATTTTTAAGGATTATTTCAGGGCTTTGAACTCTCAGGACTCCGTGTGGTTGACTTAGTCTGATCATTCATTTCTGTCCTACAAGAAGTGAATTTTATCATTTTAATTGACAAGAAATCTCTGAGATCTCAGCAAAGCCAAATAAGAGAAGGATTAAGAGTCACTGCGAAGGCTGCTAGGAAAGGTCTGGTTTTCAAAAGGGCATTTTGTTCCGCAGGAAGCCCAAATGAAGCAGGCATATTCAGAATGTTTATTTCTTTATGCAGACATGCCTTGCTACCCACATCACCTGTGCGTCATGGAAATGACATTTCCTCTGGTAATTATGAATTTTCTCTCAGCAGTAGAGAAAATGATTGTGTGAGAGGCACAGACCCAAAGGCTCCATTTCCTGAGGGTTCTGGGCTTTCCGTTTTCGTATCATAATCCACAGCCCAAGCACAGGAATACATAAGAGAACTAACATCTACAGAATCTTAAAAATTCCAACTTATAACTGCTTTAACATTGAAAACTGTGGTGTCAAAGTAACCATTGACAAAAGAAAATAATGCAGAAAACCTCTCCAAGCTTCTGCCTGTGCTCACAAGGATGGTCTTCACACCAGGACAGCAATAGGACAATTAAGAGGCAGGTGGATTTGCATGAGTGATATGCCTGATCAGATATAGCCACGAGAACAGAGACAAAGCTGTAGGGTTGAGTACAGCAAATCAAGTGGAAGAGGGCACAGAAGTAACTTTAAGAACTCATTGTTTCCCTCGTCCATTATTTAAAGATTTTATTTATTATTGATTGTGTGTGTGTGTGTGTGTGTGTGTGTGTGTGTGTGTGTGTGTGTGTGTAGGTTCCCATGGAATTCAGGTGACGATGGCAAATTTACCTGGAACTGAAATTTCATGCAGTTGTGAATTGTTCAACATGAGTATAGACAAGCAAACTCTGATTCTCTGCAAGAGTAACACATGCTCTTAATTGCTGAGCCATTTCTCCAGTCCCATCCTCTCTTTTTCAAATGAGACAAAAAGTTTGCCATATCAAAATGTTAACCTGCGTCCAGCCTTTTTACAAATAGTTAACCATGCCAATCCTCTTAATTTTAATTGCACCAGTATGGGAAAACAGAACTTCTAGATCATCTGCTTCTGCTTTGTGGAAGAACAGGCATTTTGTATACTTTGGTGTACTGAGCTGGAGATCTATTTAAAGCTATAAATACTTCTATGCTTAGAGTATCGCTTTCCAGATAGAGTCAAATAGACTCTTGCCTCTAACCTCCTTGGAGGATCCTCTCCTAAACTTTTGTGAAAACAATTCTACTTCTAAGTTTTAAACCTTTATTCCAGAAGCTTCCTTTGTAGTAAAGATAGATTGTATGAAAATGGATGGTACCAGTAACCTAACAAAAGAGAGTTAACAAATAGCCAGGACCCTTCCTGTGGACTCTCTCTGGCCTCTGATGGTCACTGTTCAGCTTTGATTCTTTCATAATTTGTGTACATGGGAGGAAATCACATAATTCCAGAATCATACAGCTTTTTAAAAAATATTTTATTATTTTTTATTTTATGTGTATGAGTATACTGCCTGCATGTATGTAGGTGCACCTGTGTCGTGCAATGCCCATGGAGAATAGAAGAAGCCATCAGATCCCCTGGAACTGGACAGTTGTTAGCTGCCATGTGGGTGCTGGGATTCGAACCTGGGTTTTCTGTAAGAATAGCCAGTGTTCTTAACCACTGAGCCATCTCTCCAGCCCCCCATCCACAGGTTAATCCCAGGGTAGATAGACGTAAAGAACATGAATCTTCTATGTGTATCTGCATCTTCCAGGACTCCCTATAAGCAATGTCCCAAGGAAAAGCACTCAGAGAATTAGGGAGGAAGGACCTGACACTCCTGCCCTTGGATGCCTACATGAGCTCCAAAGAGGCAGGATTGGAGCTGCTCCGTGCTCTGAGAACCCGCCATGTGCCTCTCTACTTGCTTTATCTCATGCTTGCTTTATCCTCTTCATTAACACTAATGATCAGTGAAATGCATTCAATAGAAAAGGGACTAGCAAAGCAGATCTGTCACATTCAGTGCTGGACCCAGAGGGGCTCTAATAGAATCCCCCAGCCCACCCATCTGCCCTAGTCAAAGGCTGGGGAAAACTGTCTGCATTGTTTTCTCGAAATAGGAGAAGTAATTCCAGGTTGTCCCTTTGACTTTTAGTCCATGCACTCACTGTTTTTCTACGATAAGAGCCCATTGTACATGAAGTCCTGCTCTGTGACAGTAAAGGTGACCAGTATGCCTGTTGGCTCTGACTGAATGATTCCTCTGTGAAAGCCCTTGTTAAGGTATTTGAATTAAACCACTAAGATCTTGTTTCACCAGTTTCAGAGAAGAATGCATATCCTGTGTGTTTGTTTTCAGTGTTGTAAGAGGACCTGAAGGGAACTGTGTGGTGAATAGGTGTCTTTGACCTGCTCAACTTCCTAGATTATACAGAGGGAATTGCCTGCCATCAGCTACCTCACAGCAGCAAGCCCTCTGTTTTGTACAAGTAAGGAGTCTTGATGAAACTGATTTTTGAGGTACTGAATTTAAATGACTGAACTAAGGTGTAACTTTCAAAAGTGAATGTTTGAATTCATATGGTTTTGTGGCTATGTAGTATGTTGCTAGAAGTTCGGGTTAAACCAGGGTCACAGTTGCAGACGGACAAGGGGCAGATGGAAGTCAGCTGCCAAGTGAGAGAGTCAGCCTGCTTGCCAGGTGGAGTGGTGATGGGAGGCAAACAGCCCTGACAAAAATAGCTGCTGTTCCTAGGCATGCAGATAGACCACTTCAGCAAGGAGCCACCACATTTCTTTTCATTTAGTTCAGACCACCAGTGTGAATCTGAAACTCTATCAGGAAACCATACAGACTCCCAAGAAGCCTGAGGGAATCAGGAACATTACAGCATCTGCCCTTCTTAGATCCCTGTTGCTATGACTAAGAATAGTGAGACAAGATAAGGTAGAAAATCTACACTATAAAAGACGTCTGAAGTAGTGTGGTCAGGCACTACCATGGAGCAGGACCAAGATCATCAGTTCTCAGTGTTTAGTAGAAAGAGATTCTTAGAACATTTCTACACTCATCATCCTACCTCAGACTGGAACCTTTCTATAAAGAGGGCCTGGCAATGTGAAAGTGAAATGTCCCCCACAGGCTTATGGTGCCCAGCCAGTGGCACTGTTTTAGAAGGTTGTAGAACTTCTAGGTGGTGGAGCTTCGCTAGAGGAAGTGAGTCATTAGGGTCAGGATTTGACAGCCTGTTCTCACTTCCTGTCTGCTCTCTGCTTCCTGAGTATGGATGGACTGACCAGTGGCTTTAAACATCTGCTAGCAGGCCTTCCCCACCATGGCAGACTATATCCCCTGAGACTGTCAGACAAAATAAACCTTTCCTCCCTTAAATTTCAGGTATTTTGGTTACAGCAATGAGAAAAATCACACACGCAGCCCCTAATTTACAGAACATGCCAGAAAGTCAGAGGACCCCTGTGTGAAATGTCTATTTTTACTCCATTGAAAAATGCCCAAGATATTTTAGTGACTCTTTCTTTTTCATCCTTAGTTCTAGCCTGAACACTAATTTTTTCTTTTTCAGAGCAGTGGAATACTTCAGGCTATGAGAACCTCTATCTTTTCAGCCTTACACACTCTCTTGCTTAGGTCAAAACTGTGGCTGCCTATAGCCAGAGAGGTATTATATTTATTCCCTCTTATGTTGCTATGACAGAGACTGGGTAATTTATATAGAAAATAAATCTACTCAGCTCCTGTTTCCGGAATATGAGAAGTCCAAGATGAAGAGGATGCATCTGGTGAGGACCTTTGTACTGTATCTGATGGTGAAGATGGAAGGGCAAAAGGCATATGTAATGTGTGTGTGTGTGTGTGTACGCGCTTATGCCTGTGCCTGAGAGAGAGAACAAAAAAGATGAATAGCTGATAGATGATTGATAGATAGAAACATGATAGATAGAAGATAGATAGATGATTAGATAGATAGATAGATAGATAGATAGATAGATGATAGATAGGTAGATAGAGCAAGAAAGGGTCAAACTTTCTTTTACAGAAAACCTGCTTCTCCAGTAACTGCACTAATACATTCATGAAGTCAGAGCTTTCTTGACTTTCCCCCATCCCTTCTCATCTCTCTGTACTGACACATTAGGGATTAAGTACTCAAGTCAAGGAGAATGCAAATCACAGGGCATAGATTTTAGGGTCTGTACTTTTATTACACAAATATACCTGGTTTGGGGGTATATAAAAATCCATAAAGAAACTCTGAAAAGTCTAGGAATGGAGAAAATCCCTGGGAAACCAGGACACACAATTTAGGTGTTGTGTTCCAGTTTGTTCATCCAGAATTCTGGATGCTCTGGCACCTCCTTGGGCAATCCCATGACCAGGACCGAGGGATATGAAGATCTAGCCAATGCAGCACATATCTACAGTGTCATGGATTGTTTTAGTCTAAGATTAAGCCTAGAATGCCTGAAAAATTCCCCTTGAGTTTGGTCAGAAACTTTGGAGTCCAAGTGAAATGCATTGTCTCAAGTCATGTGTGGTTTTACTGCATTGTGGTTTCTAGTGTGATTCATTTGCCTTAGCCACTGGACATCTGTGTGCACAAAGCAGAGAGCACTAGCCAAGTGTGGCCATCTTCTGATGAAATCTGGAATACGTGCAAAAATTTTTCATGTTGGGTTAACTTATTGATAGAAAGCAAGCTGATGCCTAATGAAAAATATCCCAGAAAGCATAGGGCACTATTTCCTGGGATTGCTAGTGACTGTACAGTTTGCCTTTGACTATCATCATGTCTGGAAAGATAAAGAAGACATTACATAAGTTGTGTTAACAACTAACGACATTACATAAGTTGTGTTAACACCTAGCTTTTTAAATGAGTTTAATCTTAACTCTACCACAGTCTCCTCATCTTTCCCATCCTTGGAAGCAAGGAGCGTCGGTGGAGGAAAATCACGTTCCAACAGGTGATATGATTTTTGGGGGGATACATAACTGTTGTTGGTCTATCAGAGAGATTCTGGAAAAGAAATCTGGATAACTTAAGAAGGTTTAATAAATGGTATTAGTACAATGTCAACCAAAGAGCACAGAGGTCATTGGGAGCAGTGCAGGAGGCTGAGGCTAATGAAGACAGCCTCTCTGGCTTCATAGGTCTGAGGGGACAAGAGGACATAGATGCCCAAAGAGCTTCTGATGGGAGTGTAGATACATTCAACTCAGAGTCACAGCCAGCCCAAAGCAACCCCCTCAGAGGAGAGCCCAGGGTACTGAAGATCAAATGTAGCTTTCATCCAGAACCCCTCTGGTAGACATCATGTGTCTCCATCCCCCAAACAACATCCCATCACACCATCACTGACCAAAGTCACCTGATAGCCAGCCTGTTAACGGTGTCTGAAGAGTAGCTGCTAGGGAGACTTCCTGGAAAGGCAGACTCTACACCAGACACCATGTAGAGTCAGCCTCACTAAAAGACCAAACCTTGCACTTGCTCTTTGTTCTGCCCTTCACCAGTTTCACAGATTACTAAAAACAAACACATAATAAAAAATCCACTCCACCTTTGGTGCTGACTAAATGATCATATTCCCTGTAAGGCTGGCAAAGTTGGGATTCAACTTTCAGTCCAATGCAGTTCAGAAAGTTGTACATTGTGAGCTACATGTTGGATAAATATTTATGGTATGTATCAATTAGTAGGATGATATCTTTTAAACTATTCTCCAAAGTATTTACTATGTCTGATCTCATATATAAAATGTACACACACACACATGCACACACGTGCACTCACATGCATGTACACAGCCATGTGTACTCATGAGAAAATGCACAAAACAGTTCATATAGAAGACAGGAAAGAAGTATAGCTTGGGCTTCTGGCTCAGATGCTGTGAAGTTAATTTTAGTTGGAAAACTCCTTGACAAGCTTCCACTCCCCAGGAAAACATCACCCTGAATGGTGTAGCCCCTATAACATCTATCTACTCTTTTCTCAATGACACCCAATACGAATCTTCAAGTTTCAGATCTTTAATTTTTTCTCAAATTAGTCATCTCAATGAGGCCTATGACGACATTTAAAAAGTGCTGCCCCCGCCACATCAGAATCTGGGGCAGCCCCAGTTGGGGCAGCCGCTCCTATGCCCACTGCCAGCTCAGTCCTGGACTGCCCAGCTTCCCCAGCGGGCTCCACTGTCAGGTCAGATGCTGCTGAGTGGGAGTCCCTGGGGCCCAGTCCCCCAGCCGGACCTGCAGCCCAGTGTCATGGAGGACAACATCCTCATGGACCTCATCTTAACCCACCCCAATAAAGTTCCTTTGAACACACACA
The DNA here is from genome assembly GCF_000622305.1 of Nannospalax galili. Taxonomy (NCBI): domain Eukaryota; kingdom Metazoa; phylum Chordata; class Mammalia; order Rodentia; family Spalacidae; genus Nannospalax; species Nannospalax galili. Next base: position 656,330 of record NW_008360317.1, on the reverse strand, counting down.
CACACACACACACACACACACACAAGTTGTTAGAGAAATTGCTGTGTTGTGGTGGGGGAGCTGGGGAGCAAACAAACATGTATGCATATATGTAAGTATGTAGGAATAGAGAGATGGGTGGTGTGGATGGCAGATGAACTTATCAGAATGAAATGGGGTGTAGGCTCTGACTTTCTCCTTGGTGTAAACAAACCTAAAGTCCCTTAAGTCCCAAAGAAAGAGTCTGAGTCTTAAACCACTGAACTCAGAGGTAATATATTGTAGAAGTTAAAGCTGTGGACTTGACTTTGGGGAGAGCCCTGAATTTGAATCTTGGGCCTGTCACCACTTAGCTGTAAGACCTAAACTATGACGTTGCAGAGTCAGAGTCCTCTCTGCAAGGAACTGGTCATGCTGCTGCAGAGCTGACCTAGTCTACTAGTGGCACAGTGAGGCATTGGAGGTGACAATTATCTTATGGCATTACAGGTGAATATTAGCTCATAGAACATTGTGAAAATCAATATCCTCACCAAAAAATGAAATCATGAATGGGCACAATTTCTTCAGAGAAAATAATTGAAAGTATGAATTGTTGTCAGATATCTGAAATCAGATGAATTAGAAAGTAAAATTGGGGCTCAGGGCCTAGTTCAGGGATCTAGTCCCTGTGTGACATGCATGGGGCCCTGGGTTAGAACCCCAGCAACTCAAAAGTAAAATGAAATAAAATAATTGCATCATGTGAACAACACATGAGACTATAATGAGAAATGATAAATCAAATCCTTCCTCACACAGTTACCGTCTTTGTGACCTTGGACAAATGATCTAAACTTTCCATGTTTATCAGGTGTCATAAACTGATTTTGCTGTGTCCATAAGCAGAGTCGGCTTCTTTGTCTCATTTGCTGTTTAAAACACGTGAACCAAGATTTCAAATCGGAAGGTCACACTAAAATATTCCCTTTCTAACTTCCTTTTGTAACTTAAGAAATTCTGGCCACATTTGAGTCATGTTCCTATGCAGCACCTTCTTGGAGGAGCTGAGTCAGGACTGCCACTTTAGACCAGCCATGTTGTTTCTGAGTTCACCACTCTCTTTTGCCAACTGGCATCTTATCTTTAGTGCTACCCACTGGCTAACAAATCTCTATGATTTGGTATTTCTGTTGTTATCTTTAAAATGAAAACTGATAAGTAAGTTGGAGTTGTCATGATAAATAAATAAAATCAAGTAAATGAATGGACATTATGTATTTGACACATAGCAATAGAAGATAGGTCATCTTTCTCTTCACCGATAATACATTCACTCAATGAATGCCAAGAGTTCACTACAGTCCAGATAATGCACTGCATGCTGGGGATAAAGAAAGACAGCAGTGGCATGAAGTCTGCTCTCAAAAGGCTTGCCTTCTTACAAAGGGAAATCAGAGGTGTTTGGGGAGTTCCACTTCTTACAGCAACTTCAGAAGATCCAAGCTGGTGACCGCATCTGACTCCTGGTAAGGCCCATAGACTTGTGGAGAGTTCCACAACTCACAGGGAAAGCTCGAGACCCAGGCAGGAGATGCTAGATGACATAGAACAATACCTGGCCCTCAGAGGAGGACTCAAGATTCGCCTCTGGCCCTAAATAGCAGTCCCACAGAGAGAAATAACACTTCAAACCTCCTAGGACTTAGTCCTCCAGTGAACACTGCAAATGTCACTACTGATATCAATATTACATCCCTCCCCCTAAACATCAGGGATCATCAGAGAGAGAAGGTGGATAGAGTCAAAGAGCCAGAGGGAGTAGACGTCTGTAGTCAACAGTGTTTGCCAGACATGACAGCACAGTTGCATACATGAACTCACAATGACTAAGACTTTATACGAAGACTTTCACAAGATCAGGCCAGTCAAAATCTCAGCATGGTTGGGAGGGGATTGTGAAGTCCTACCCTTATCTGAGGAATGGTATTTTAAAATGTTGCTGAAGGCTGCACAGGATGCTCTAAACCTGGACTGACAGAGTCTCTTGAGGTGGTTTCCCAACTGTGATCATTCTACCAAATTTGGTAGGTTTTTAAAGTTTTCCTACCATGTAAGCAAAATGGACAGCTGCATGTCTCAGATGGAAAGATCAGGGCACACTGAATAACACCTCAATCCTACTCCACCGACTATAGAGACTGAAATGCAACTTTGTCACCAAAGTCATATAGCAGTCATGAGTAAAAATGAGTGTCATAATCTCCTAGGATGTTAATCTCACTTTGCTCTCTCTTACTATCAACCACCCCATTCATTGACTTTGAGTTTGCAGAAACTCACATGGCTCTACCATGTCAGTGAGACTCTGTTCCAGAGAAGCATGGCATGCTGGCAGCACATCAATGAGACAGACAGTAAAAGGATGCACTGCAGTGTCAATGTTGGGGTCCTACTAAGTCCAGGGCTCCACCCTCTGTTGCCATCCCAAGGCTTGCCTCTGTCCCCTTCTCATTATACCCACACTTTTGTTCTCAAACCTGCTACTTCATCATTTTAGCCTCACTTCTTTTGGCCTCTCAGTCAAATTTGTCCATGTGGACATTTCGTCCCAACAATGAAGCTGAATCATGAGATCTCCAAAGTCTAAAGGTGAGGATTGCATATTCAAATCATATCCTATTTCTTTAAAAATTGCTGAAGAGATGGATCAGCAGTTAAGAACACTTGCTGTTCCTTCAGAGGACCTGGGTTTGATTCCCAGCACCCACATGGTGGCTAACAACCATCCATAACTCCAGTTCCAGGAAATCCGACATCCTCTTCTGGTCTCTGCAGGCATTGCGCTCATGTGGTGCACTTACATACATGCAGGCAAACACTCATATACATAAATTAAAAATAATAAAATCAAATAAAAATTGCAATATGGACGAAAAACCTCTGAGCTGTTCTTGAACTCTGTATAGCTGAGAAACACTTTGAACATCTGATCCTCCTGCTTCCACTCCCAAGTGCTGGGGCTATAATCATGCCCAGTTTATACAGTATTAGGGATGTTGTGTGTGCTAGGCAAACAATCTATTAACTGAGGTACATTCCCAGCCCTTTCTATTTGCTTTGTTTTTCAGATGGACTCTTTCTATCTAGCCCTAGATGGGCTAATTCTTACTGTATAGTCCAAGCTGGATTCAAACTTGTGTTACTCTTCTTGCCTCCAGCCTTCAGAGTCCTAGGATGACAAGAATGTGCCATCACAACCATGTGAAAAAAATGTTTTGAGCCCAGAGAGACCCAGGTCCAAGTCCTTTTACTCATGATGATTGGTTCAGGAGCCTTGAACAATCAACCCAGGCTCTCTAAGAAAGGCTTCCCAAATGTTGTCTAGTTTTTTATGATGAAAATGAATAAATCCTGAGATCACAAAAAGGCTACCATATAGCAGGTACTCATAAGCATACCTGTCCATCATCAGCAAAAAAAAAAAGTGTAATTAATAGTTCCACATCATAAAAGCAGTAGCTAACCCTCCTGACAGGTGTACGCAATCATCTGGGTGATTTCACTTATACATACTAATCTCTACAAAAAAAGTATTCACTATTTGAAAACTCATTTTGCAGAGAAGTTAGGTGTTTTGTGTGAAAAAGTTAGTTTGATTCTTATGACAACCTATTGTTGTTGTTATCATTTTTATTATTTTTTAAATTTTTTTGTTATATGTATGAGTGTCATGCCTGCATGTAGGTAAGTGCACCCTTGTCATGCAATGCCCACAGAGGACAGAAGAGGTTGTCGGATCCCCTGGAACTGGAGTTACGGACAGTTGTTAGCTGCTATGTGGGTGCTGGGATTCAAACCCGGATCTTCTGCAAGAAGTCAGTGTTCTTAACCGCTGAGCCATCTCTCCAGCCTCTGTTGTTATCATTTTATGATAAGTGAAGAAACTAAAGTCCATAAAGTGCAGATAGGTCACCCCAGTCAGCTAGGAAGTGGTGGAAGTAGGGTATAATTCCCATGTGCCTCTTGACTCTAAGGCCAAGAGCAAGGAAGCAGACAGGGCTGCTGTACCAACACACCCACACTCACACTCACACAGACGCAAAGGAAAACATAGACTCCCCCCAGTGCTTTAAGATGAGTCTAGGTGTAGCACAACCCAAAAGGTTCCAGCTGAGTGATTCTGGAACATTATGGTCTAGGACCTTGAAGACAATCCGACCATGACTACCACAGTAAGTCTCTCTAAGAGTTTTGCAGATTAGACCTAAATCTTGAAGGCCTTCTAGAACTGAATATACTTCACAGACACCAACATCTGAATTTGAAATCATATGTGCTGGTTTTTTCCCCTCCCATAATCTCCAATACTCTTTCTGTGGATTCATAGACATCTTAAGAGAACAAACTTTGAAATAAAAGATTCAACCTTTGGGCAGGTGAGATGGCTCTAAGAGTAAAGGTGCTTATTTGCCAAGCCTGATGGCCTAAGTTCAATCCCCAGGACCTATATAGAAGGAGAGAACTGACTTCTATAAACTTTCATCTGACTTTCATACACGTACTGTGATATTTTCACATGCACACATGTGCTCATGTATACAGACAGAGACAGAGATAGAAGGAGGAGATTATGGATAGAGATAGAGACTGGGACATAGAAAACATCTCATGATGACCACTTATTTCACAAGCATTTTAATGCAGACACACTACCCAACATCCACCCATGATCCAAACAGGGCAGAGTTATCTTTGCCAGATGACTTCAGAAATGTGAAGAAGATATATTCAGCTGCCTTTCCTGTTCCAAAAGGCCCTTCTCTCTAGTGTTGAAATGTGGTTAGGGATTTATCTTTAGGCTCTCTCCACTGCAGACGCATCACCATCTTCATGGAGATAGGCCCATGTCTGCTGGAAAGTAGAGCCAACCAAGAGTCACAGAGAGGTTATAGGACTAGAAGAAATATTTCTGAAGGATTTACTGAAATCTCAAAGCTTCAGTCTTGGTAAAGCTCCGCCCAATTCACAGTGACCTACAGTCTCCTCCGAGCTCCCTAACATTTGTTTCTAACACCTTCTTATTTTAGTGGATAAATTCCATCCTCACTTAAGGAAAAGCTGCTGCTCACAGGAGCATCCTTTGCTCATCCACTGGCCTTGGCACCAAGAGTTCTAAGCGGGGCAGCGGCGGGGGGGGCTGGTGATAAGGAAGTCTACAGTTGTACCACTGGGTGTGGGCATCTCTAAATGAGGGGGGGAGGGAGAAAGGGGGGAGGGAGCGAGGGAAGGAGGGAGGGAGAGAGAGAGGGAGGGAGAGAGGGAGGGAGGGAGAGAGGGAGGAGAGAGAGAGAGACATATTATTTGAGCCCAGAGTTGCCTTCTGGGCCTGCAGACATACTACAGCCACAACTCATGTACACTATGGTCCCTGTGCCCAGCAGACTGGCTGTACATAGCTGCATCTTTCTAGAATGTTTCTTTGCTACTTTTTCCAAGTGACTATAAAAAGTACAGCACTTCTGTGAGTTGAGTGGAAGGATCCATCCTCCTGATTTGTTAGCCCCGCCCCTCCAGACCTCAAGGATGTCCCATGGGAAGCATAATGACAGATGATCTGTTTAAGGGCATGTACAGGACTTGAGCTACTATTCTCACTAAACATGATCGAAAATTCATTTGCCAAGAACTGCACTGGGATGGAAGGGTAGGCAAAAAACTGGTAAAAGTGGTCATTCATGTAGGCCTGGCTTGAGAGAGGTACTTTGTTATGGATGGAGCTGAGAACCACGTACCTGAGGCAGACTGGTGAGCAAACTGAAATCCCTGAACAAATGCTTGCTGAACTCAGCTTGAATTGATCTCCACCAGGATTCCAGGCCTTACCCTATTTATTTAGCTTCTTGTTTTCATTTGTTCCAGAAAACAAATGATCAGAGGCATGCACACATATTGGTCTTTCTGCTTTCTGTTCTGAAAGTCCAGTGATATCACAGAGATCTGGAAGTCACACATCACAGGGTAGCTGGTTCTCTAGAGCTGGAGAAGTTTTTCTCCAGCCGGGTCGGTTTATGCTGGCTTGGTGCCTGGGCACAGACTCAAGGTCTAGGGAATGTGATTAATAGTCAGCAGACAGTCTGCTCCTCAGGTGATTCTCCTATCATCTGGAAGGAGCTGAGGAGGGAGGTATGAGGGCTGCCTGCAGAGGAGGGAGGGCAAGGCTGTGTGACAGTGATACTGAGTGCCGACCATCTGTTCTCAGAGCCTTGAGCTGCACTAGTACAGGATGCTCAGTGTTGTGAGCTTGACATGCTATCCAGCCTGATACTCCTCTGCCCTCCCCTGCTTAGCCTGACCTACTCCTCAGTACTGGTCGTGTAAGGGCATTATATAGGGGGGCTCAGTCCCCAATCAGGGGACTAGTTTACTAGAGCAAACCAAGGCTATAATGTGTTCTTTGTTGGCAAGCCATGGAAATCTCCCCTTCTCCTCTGCCAACTCAAGCCTTTGTTAGACAGGTTGCCATAGCTGTTGATGTCTAAACTCTGATCTGTAGACTAATACCCTTGCAATCCCTGATAGCCTGATAGAACCAGGCACCAACCATGGCCGCTAAATTCGAGTGTGCATTTTCCAAGACTTCAAATGATTCATCCTCACATTATATTTGAGAAACACAGTGCTAAATGATCTCCTGATATAAACCCTTGTCACAGGGTTTGAAGAACTCCAGAAACAGAAAATCACCCACCACCAATTATTTTTCTTATTAGTTTCAAAATGTGACAGGGCTATCCTTTTATTTTTCTTATTATTGAAGATGTTTTAAATTCTTTATCAATTTTTGTTGGTTTTCCCCCTTCTCTCATCCTCCTTCCTCTCCCACTGAAACTTTTTTTTCCTTGCAAGTCCCCTCTACTTTCATGTCTTTGTGTGTAACCCACTGAGTTTAATTAGGATGGCTTCTGTGAGCACAGGCAGGAGGTTATTTACCCAGACCATGGGCAACCTATCGGTGGTTACACCATTGAAGAAAGTGACCCTCCTTCCCCCAGCCACCATTAACTGCCAGTAGTCCCTCACTGGGGGTGGGCTTCATTAGCCCCTCCCCCTTTAATGATGAAATGTTACAAGCTCAATCTTAGAAAGCTGTAGTCACAGCAGCAGTGAGTCCAGGAGTGCAATGGTCATGGCATGTCCAGAAGATGTCTTTTTGCAGCACACCTCCTCATCTTTTTTGTGCCCCCTTTTCTTTGATGCTTCCTGTGCCTTGTAGAGGGTAATGTAGATGTTAGTCATCCTGTGCTATCCTCTCCTTTTGTCTAAGAACTACATTTTTAGTGAGATTTAATTTTTTCTTGTGAAAGAGAATATTTTGTTGTTGTTATTTTTGAGATAGGGTCTCCCTGTAGCTCTGGCTGGCCTGGAACTCACTATGTAGACCAGATGGCCTCAGTCTCACAGAGATTTGCCTGTCTTTGCCTCCCAAGTACTGGGATTAAAGAAAGGTGTGCACCACCATGCCCGGCTCAGCTCTCATATCTAATCAAAAAAAGTTAGGAAATTTTTATTGAGTCTATATTATGTATAACATACAGTATAGGATACTAGAGGTGAATTATTTTTCTTTGTAGACTAAAAAGCAAAGTGTTAAAAGAACAGCCTTCTTTGGGGAGCAAGTATTTGGGGGACAAAACGGAGGAATTTTCCAAAACAAATGTTTTATACACACACACACACACACACACACACACACACTGCTGTGATTTAACTAAACTAGTCTCCATAACTGCTGAATCTGTGCATCCATTCCCATCAACATCACCCTTCATCATTTTAATTTAATAGAAAAGCCCAATGCATTTTGAAGACAGCATGTCCAGGTGCATATCTATATTTAGAAGCAGAACACAACACATCCTTTCTGCAAGAAGCAGGAAGCCATGCCTCTGCATACTGAAGAAGCGAGCAATTCCTCCGAGATGGAAAGATCAAGCTTGCCAAAGAACGGGTGGAGGCCTCAGTTTATTTTCTCCAAGAAAACACCACAACACTAGGTGTGCCAGATGTGCAGAATTATCATCAACATGAAACACACTAGAAGCAAAAACAAAACCACTCCTCAAGCTGTCTTTCCTGGTTTGGGTTCCCATAAATAAATAGCAACTATTTTAATGTCTAAAACTTGTGAGATACGTGGCAATTTGTTTGCATTTGCCTTTTATTTAATCAGTTATTGAATGGGGTTGTCTTTGAGGCACAAAATATGGTCATTTTTCTGAATTAACAGTCATAATTACAATTAGTGCTTTCTAACCATGTGCTAGGTGTTGTGATACATGCTTAATAAGGTGGGAGATAATTCTCCATCAGTTGCTCCATTGCTACATGTCCAGCAAGCAGAGGTATTGTCTGCCTTTGTTCTGGATTGTTTTTTCAATATGTATATATTCCAAACAGCTTTGAAAAACTGATCTAGCATCTCCCTCCAGATGAAAGGGAATTCAGGCTTAACGTTCCATATAATGTACATTGTGACTCACTCTGGAGCAATGGGCAAGCACATCCATTGCCCATTATGAAAGACTCAGGTTCTCTAAGACCAGGGTTCTATGGTGCTATTCACAGTATATTTGGTATAAGATGGCCCTCTCTGTGTGGCCCTGTGGGAACCAGGACTTGGGGAACCAACACAAGAGAATATTGGTATTCTACTGCTTTTGCCACAAGGAAGGCTTTGTCTCTAACCCACACCGTTCAGTGCCTTCTGCTGGTGTCCAAGAAACTGTGGCAGGCTAACTCATTAGATTGTTAATAGAGTCAAGAATCATGACTTTTCTCAGTTCTTGATAGGATCAGATATCTGTCAAATAAGATCACATTTAATCCTGTGAACAACTTTGAGAAAGCATGATTATCTTTGCCGCATGTGACCAAAGTTAACACTAAACTATTGCTATCTACAATGGAGCCTGTGCCTGAAATCTATTTCCAGAGAGACCTTACTTTTAGGTAGCATTGTCTTTTTATATATCTTCTATTCAAAATGCAGAGTTAGTTGAGGTTAGTGTACAAGTTAGCCTCTGTCTCCCAACATCAATCTAGATTCAGCATCAGATGTGGGACTACAAAGCAGTATCTAAAAGTTGTGGGTACAAGAAGGGATGGGCGACATTGGTTTCTTACTTTTTACCAGGGCTGAGCCAATACAGCATCCACATTTCTCTATCAGGGAGAGCAGAAAGTTTCATACCTCCCTAGGCATAATTATAGGGGCGAGTGTGATGGAAAAGAGTGGGCATCTGCCCCTATCCAGAGGCAGCCCTGTACTTGGCTATTTCACCGCCGTGTTTTATGGTACAGGTGATGTGTCATCCATGACACCTACAGGCCACAGTCCTTTGAGGTGTTGGCACAAATGAGAGTCTGCCAGGAAGACATACAACTGGCCACTGCAGTTTATCACTTCAAACACCTTGATTAATGTGATGCTGTGTTCAAATTCAGTATAGAAAACACATCTACACCAGTATAGATAGGCGTGGCAGTTTTACCTATGCACGGTGTCTTTTACCTTCTACATAAACATCGCAAAGGTTAAAGTGGGGTGAAGCCCATATGCACTTATTAATTCGATGAGTATTTACTTTCTAGAAGTACCTTGGTATGGTATTCGTTAGGGGATTACAGAGATGAATGAGATTGGACTTTACACACATAACAGCTTACGATTTAATAGCATAAATTAGCACACTGGTGATAAAACATAGTCCAGTAGAGAAAACACAGCATAAAAGAAGACCTGTTTGTGTTCAAGTCAGGAAGAAATATATCAAGTTAGGGGCTTGGCATCCAGATCTTTCTTAGGGGATGGACTAGATTTACCATATAAGGATGAGGAAGCTTGGATTTTGTATTGAAGAGATGATGTCAGCAAGGGATGGTGACCTTTTGAGGGGAGTAGGTTTCCCAATGTGGTCACAGCATAAACTGTAGGAAGGCGATTAGTGACTACTGAGGTTGGAAAGCAGGCTGGGCAGACAGAGGCAAATTACCACTGCTAAGCATTCCAATTAGCTTTCTGTTGCTGTGATAGACACCATAACTAAAACGAACTCAGGGAGGAAAGGGTTTATTTCATCCTACAGGCTGCAGTCCAACATTGAGGGCACTTGGAGCAAGAACCATGGAGGAGCACTGCTTACTGGCTTGCTCTCAGACTCAACATTCGGCTACCTTTGTTATACAGCCCAGGCCAAACTGCCCAGCGATGGCAATGCCTACAGTACGGTGGGTCCTCCTACATTAATTGGCAATTAAGAAAATGCCCTCATACTCGTGCCCACAGGCCAGTCTGATCCGGACAATTCCCTAATTGAGATTCCTACAGAGAACTGTAGGCTGTGTTAAGTTGACAGCCAAAGCTAGCTAGGAGACTAGGTGGAAGAGTAAAGGCTGTTTTTCAGTAGGAGCAAAGAACCATTGATTGTAGGTTACCTGGGTTTGAGGAAGCTGTATGGTTTATATAACCAGAAGTTACAGAAATTGAGGGTGTGTGAGAAACAAATGTTCTCACCTATAAAATCAAATCTTAGGGCTCAGGTCAGATACCAACAAAACCCAAACCTATTTGCTAAACTGGAAAAGAAGAGCCCATCTTTTGAGGAGGACTGGAGTAACATCAACTTGTGCTGTCATTTACTTATTAGCTGTCATCCTCTTAGTATTCACTTTCAAATGACAATAGCCAAGGTTCGGTATATTCTGATGTGCCTTTTGGCCCTTTAGGAGAAGAAACATCTAATTACCTGCTAAGTAACCTAATGTCAGGCACCAAGTGAAGGTGCTCATAATATTTGTTTAGTAACTTATAAATTACCTCCTCAATATGCTAAGACCTGATATTAACATTTACAGCAGGTGCTAAATTTTAGTAGAATCATTTACTTTGCTTCTGATTTATCTTTTTATCTAGGACTAGCTATTTTTAAGTAGTATGAGTATAAATACAAAAATATTTTCCCCCCAAAATAGATGACTTTTTAAATTATGGCACTAAATATAAGAAAGTCAAACGTAGCTAATATTTCCATGGGCCCGAGACATCAATGTCAAACATATGACCTCATTGAAACTCACAGTAATTAACCTAGTCACTCAGATTGTAGTAAACATGAGTAAATTTGAACAATCTGATAATTTTTCTCTCCCTCATGGTACTCAGCTCCCATTTCTGCTGTTTGGAGAGCACATTTTGCACATGTATCCAGGCCTCCAGAAATACACATGCAATATGATTTTAAGGAAATTACTATTGTAAATATGACCACAAAACTAAAGAATTCATCATATTGATTAATTCAGAAATGTAAAGACTTGCATGCCTTTGAATCTTGAAGCCTTTGTCAATAAAACAGTGAAACTATTAAATCTTTGTAGAATGGTAGAAAATGTGCTTCCTCAAGTAGTGCCTGCTGAAATTTTAAATAGTTTAATGAACTTAAAAGAGAGCAAAGATTCATTCTCAGGAGCATAGAAGTTATTTCATCTGCTGTGTAGATTTAATTAATGCCTTGTTTGAGTTCCTCAAACTTTGAAAACCGTTTTTTTCATCATTGCTTTCTATAGGAGCTGACCTTATATCTAGCAGTGGGTGGGCTTTCCAGGTCACCTAGTAAGCCTGGGGTCTCGCAGCAAGGCTGGCAAAGACTTGGGGCAACAGGGCATCTCTTGCTGTCTCATGATGGAGTATGAGGGGAAAGGAAAACCCTGGATGTGGCTATTCCCTAGAGCATCAAAGAGGAAAACAGAAAGGCAGGATCTCGGTCATTAAGGGGCAGGAATCTTGTTTGCTCCGAAAATGAGACAGTCAGGTAGTCTGGAGACAGGAGTTTCAAACTAGAAAAAAAATTTTTTTGATTGACTGTTTCTTACTATTAGTGTATCTGTGAATGAAATCTCCAAGAACCTCAGCTTCCCATCTGGGAAAACAAGAGAATTCAGAGGTATGTATATGTGGAGGGTGTTGTTCCGGACGCAGCACTGCTAGATCTCAATACTAAGCACCGCAGAAAAATCATCTTTGATATAAGATGTTCAATACAGGAAGCGCAACAGAATCTGGTGAGCTGGTAAGGTATCATAATCTGAATTCTCATGGAAGAATTTAAAATAGCTAATGTAGAGAATCCAGAGCTCTGTTTTCACCATGGTCTATATACTTCTATTTTCTGTACTCTGAAAACATTTGACAGTGAAAGGAGACAAAGGGAAGACAGAAGACTGAGGGTATAGCTCAGTGGTAGAGCAATGGTCTGCCATGCACAAGGTCCTGGGTTCCAGCCTCAGCATCAGGAAGGAAGGAGGGAGGGAAGGAGGGAAGGAGGGAGGGAGGGAGGGAGTAAAAAGAAGCTGTATGAAGGAAAGTTGTTAAATGTAAATACCTACTTGTCTTTCTGCATGAACTTCATATTCTTTTCCTCCATAAAGGATGTTTATTATGGCTATATGAGTTATGTCGGTTGGAAGTGTCAAAAAAAAGAATGTATTGCTCATTCAGATACTTTATATTAGCATAGCCATGCAATCCTATACAGATGAACTGACAGATTCTTTAAAATCTAGATGAGTGAATTTCCATGTTTTTTATTGTAGCAAGCCACTATTTAGACTGATTTATGCTTAAGTGGAAAGGAAGTGCTATCAATAATATTCATTCTATCATTTCAAAATTATAATAATGTATACCATTAATAATCCCTACATAAGTTTGTTAATATGTAAACCAAATGAATTTATTAATAAAATACATCAAATAAAAGACATTTCTTTACCCAAGTACATGATGACTTTAGTAAAGCATCATATACATGGGGTGTTTGAAACAAAGGGTTTCTCAAGAGAATCATTAAGAGTCTGCTCTGGCCTATAAATAGATTCCATAGAATTGTTCTCCTTAAGAAGCTCCATAAACAAAACCATTGTCTGCCTGTGTTCTGTGGATACAGACAAAGGTGTGTGTGTGTGTGTGTGTGTGTGTGTCTGTCTGTCTAGCTGTCTATATGGCTGTGTATCTGTGTATGTAGAGAGAAGCGGCACCCCCAGTAAGAACGGAAAAGGTATTGCTACACCAGGCAGCAAAACAACAAATGCCAACTCTGCCATTCACTAATTCCCTAGGGTTAGGAGGTGGGCATGGACTACCTTGACAAGTTTTGAAAGGTAATAATTGAAGAATACCGAATTCCAGTTATTGTTAATTCAGGTAGAGAATCCCTCCAGAAGTCACTAATTTATATTCTACCCAAGCAAAAAAGGAGCAGGCATGAGAACCAATTCATTTGGAAAAATGAAGGTGTATAGCTTGCTGAGTACAGGTGTCCACATCTATAGCAGTTGTCACTTTCCTCAGAAGGGTGAAGCGTGGTAAAAATGACACTTACAGGTAGGAGCTCATTTTCAAAGTTCTCTGCAGATGTTAACTCATTTTACATCACATCTCTGTAATGGAAAGAAAATTTGCATTTTACTCATGGGAAAAGTTCATCAATGTAATAGACAAGGCCTGCTGCCATGTAAGTATGTTAATGTAGAATGCATTTACATATGATAATATGAATACATATGCATAGAGATAGAAAACTCTGCCACCCTATATATAGTACACACTCATATATTTCATGA
>NW_008360317.1:636788-642642 GCF_000622305.1 Nannospalax galili | reverse complement strand
CACTCATATATTTCATGAAATATATGCATATGTAGAATTTACATGTATGATTTTATATTTGAATGCATGTATATACATAAATACATACACACTTATAGCTCAATGGAAACTTAGATGCTTATCATTTTTTAAATCTATTTATGAATGATATCCTTACAATTTGGCTATTATTATGTAAGTCCAAATAATAGGGATGAATGATCTGTGTCTGCCCACATTCATTTTAAAAAATCAGGGTCTCTAGATATGTTTACTTATTACAATGTACACAGAAACCCATGTATGTCTGCACAAGACTGTTTTCATTAAAACCGATGTTTCCAGCTAAATCGCATGTAGCCACTGGCAAGCAATCAGATTACTCACCCAAGAATCATAAATGAAATCCATAGATAATCTGTAACCTCATTTTGGCCACTGGCTTTAGGTTCTCTCCTCTGCTGATCTCTTATGAGAGCTGTGAATGCTGATTGGAATTTTCTGTCCTCTCCACCCTCTGGTGGAGGCACTAATAAGCAATGAAACAGCTAAAGCTCAGGGCCCAGGAGGAGAAGGAGGAAAAGCAGGGGCCTTGAAAACACTCCAGCTTCATAATCACATCTGGATAATCAGCAGTTGACAGAGCACTTGACACAAAGCACCTCCATGCTCCCCAGCAAACTAGGCAGACTCCAAAACCTCACTGTTAAGCTAGCACTTGTTCTGAAATTGTTGGACAGGCTGTATTAGATGGGTAAATCAAAGCCTGATTTGCTATCAGTGCCTGTCAGCGTTCCCTGGGACGAGCTATCTTTAAAACATATTTCCATGGCAACTGGTTTAGAAACATATTTGACTAGAGACTCTCTTAACTTTAGGAGAGCCAGGAAAACTCGAGAGGTCTTTTCTTATCAAAGCTCTTTGCCACCAGGAGAGCAACTCTGCAGCAATGGAGGGTGTGTGGGAGAACCCCTTAACAGATACCGAAGTGTAGCATCCAGTGCCCCGGGCCTTGCGGGGTTGAAGGGACTTAGGAAGCTAACTTGCTGGATTGACCAGACTCACCTTTTTTCCTTGAACGGGGCTGACAACCTCCACCTCCTTTTCTCCAAACCCATCTCTGCTACTGGAATTTCCACCTCCTGCTCCATCCTAGTTTTCTCTGCCCTGTCAGAATGCTAAGGCAGTTGGCCTATGAATGCTTCATACAGATGCAAAACCCTGTTACTTCTATGGGGGGAAAAAGGCACAAACTCAGGTGCCTTCTATTTCACGGCTACCCAGACTTTAAATTACTATGCCAGCCTAGGTATTTTAACCTTTTTAAAGAAAGATCATCGATTTTCTATAACATTGACTATTGGGACAAAACACACAGCAATCTTCTCTAGGGTCCAGGAGAAACATTAAATTGTAGCCAAAGCTAGGATTCTGTGTAGATTCCACTAAGAGATGGAGCCTAGAATGTGGTGATTTGGAGGCAAGCATTAGGGACCGTCCAGTCGAAGGTTTTATTTCTCACCCTCCTGATGTACTATATACTCTCCCTCCTTGGGTTCGAGACATTACCTTCTCAATATAATGTGGATCTGTAAATGTCAGTCTTCCGTGAAGTCAGTCAGGCAGATACAAAGACTATTGCTGAAAACCAAAGTCCGAAAATACATTGATAAAAAAATTACCTTGGAAAGTAGATTTTGGTCAAAAGCCTGGTGCAACAGCATTTTGCTGAAAGATCCAGATTACAAAGAACATATTCAGGCTGACATCACACAGCAGGAAGGCTCAACTTTGGCAGCACTAGTATTTCAAACACTGCACAGCAGTGGGCTCACCCTGGCTTTCATCATCCAGCTCTCAGATTTAGGCCACATTGATGTGTGGTTGGTCTCCATTTCTGCTGTCTTCATGATGAGTATTGATCACCACTATAGATCATTCATTCAGCAATCTTCATTGATCATTAAATGGCTACAATTAATAGATTGGTCAGTTGACTGTCTATTCATTCAGTGTTCATTGCCATAGATTGCGTCCATGGGGAACCCGAGACTTCGATCTCCCACCACTCCACATGACTTCAGGATTCCAGGTAGAAACTGCCATGCCAGAGGGTGGTCACTTGTACTGTCACCATGAAGAAGCTTGAATTCATTGATTGCATGGCCAGGCCCAGGAAGATAGCTCTTTTAATGGAATATTTAGTAAAAGCAGAATACAACAATAAAGCATCCGCCTATGAATGGAAAAGTTTAGTGTGCCCAGGAAGTTTGCCTTAACGTGAACATCAATCTGGGAATTGATATAACTCAGGAGCCACAATGAAACCTTTTCTGAGATTGCCTATAAAGCCTTTATTAATTGAACAATATTTCAGAGCAATATGTAAAATTGCCTATGAAAGAAAATTATCTTTAAAAAAACCTTTAAGAGTCCAATTTCAAATGATGGATATACCAATTACAAAGAAAGCTTCTCTTCAACTGATTCCAGTACTTTGTCAAAACAAGTCTCCTAAGAGTATTTACCAGGGACACTTGGTTATCTAAATTCTAATACTGTTTCCTTAGTGAAAAAAACTAGCTTAATGCTAGACTAAGTCCCCAGCCTAGACTGGAACTCTCGTTGCATAGAAGCTGAGCTGGGGGTGGCGGCCGGAGAGCAGGGGTTCATTTGGATGAATCAGTGATGTTCTAGAGCTCTTAGAAGGGATCCCCACATGCACTGTGAGTGATGAGGAAGAAGCACGAGCCTTTTAGAATCTGCATCTCTGGAAGCCTCAAGGAGCTTATCAGAAGAAGATACCTTCAGGAGATAATTCCAGCAGTAACTCTGAGGTACTAGGCTCTGATCTTATTGGATGAGTCATCAGGCAAAATGGAGGGACTGGTAGAAAGGCTTCCCTTTCTGTGAAACTCCCAGGGTTCCAATGCACCAAGGAGGAAAAAGCAAAATAAGTTACGTTGTCAGCTGAGGGTTGTCAGGATGTATGCATGTACCTGGGTCTCATGTATCTGGGAGTCACACATAAAATCACAGGCACAGGACAATGTCTAAATTAGACAAAGTACCTGGAGGGCCAGTGGATTAAGATTTAAGATTTGACTGGACATGGTGGCACACACGTTTAATCACAGCACTCGGGAGGCAGAGGCAGGGAAAAACGATATCTGTGAGCTGTGAGATCAAGGCCAGTCTGGTCTATACAGTGAGTTGCTAGGGCTATAGGGAGACCCCGTCTCAAAAAAAAAAAAAAAAAAAAGAGAGAGACACAAGATTCAATAGCCAAACATGGCTTTTTGGCTTTTTAATGAGGGCAGCATCATTTATATTCAGAATAAAATGTTGCCAGCAAAAATTAAAGCTATTATATTCTTGAAAAAAAAAGTAGTTTCTTTTAGAAATATTTGGAAAGGACCTAATAGAGAAAATAAACAATGACTTTCTATTTGAATTCAGTGTCTTATCTTGCCAGTGTCTTATTGCTAGTATCCCTGGCTGAGGAGGTCCTTCATGTGGCAGACTCCGACGGGTCCCCCAGTCTTTCTGCACACAGTTCCATATGTCTTCCAGCCTCTCTGGCAGCTAAGCATTGCCCACGTGACTGTTCTGGCAAATGCAAAAGTGAACAGAAGTGATACATGTTGCCTTCAGGTCTGGATCTCTAAAGCTACTTTTGCTCAGGAAACTTGCATTAATTTAAACATCAGTCTGAAACTGATATAATCAGAGGGAGCCAGTCTAAAATCAAATTTGTGGTTACTTACAAAACCTTTGCTAATTGTACAAACAATATTTCTACTCAGAGCATAAAGAGGACCCAGCTGGAGACTGAAAGGCTCTAAAAGATGGCCAAACTCAGAGGCCTGACTCACTAAGTGAATGGGCACTTCCACTAGATGTTGCGAAAGGAAAATTATTTTTAATTTAAACAACTAAGTTTGGGATTTATGTGATCATTTATAATCATTTACATTACTTAGTTCACCCAAATTTCAACTTCTTTTCATTAAAAAGAAATGAATATTTTCAAACTTACAGGGTAATTTAATAATGAGTTATAAGTCTGCCACATTGTAAGTGCGAAATAGTGACCTAAATGGTTATTATCCCCCCCACACACATACACACAATTGGTGACTAAATCATATCCACCTATGAGGAGGTAAATAAATCATATTTACAAAAATAAAAGCATGGATAACATGACTCATATAGAAAGGAGAAATTTGATGATGATGATGATGATGATTACAGATATATTTGCAAGATGTGTGAGCATGGATTCTGCTCTTGTTCCTAAGCCTCCACTTCCCCATTTATACTGCAGATAGAACAACTTATACCTCAAAAGACTATATAAGGATAGCATGAGGTAGCAAATATAATGATAGCCTATAGAATTTGGAGTTCCATAAAAATGCACAGGATTATTATTGCAGATTACCATCTTAAATCCACAAAGCCAAATAAGATTAATATGAATATTATCCTCCCAAATGGCATCTGATTTTCACCAGATTACCAAAGTTAGTGCTTGTTATTATAATGCTTTTAATGTGCGTGGAGATGTTCCTAACATTACTTTCCAATTTTCTAATGTGTTTAAGTTGATGGACTAACTGCATTAATGTGTTTGAAATTTCCCATTTTCTTTTCATTCTGAAGGAGAAAAAAAAAGACATTTCTAAAAGTAAATCATGTATGCCCAAAATCAGTCTGAAAGCAAGGTTCTCATTGAAATATTGCACTCACTGAAATATCCATTGTGGAGAGGCTTTCTGGGAGCTGGGGGCTTGTTTAAGATCAGACCAAATTTTGGCAGATATCAGTTAAACAAAGTCTGGGGTGAATGCAGGATTCACTTTAAACTTTTCTATATATTATCTTCATTTTACAATTTGTACTCTGTAGAAATTTCTCTTATGAGCTTTGTTACTATGACCCAAGCTTGTCAAGAAGCCATGCCTTCTTGGAATAGAACCTGTCCTCATCACTTGTGGAGGTGCCTGTTGGTCTGACTGTTAAAATGGAATGTTTGACAGGTGTGCGCCTGGTCTCTGAAGGCAGAAAGTTCAGAGCCTTATAGACACCCTAACGTTTTACAGTAGATCACAGAATCCATTGGTTAAATGGCATTTGGATCTGTGTAAGAGTGGACGGAAAATACTTTCAGTCAATACTTCAGCAATATAAAACGCTAGCCAAGTGAGCGAGGTTCACATTACCATAATGCCATGTGATTCTCATGTTCCCCAGAGATAGTGTGATGGACAGAGTGGTACTGCCCTAGTGGCATTGTCTTCCCAATCCCATCATCCCATCTAATGACAAGAGAAGTAATAAACATTCTATCAAATACCAGTGCACATCAAAGCTGGCATAGAGAAACT
The DNA here is from genome assembly GCF_000622305.1 of Nannospalax galili. Taxonomy (NCBI): domain Eukaryota; kingdom Metazoa; phylum Chordata; class Mammalia; order Rodentia; family Spalacidae; genus Nannospalax; species Nannospalax galili. Next base: position 637,270 of record NW_008360317.1, on the reverse strand, counting down.
GCCACAGGTCAGAGGAGACACAGTGCAATATTGGATTCTGAGTTAGATCTGGGAAGGAAAAGGTCATTACTGAAAATTTGATGAGACAGAAAAAAGTCTGGAATTTGGTGGAAGAGAAACATCATTGATCATTTCTTAGTTTGAATATACGAACCATGCTAACCTAATATGATATAATTGGGGAAGCTAAAACTCAATAAAAGTGCAAGAGAAGAGAGCACCTGGGATGGTGGCACATATCGTAAATCCCAGCACTTGGGAGGCAGAGGTGCATCTCTGTGAGATTAAAGCTGGCCTGGCCTATATAGGGAGTTCCAATCTATAGGGGCTATAGGGAGATCCTGTTTCAGAGAAAAAAGTACATTAGAGTCTTTGGTACTACCTTTATACCTTTTCTGTAATTCTGAGGTTATTCATAAATGATAATTTATTACAAAATAATAAATATACATAATTTAACATAAAAAGAATGTAAAAATTAT
>NW_008360317.1:629889-636436 GCF_000622305.1 Nannospalax galili | reverse complement strand
AGTTTACCATTTTTGAAATGTGGTGGGATAGTACAACTTTTCAACAGCCTTGAATTCCCAGATAAAAATTAAGAGTCTAGAGAGATGACAGTACATAAAGTGCCATCCTAAACAAGTTGAATTCAATTCCTGGAAACAACATGGGGAAAAGAGAGAATTAACTCCTACAAGTTGTTCTCTGACCTCCACGTATGTGCAATGATACTTGTATTCCCCTGTGCCTCTCTCTCTCTCTCTCTCTCTCTCTCTCTCTCTCTCTCTCTCTCTCTCTCTCTCTCCCCAAAACCCCTTGGGACTATATATATATATATAAAGAAAATAGTGTGTCCTAGTTAATTCTATCTACTATTGCCAAGTCCCATGTGTTGGGTGTCTTATAAAGAGCAGAAGTCTATTTTTCACAGTAATGGAGACTGGAAGTCCAAGACCATGGTGTCAGGATAGTAGCATTCTTTGATCACCCTCTTCTAGGTTAGAAATTCCTCCCCTGTTGTGTCTTTACATGGTAGAATCAAGATGGCTCTCCAAGGTCCCTTTTATAAGAACACTAATCAAAATCCATGAGTGTTCCACCTACTCGAGCTACTAATCATCAACCAAACACCCCACCTAGATTTCAGCATACAAACTGGAGGTGCACACAAATGTTCTCTGAAAGATACGGGGCATTTTTCTTCCTGATTTCCTGGGAACCCAACCCAGCAGAAGTGAGGAAGGGTGGGGAAAGAAATAGAAACCAAACTAGGTAGAGTCTTTGGGGAATTATAGTGTGGGAGGGGGCAACCCATGAGTTTGAGGAATAAGGCCATGATGAGAGTTCCAGCAGTTCAAGGCATTCGGTGCTGGTGTTTGGGGAGAGGGAGAGGTAAGCATCAAGGGCCCTGTATGATGGTGTTAAGGAGTAGATGAGGGATGACCCCGAAGTCCAGCGCATACATCTAGCTTTAGTTTTTGGATCACAACAAACCCTATCAAGTAAAGATGATCTTGGGGCTGCAGAGATAGCTCAGTGGTTATGCTACTTTTGCAGAGGACCTGGGTTTGGTTCTCACCACCCACATGGTGGCTAACAACCATCTAGTTCCAGGGGATTCAACACCCTCTTCTGACTTTTGTGGGCATTGCATGACACAGGACCACTTACATACGTGCAGGCAATATACTCATACACATTTTTTTAAAAAAGAAGAGTCTCCCAGAAAAGAATCCAGAGAAACTTAAAACTGAATAAATTTCCAAGATAGCATTTTCAGAGCCAAATGTTTCCACACATCTCTTACTTACTCCTATTTAGGGTCCGTGGACTCAAGATAAGAAGATATGAGAATTTGTTTCTTTTCCCCAACAATATGATTAAATCGCATGGGCTTTATTTAAAGGGGAATAGTTTGTTATCTTCCCAATGAAACTTATTTGAGCACAGATGCACTGAAGCCATAAGTTAATACAAAAGCACTTTGTTGGGACTGGAAGAAAGTTAGGCTGACAGAAAGCAGGTTCCTTCCAACCTGCCAAGGAGACCTCTTCAGTGACTCCTATACCAAGGGGAAGCATCAACATTTAAGAAAAGCAACATATAGGGTTGCTTTATAGGAACTGTATAGAGCATTGGAAATACATGTATCCGCTGTCCTTTAGAAAGTAAACCCACCAGGCTTGGAGAACAAGCTGAACGCAGGATCACCTCTGTCTTACCTCTCCATGGTGATCATTCATTAAACCAGGGCTTCTTAAAATTCCCCATTCTTAATCACTTTTTGCTGGAGAAATTTTTACACTACCCTAAGTATGTAGATTTATAGAGTAGGCATAGAAATCAAACATAAGAAATCATAATGAAACAATTTGATCTACCAAAATGTTTTAATTTATTAAATAAAAAAATTGCATGCTAATGAAATAGGTGTGCTTATTTATTTTTAGATAAATAAAATGAATATTTGATACTGAAGGACATGGAGCATCTTTCAACATTTTTCAGAGTTGATCAATATTTTGATTTTATAGTTCTCAATGCTGAGACTGCACCATCACAAAAACACATAGCATAAAATAGGGGAGTGTGTTTAGGCTCAATTCAGAAATTGTTGGAAATACTTTCCTAGTTGTAAGACAAGGTTAATTTAATGTTTTAAAAATAAAAGTCAAGTCAGCAAACAGCATCTTCTAAACTCAAACCTTCTGTGCTAGTTAGTTTCTGGTCATCTTGACACAAACTAAACACACTTGGGAAGAGGGACCTCAGTTGAGTTTCCTCCATCAGATTGGCTTGTAGGCATGTCTGTGGGGGCATTTTCTTGATTGCTACTTAATGTAGGAGGGCACAGCCCACTGTGGGTATTACCATCCCTAGGCACATGGGCCTTGGCTATATAAGAAAGCAAGCTGAGTTCTCGGGCATGGTAGCACTCGCTTTTAATCCAGCACTCTCTGGCAGAAGCAGCATTTCTGCATGATCAAGGCCAGTTTGGTCCACATAGTGAGATTCAGATGAGCTGGTGCTACAGGGAGATACTATCGAAAGAAAGAAAGAAAGAAAGAAAGAAAGAAAGAAAGAAAGAAAGAAAGAAAGAAAGAAAGAAAGAAAGGAAGGAAGGAAGGAAGGAAGGAAGGAAGGAAGGAAGGAAGGAAGGAAGGAAGGAAGGAAGGAGAGAGAGAGAAAGAAAGAAAGAAAGAAAGAAAGAAAGAAAGAAAGAAAGAAAGGGAGAGAGATTGAAAGAGAAAGCAAGTCAAGAAAGCCAGTAAGCAGTATTCCTCCACGGTGTCTGCTTCGGATCCTGCCCCCAGGTTCCTGCCTCAAGTTCCTCCCCTGATTCCTCAATGATGAATTGCAAACACAGAATTATAAAATGAAATAAAACCTTTCCTCCCACACACTTGATCTTGGTCAGTGTTTTATCACAGCAACAAAACAAAACTAAAACACCTTCTCTCACAATACAATCCAAACATATACTGATTTGATACTTCTATGTTGAGCATGGGAAAGATATTAAAGCACTTTGCTTTCCATAACTAAACCATTGCTTGTATAAAAGCAGAAAATTTTGTATGAACAGTAAACAACACTGTATTCAGAATACATACAGTCTCAAATCTGAACCAAAGTTTTCCAGACAGCATTCTTGATGTTACCTGGTGTGACAGCATACATAGAGCAACATTCATGCACATTGTGTGCTCATAACCAAGGCTGCAGTGATGTTATACGATGCAGCATGACAGGAGGAACCAGAAACACCTCAGATCCGTTACACATTTGATTTTGAATTATTTTTTGGTTGTAGCATTTTCAGAAAGCTTTTTCAGTTGCCAAATTTTTCACAACCTTACATTCAATTATATGACCCTGTATGTGGTTGCAGTTTACAATTTAGAAGTTGAATATGATGGTTTGAATGAGAAGTGTTCCCTATAGGCTCAAGTACTTGAACATTTGGTCAGTTGGTGGCACTGTTTTGGGAGAGTCATGAACCTTTAGGAAATGTAACCTAGCTGGAGGAAGCAAATCACTCGGGGCAGAATTGAAAGTTCATATCCTTGCCCCATTTCTAGCTTTCTCTCTCTCTCTCTCTCTTCCCTCCCTCCCTCCCTCCCTCCCTCTCCTCTTTGGCGACCCTGCCTGATTGCTGTCATGTCTCCTCTCCATGATGGACTGTCATCCCTCAGGAACTGTAAATTGAATAAATTCCTTCCAACTTCTCTAAGTTGCCTTGGTCATGGTGTTTTATCACAGTAACAGAAAAGTAGCTAATACACTGGAATTTAAACTACTTGTATTTTAGGTAAAGAATGTATAAAATAGGAATAATAGTATCTACAAATAAAAAATTCAGAGGAAATGATAAACTGGAGATTGGGTGTTGGTTCTAACAAAAGTATTTTTTTAGTTTTCCACTGAGAACAGAAGCAGAAAGAGAAACCAGAGGTCTATAATGGAAAAGTGATGGAAACATCACTATCGTAGTGGTCATGTTCAAGTACCTCAGGTAGAGGAGTGAGCTCCTCATCCCAGAGTATCACATCAGCTCCTGACAACAAAAAGACTCTTCTTCAGCAGCTAAAAGCCAAGAAAACTGGTTCCTGTGTTTTGAAGGCCAGAGTTGATACATGTGTGCGGTGTAATATTACTCATAAATAATAAATGCAATACCCACTGGGATGGCAGGAAGCTAGGGTAAGGTTCTTGGAAAATGTTAGTTTTTCATTGACATTAACCTAGAATACTCCATGGGGAATTATTTTTAGTTTGGGAACTGAGCAAAAGGCTCAGAATATTTTTGCTAAAATAAAATCTGCATATTTCCCAGCTCTCTATTCATTTTTGAGTGATTAGAATTACCAACTCATACTGGCTTTGCTCTTTACTGCTATGTCATATTTTAATATTATAAGATCCAAACTGCTAAAGAATTCAATCTGCATCTAACTTTTAAATGACATGATTGATGATTGTTTTCTAATGTGAGAAAATATGGTTTGTATTTCTTCTTGGGCGTCAGGGTTGGAGAGGCCTTTTTATCTGTCAGGATGATAAACTTTGTATGCAAAAGGTTACAAAGGAAGAAGCAAATTGGTAGATTGACATTTTAATCTCATTTAACACAAACATAATTGCAGTCATAAAAATATGAAATGGAAATAAATTAGAATTTTGCTCTCATTATTTTGGATTATGTTTCTATAGGCTTTGTATGGGGGGGGGGCAAAAAAATAATCCATTGACTCGATGGAAAGGAATATTTGGGCATGGAGACTGAAAAATGAGAAGGAAAGCTATGAGATGTTGCTACCTGTATGCATTTCTGTTACCTCTCCACCTGCAGGCTTCTGGATGCTTCATTCTCGTTATTCTAATATGCACAAAGAACCAAAACTCTTTGCCTTCCTTCTTCTGGGATCTCTTTTTAAAATTGGATTTATTTGTTTTTCAAAGGAGCATACCCCCATCAAAAGAGTTTGTTGGCCTTTGGCACCAGCAATCTGTCATGCAGATTCCAGATCAACACAGGAAATTTGTCATGGAGGGCATAGGGGTATTGCTAGGGAACGGCTACTTCTTCCCTGACATCTGCGCCTCTCCCCAGGAGTGCAGGGTTTTGACTTCAAGGACAGAGATGCTGTGTTTTCTTCAGTCCCATATTCTTAGAGCCAGGAAAATAACTCTTCAGAAAAGAACAAAATCCTAACTTGCAGATGGAATCATTTTATCAAGGAGGTATATCATGTTAATTGTAGACTTAAATAAATTAAAGTTCTTTGTGCTGAAATTCTAATGTGGTGTATTGGGTGTGAAGATGTCAAGACAATCTATCTGGTATCTATTATCCAGCCTTTTTCTTAAGCCCATATAAATACAGCAGTATACAAGTCATCCTTATTTATTACACATATAGTCTTTTTTATGTCATATATATTTTTAGATTATATAGCTCCATGTAAAATAAAATCCTATACACAAACAGGATGAGTCTTAAAGATTACTATCACCACCACCACCAAAATGACATAAGCTCTGATTATTTAACACTGCGGAGTCGGGTATGAAATGGAAGCAGTATAATTTTACCCTAGGGCTGTATTTTCCTAGGCATTGTATTGAGTTTGTCTGGCACATGGTTTGGGGCTAAAGAGAGTTGGTAGGATTATAGGCCAAGGATGCATGGAGACAAGGGACCTCTGGGGACTGGAAGAGCAGTAGCAATCCTGCAGAGCAGCCTTCAGGACAGGGGCTCTGCCCCTGGCACTCAGACTCTAGTGTTCCTTAAGGAGCACCAGATATGGCTGGAGAGACAAATTTTGATTAATGTTCTGGTTGACACTTTGACACCTCATTATACCAAATCAACTCTGTTCAATTTAAGACTTTACCTGAGGTTGAATCATTTTCCTATTAAATTCACATGCTCTTAAGGAACTGGGTGGCTTCCCAGCATGCCTCCCTGACACTAGTTTCTGAAGAAGCACAAGCTCCACGGTGTGCTCCGTGTGGGATCCTTGCCACCTGGCACCACCCCAGGGCTGCTGATGTGAGGCCGCAATGACCCTTGTGGATGATTGACCATTGGCTTCACCTACAAACGCAAAGGAAACATCCTTTCTTTCTATGGTACAAATGGTGGATCCGGGTGTAACTCCAGGAATTAAGTTAGGTGGAATCAAATCCCAGCTCTGCTGTTTAGAAGCTACGTGACTTTGGTAAGGTGTTTAAACGAAGTGTCCCAATTCCCCTCATGTGGAAAACAAGTAAACTGACAAAAAAACCTCCCAAAGTTTGAATAAGAATTAAATTATGTTCTATTTACTCAATTGGTGGCATTTTGCTAGAAGGCATTAATGTTACACAAAGAATAGAATTTGGTAGTATCACTTTTTTCCATTTCCTAGTGTCTAACAATAACATAGCTGCAAATAGTACTCAAGTTACTTTATGAAAAAAAATTTCCTTCTGCATTTCTGCTAGAAGTCAGATGAAATTTTATTTCACTCTATTGAAATTTAGTAAAAATAAAAATTATACAATGTTCTATTTGAAATTCGGTCTGAA
>NW_008360317.1:618695-629860 GCF_000622305.1 Nannospalax galili | reverse complement strand
TATATATGAAGGGAGAGGGACAGAGAGAGCCACTTTGTGTGTGTATGTGTTATTTCTTTTCCTGTAATGGTGATAAAGTACCTTGACAAAAGCAATTAAAGAAAGGGATAGTTTATTTTAGCTCACAATTCAAGATACAGATTTTCATGGCAGGGAAGCCAAAGCAGCTGGAGCTGGAGGCAGCTGGTCACGTCATTCCTGCAGTCCGAAAAGAACAATTAATATATCCTGCTGCTCAGTTCCTTTACTCCATTCTTATACAGTCCAGGATCCCAACCAGGACCAAACACCACCTACAATAAGTAAGTCTCCCCACCTCAATTAATGTAATCCAGATAACCAGGCATGCTCATCTCCCAGGTGATTCTGGATTCTGTCAAGCTGACAACCCTAACCATCACAATGTGTGTGTGTGCACATGCATACACACATACACACAGACACACACACACTCACACTCACACACATGTAGTTATCCCTTGCTATCCATGGGGATTTGTTCCAGGACTCGCTATAAGTCCCAAAGTCTATAGATGTTTAATTCCCTCAAATGTTGTAGTATTTGTACATAACCTATGCACATCCTCTTATGTACCTAAAATCATCTCTAGTTTACTTAAAATATTTAATAAAATGTAAAAGCTACACATATAGTTGTTATACTGTATGTTTGGTACAGAAGAAGTTCTTCCAGAATTTCTTGGATGCAGAGGGCCAATTGTATACTTTATTACTATATTTTCATCATCTTTGATATAATCTGCTTTTTTGTTCGCTTGTTTTTTGAAAATGTTCTCACTGTGTAGCCTCAGCTGGCTTGGAACATGCTATGTAAATAATACCAGACTAACCTTGATCTCACAGGGATCTGCCTACCTCTACCTCCTGAGTGTTAGGATTAAAAGTGAGTACCAGCAAGCTTAGCCTGATATAGCCTATTCTTTTACAGTTCTTAAACCCTGGAGCAAATTTCTTTGGATTCCATTGTCTCCCTCCTATTGGAATACACCGCCTTCCAGCACCTCATTCTTTTCTCTCTTTTACAATTCCTGGGTTCTCCCACAGGCTCTTATAAAGGCCTTTCAGTAGGACATCCATCTCCCATGGCAAGCTCTAAGGCTCATACACAATATGGGTTTGTACTACTTGCATATGCTGACAAACCATTTCTTTCCAGTACAATCTGTCAAAAAGCATACAGTGCTAGCTTTATAAGCTGAGGATGTCTCCATTTCTTTTGTATTGATCCTACTCTTTCCTGCAAAAGAGTAGGTCTTGTCTTGTATCACCTAACTAATTGCTCAGTTTGACCAGCTCTTATCTTAGATGGCTTACCCCAGAACATTGTAAAAGATGCTTGTAAGAATGTTGACGATTTCTTGCCTCACACCTTCACAGCAAACAAATACTTGATGCTTATTTCATCTATAAGCTAAAAGATTTAAAAATGTATGGCCTTCTCACAACTTAAATTTAACAATATCATGATGAATTTTTAAATGTAGAGTTTCAAAATATTAATAAATGCCATCAGTGGAGATGGCACACTTTTTTATTTCCAGTTTGTTCGCCTTTCTTTATTACCATGCCAGTTGTCAAATGATTGTTGTTACTTTATTACTTTGTCGTGAAAACTTGCCAACTGGTCACGATATGATCTCTTGACACATAAGGGAGGGAAGTTCTAGCATAAAATCTCCCACAGTTGATGTCCCCACCTATTGACCTCATTCATGTCTTTGCCTGCATTTAATTCAGCCTCACTTCATTTCCCTTCCTGCAGAGGAACTCAATCATGCATTGAATTGACGCTGCACATACACAGAGATAACTTGATAATGGTGCACTCATATAGTAGAAAGAAAAATGTTGCAGAGCTCTTTCCTTCCTGTTCTTTATCTCTCCATGATAAAAAAGAAGAAAGAGAGAGAGAGAGAAAGAAAGAAGAAAGAAAGAGAAAAAAGAAAGAAGAAAGAAAGAAAGGAAAGAAAGAGAAGAAAGAAAGAAAGAAAGAAAGAAAGAAAGAAAGAAAGAAAGAAAGAAAGAAAGAAAGAAAGAAAGAAAGGAGATCGGGAAAGGTGAAAAGATTATCTTCATTTGTCTAAAGTCTAGTCCTAAAGATCTCATGCTGCTTGTTTACCTTGACTGCATCATTGTTCAATTGTTAGATAAAGCCAGAGAGACATATGCATGGCCTTGGAATGCATTCTGAAGAAGGATCAATTTTTTTTAAATCAATTTCAAATTTTAAACTTACATTCCTATTTCCAGACTCTGATCATGGTTCAGACTTTGCGTCCACTAGCCCCAGATACAGTTGGATTTTCCCACTCATTTCACAGTTACTACCCATTTCATCACCTAGAATATTTATCACAATTTTGTAAATGTGACCAGAAGAAACTTTTGCTCCTGAGGAGTAACAAGTTATGTCTGGATATTTCCAATTTTAAGGAAATATCTATAGAGAATTTTAGCTTCCTGCGACGGTTTCTTGACCAATCCTAGCAGGAGGCCCACCCACCTGATCAAAACTCTGCTTTCCCTCTAACTCTTTTTTCAAAACTTCCTTCTTCTAAAAGCAAAAACAACTAAACACAACAGCAACAATCAAACAACAGTGAAAACATGTCAACCCACACACCGTGTCATTCTCTGAAAATGAGTTCCTTTTGGGCCGTCACTTGGTCACTAATTTCATACTGACTAATAGATTTACCTTGGCAGCCTTCTGCCTTGTCTTTGAACCAAAATGGTTTCCTCCACAGAGTAGAAGCGGGTGCTTTATTGCCCCAGGGAAGCAAGGACATTTATTGTATACACAGGATGGGGAAGCAATAGCTAATTGTCCCCCTGAATTCTACTGTCTAAAAAAAGAAATCTTCCTCAATAAAAGAAATCTTGTATTGCCAGACACATAATTCCCTGTATGAAGACTGTCTTTCCTTGACCTTCTTCCTTAACGCTGGCAATTAAATGTGACTACATTCCATTCGACCAGATATAAATGGTGTGGTGGGCTGACAATAGTTCCCTGAAAGATGTCCTCATCCTTATCTTCAGAACATGCAATCCTATTTGGAACAAAAGAACCTTTCAAATACAGTAAGTTTCTTGTGCCGAGGAGATTACCAAAAACTATATAAGCAAGTCTTATAGTCCGCTTCAAATATCCTTAAAGATAGAGGCAGAGGGGAGTTCATCACACACAAAGTAGACCTTCTGGAGGTGGAGACAACTAGTGAATCAAGAAGGCCATGCCCACACCCATCAGGGAATGCCAGGGAATGCCAGACAGCCATGGTAAACTAGAAAATGCAATGAACACATTGTCTTCCAAGCCTCCTGACAGACCAAAGCCCTTCTAACACCTTAATCTCAGACTTCTGACCTCTAGAACTATGAAAGAATAAAATTTTTGCTTTAAGCCACCAAATTTGTGGTACTCTTTAGAAAAACTACTGGAAACCAATGCATATTTTACTACTAGGAAGTGGGATGTTGTTCTTATAAACACCTAAAAATCAAAGAAAAAGAAGTTTTGGATTAAGATAATGGGTGAAGGCTAGAAATTTTTTGAGAAGCATTATAGAGAAACTCTAGATGTCATTGGAGAGTGTCTAGATAAAACGGACATTTAGGAGGCTTCTTGTGAAGGCTGAGCAGGAAATGAGCCCGGTAGAGAACGCTTCCCTCCTCTTGAAGACTACCTGTACAATCAGGAATGTTGACAGGTGAGTGGGGAAGATGCTTCTATGAAGCCTTAGGGGGAAACAAGGGCCTGTTATCAGGTGGAAGAACGGCAAGTCTTGAAAACACAGTAGAAAAAACTGGACTGAATTATGTTCTACAGTCATGGGAAGCAAAATTTGTGGACAATGAATTTTGATATGTTGCTAAATAGATTTCTGAACTTAATGAAGGGACTTTTAACCAAAAAGGAACCAGTAGTTGATCAAGAAAATTCTCAGCCTTTTAAGAATGTTATTTTAAGAATTTCCGTTAGGAAAACAGTCTTTCAAGAAAAACTGAAGGGGATCTGGCAAATGTTACTTTATTTTAAAGGAAGTTTTGAAGTTGTAATTAAGGTAGATAGTCCTGAATTATCTGAGTAGAATTCAATCATGGGTGTTCTTCTAGGAGAGAAAGGAAGATTAAACATACACAGAGAAAGCAGGGCAGCCAGCTGCCACTAGTGCAAAAAACATTAGATGAGGGGCTCTTGGGTCCACACAATCATCTCAGCAGAGGCTAGAAGTAGAGATTATCCAGGAAAGATCGATGGAAGCTGTCTTTTCCAATAATGAGAATAAAGATGCTTATGGTTTTTATCTAATTGAATTGCTAATATTTTTTCTTCTTCCTGTTTTTCTATTATTATTATTATTATTATTATTATTTATTAAAAATGTTTATTTTTACATGAGACAGGGTCTCCCTGTAGCCCCAGCTGACCTGGAACTCACTATGTAGACCAGGCCAGCCTTGAACTCACAGAGATCGCCTGCCTCTGCCTCCCGAGTGCTGGGATTAAAGGTGTGTGCCACCACGCCCGGCCTTTTCTATAATTTTTAAATCTTCTATAATTAATATGGTATCATGTTTACAACTGTGTTAGTCAGTTCAGTCAAACATAAAAAATACCGGAGACTGCATACCTTACACAACAGATTATTTTGGGAAAGTCGCATTCAAGAGACCCACAGTCCCAGATTAAAGACTTTGATTTCTTTCTAGCTTATGGCCACCTCATTTGTCCCTTACATGGCCTGATGTGGGTGATGAAGAGAAAGATAGAAAGAAGCCAAGTATAACAACACTAGCACACTCTGTTGTTTCCTCTTAGAGGCACACTAACCCTGTGAGATCAGCCATCCTGTTATGACCCCCTTTAACATCAGTTACTACCTTAGAGACTCCATCAGCAAACCCAGTGACACTAGGAGTTTGGGACTTCAATATATGAATTTGGGGGGGATGAGGAATCCAAGCATTTGGTTCAAAACAGCAACAAAAGTCAGTGTTTTTAGTACTTACACTTCTTCATTTCTGCTTATTCAGGTCTCTACAGTGGGACAAGGAACAGAATAAAATGACTTGGGGATCTCTCCAGTAGTTTAGGCAGGATTTGGGGTTCTTGAAAGTGACTCTGGATCCATAATATTCAAGACCCAGGGCAGTGACTGCCAACTCAGCAGCAAGTCTGTGACTTCCACACTACTGCCTTCTTACATGCTAAATAAACCACCTGTCTTGGCATCTGTGTTTTCTTACCTATGAGGCTTTGGTAAGTGAAGCCTGTAGCCTTAGTCTTACCTCTGATCTAGTAAACCATGACAGTGGGAGCCACGTAGAAATGTCTACATATGTAACTCTTTAGAAGTCTGCAAGGGCAGGGTAACAAATCACCCTGCTTGGACTGGCCATATATTATCTTTCAATGCCTGACACAAATGCCATCTTATTTCACAAATATTCACTAAGTGTGTTTTTTATGTAGCAAGAATTTTTCTAGTTGCTGGGGATGTGATGATAAATGGATCAAGGTCCTTGTAAGAGCTCTCTCACTGTAAGGAGGGAGATACATAAAACTGATAGCTCTATCGTTTGTCTTACATACAAAAATGATTTATCCTGAAATATAAGTGCACTAATAGCTATCATAAGATGTCCTTGGAACCTACAGGTCAGAATAATTAAGAGAGGGGTTAGTGAAACTCTCACAGGGGAGGCAACGACATAATTGGTGTTTGGGGATTGGAGAGATGACTCAGCAGTTAAGAGCACTGGCTGCTCTTGCAGACCTAGGTTCAGGTCTCAGCACCCACATGGTGGCTAACAACAGTATGTAACTCCAGGGGATCTGACACCCTCCTCTGACCTCCAGAGGCATTGCACAACATGGGCACACTTACATACATGTCAGCAATACACTTATAAACATAAAAATAATAAATAAGGAACTGGAGAGATGGATCAGTGATTAAGAGTACTGGCTGGTCTTGCAGAGGACCTGGGTTCAAGTCCTAGCACCCACATGGCAGCTAACAACTGCTCGTAGCTACAGTTCTAGGGGATTTGATGCCCTCTTCTGAACTTTGCAGGCATTGCATGATATGGGTGCACTTACACATATTCAGGCAATACACTCATACACATAAAATAAAAATAAATAAAATTTAAAAAAAATAATAAATATTTTTAATTGGTGTTTAAGGATGGTTAGGATAGACCAGGCAGAGAAGAACATTTTGGAAAAAAAGGAGCAGGAGGCCCTCCTAGATACAGAGCCTATTTTTTTTTTTTGGAATAACACATAATCTAGAATATTTGTATACTGATTATCAGGAAGCAAAAGGTGTGTGGTGAAAAAAGAAAAGCTATGAGTTTAGAACCCAGTGCATCTATATTTTGTAGTATACCTGCAAGCTTAGAGCTTTGCTGCTTCTACATGTCTGTAATTGTTTCTAAATACTGTTCTTTAACTAGAAGGTAAGACTCCCTTATTCACTTAATCCTTGATGGAAGGACTTAAGTGAAGTAGCCCCAGACTTGCAGAAGTACAAAAATCCTGAAGCTTGCTATTTCTAAGGAGCTCATGCAGTTCTTAAATGCTTGTACACAGAGAAGATTGCTGTATTCCTCAGGGAAAAAGATGTTTTTTAAGTTTTCCTGCTTCTAATGACATCCTTTTCTTTCTACTCTTTCTTATCCTGTCTCTGCTAATAGATGAACCCCCAAATGTGATATCTTTCTTCTCATAACTCGACAGTCTCCTTGGAAAGAAAGGAGAGGCTAAGTATTATGCTTCAGATCAACATGCTAGAAACAGGGATGACAGAGAGTATCAATCTACCTGCATGATATAGCTTTATTTTTCCCACAAACTATTACTACCTGTAAATGTTTGGATCTAGGTTTTTCTAGTCTCCTTTCCCTCAATGTTTTATATATTGTTTCTAGCATCCACAGTTAACAGGAAAAAGGAAAAAGGGCATTTCCAGAACTTGAATATCTCATCCTATGACTCTCTTGCGCCTGTCAATCTCTGTTCCTCATATACTACCTTCCCCTACCCAAGTTTTAGGTTATCATATAAAAATTTGCCCATCTAACAATCCTAAATATAATAGCTCATAGGTTTGTTTTTTTATTTTGGTGGGAAGAAGAATAAAGTAATTCCCTGGGAGTAACACAATTGCTGTAATGAGAATTTTTAAAACCTAATTAGTATAAAAAGTTTCATGGATTTCTCTGCCAATGAATAAATAAATTGTATTTCCTTGAGGCATTTTTAGTATGCAGATGAAAATTTCAGGGTACAGCCTTGACAGTTACAATAATGAAATACATGAGACCAATTAAACTGCGACATTCTTTCAGTATCTTAGATTTAATTTCAATGACTCATCCCCACAAAACTAGAAAACTTAATACAGTAGTTTGATAAAGTGTAGTTTTTAAAGAGAGAAAGGATTTTATTGAGGAAATTTGAATATTACTTATGAATGAAGCAGGATTTCTTTTTAATGACTATGTCCTGTGAATAGAGGGACTATGACTTTTCAGTTTACATTACTTTTCAAGATTTACTTACCCTCATGTATGATAGAACAACAAATTATAGAACTTGACGGGTCTGGGACAAATAACCAAGTACATCTCATCGGCACTCTTATTTTCCAGCAAGAGAAGGGAAGAAGAGAGGAATCAGCTGCTGACTTGGGTGCATATGAGTACTTGGTAGAATGTGGATTCCTGGGACCTACAACCAGAACTCATAAGAGTTCCAAGGATAATATCAGGAAATCTACATTTTTAAAAAGTGCCTCCCCATTTGGGGGTGGAAAGACAGAGAAGCTGCCCATAGTGTTACATAGTGTTATTTTAAAAGGTACAGGCCATAGAATGAATAAGCAATATCAACACACAGAGTCCCTATTATTTGGAGATTTAGGGGGAAAATGTTCTATATAAGAAAAGCAGGGCTAGAGAGATGGCTCAGGCACTCACATACATGCAGGCAATACATTCATACACATTAATATTATATATATATATGCATTATAGGTAGTGGTATATGTGAAAGATTTAACTGCATAATATTTTAAGATTAAACCCAGATTTTCAAGAAAATTTGGGATTAGATTGTAAGGGACTAAATTCCTATAAGCAAACAGAGTCACCAAGGAATAATAAAGACAGCATACTTCCATCTTCTTGGTCCAAGGCAAAGGTCTCTCCCTGTAGCCAGCATGGTTCTCTAGCCAACTGACTTGTCCAAACCAGTTCAGCTAGACCGAAGCCAGACTTGGACACCTCTTCATTTGAAACCCATAAACCTATCAGCCTTCTCTGTTCAACTTGACCAATCCAAAATTAGTGGAAGGAAAACCACTAAAACCCTCAAAACCCAGGCTCTTCAATGGGGAAATTAGATTCTCCATTTCTGAAGTCCCCTGTCTGCTTGTGGAGAGCTTCATTTCTTTCTCTCTCTCTCTCTCTCTCTCTCTCTCTCTCTCTCTCTCTCTCTGTATGGATTTGTGGCTGTTTATGTGTATGGATGTGTGATTCTTTATTGCCTGCTTCTTGTGCTCTGCTGGTCTGAGATTTTTCCTTCATTTTAAGTATTTAGTGGGCTAAGAAAACTAACCCAATCCCACATGGTGACCAACCTTACCTCTAGACTTCAACAGATTGAATGTTTTCAGTTTGTAGCTGCAACAGTGTTTCAGCTACCTGGGCCTTAGTGCTTGGAGATCATTTGTGACCTTGACTTTCTCAATTACAAATTTCTCAGTCACTGTCATAGCACTCAGGACATTTGCTGAACATTTTCTAGATTAAAATTAACGCTTTTTTCTTTCTTTTGATGTAATTCACTCTTGACATCATATGATCCTGGGGCTGGGGGAAAACTAAGTAAAACACTTCCCTGGTATAGTGTGGCCTCGGGTTCATTTCCCAGCTCTAAGAATAAAAAGGCTACATGCTTGATCCAAAATAGCTTTTAATGTGTTACTTCCCAACAACAACTCTCCTGTAATTGGGTACCCTAAGATTTAATTCAACTTTGACATTGATTTTATGCTTTAGCATAGACCTCACATGTTAGCTCAGTCTCAAAGACTGCTCTCATTTCAAACACCAACCACAATTCCTCAATGCCCCCAAGCAACCTCCATTTCTTTCCAGATGGCTACAAATCTAGGGCTTCTTTGAACACCTTAGAGTTCCATAATTCCCTAGAATAATTTACATAATCCAGAGAAATATTTTACTTAGAATTATAGCTTTTTTACAGAGGCTGCTACTTAGGAAAAAGACCTAGAGAGCAAAGTTGGAAGAGGGGAAATTAAAGAGCTTTTCTTGCACAGTTGGGCTGTACTGCCTCTGGAGCAACCATAAGGTCAGCCACTAGGAAGTTCCTGTGCCTCAGGGAACACGTCTATGAAAGATGAATTGCTTAGGCACAATTGTTGCTATCATACAACCATGTGATTAAACTTCATTTCTAGAAGCTCCTTTCCCCTCCACAGAAGCTTAATTGGAGAGCTGAAAATTCCCAGCTCTCTGATCATATGGCTATTTTTCTGATAAGCAGCTCCCATCTTCAAACTATATAAGCCCCTTATTAGCATAAATTCAGATTAATTATAGGTCCATTACATCTCTATAAATATCAAAATATATTAGTATCACGGCCTCTGCCAAGTTTACTAATATTCAAGGTACAATGTTTAAAGATCTAAGAGGTGAGGAAACCAGGAGCCATGGATAATATACATTATATAATATATACATATATAATTATGTGTGTATAATATACTTAGTATATCATGTAAGGATGGGTTATATATATCACAATGTGGCAATTATATGTATTCTAATATATGAAAATACTAAATATATTAACTTGCCTTTGTCCATGTCATTTTTGGCTCTAGTAATGGCAAACACATTCACCGACTATCGACAAATCTGGTTTGGTTTCACTCCCCTCTTTGGGTCCCTAAATACCCAAAAGGAAAACTGCCAATTTGATGCATTTGCTTTGGCTTCAATGTATTACTACCTAAACCTTTTTGCCTAATGAGTATCAGACCCATCCTCACTTACAATTTTCATCATTTTAGGTTTGTTTTAAGAACCAAGGATTATAAGTAAAGATATCAAACTTATCAAACTTTATGAACAAAGACTATAACTAATCACATCTAGAAAGAAATATATATCACATCATTAGACTGTGAGATCTTTGGCATAAAGGTCTGTGTCTTACTCTGTACCTCTGAGAACCATGGAATTATATATCTATTAAATTCATAATTACTGCTTTCAGAAAACATACATCACCTTAATTTTAAAATCCAGTACAAACAGTTATTTTGTTTTTTATACCCACATATGTAACCAAATTCAAACTGCCAAAACAAAATGATAATTGATCCTCACACCTATAGCATTTAGCTCTTTAAAGGTTAATTGAATTAAACTGGAGTAACTAAGTGTTGCACTTTAGATTGCAAATAACAATAATTATTACATCCACATTTGACATTGAAATGTGTTTTGACATCCTCAAGGATAAATGCATTTTCTAATCAGCTATGCAGTAACCCAAACTGCTCCTAGTGACCTGAAATATGAGATGTTTTTTTCTCTATCAGAGATAAATTTGTTATATAATGTTGTTTTACCCTGAGTACATAAAACTATGGACCTCACAATTTAAACATTTCCCAACAATCTAAAACCACGTGTTGATCACTCAAGAGGGGACCCATCTTTCTACTTAGACATTGCAATTTTCCAAATATATTTCTAGAAGTAGATAGAGGAACTACTAAGCCAATTCATAGAACTGAATAGCCCCCAAATAAAATTTGAATTGATTTAGTGGTAGGGTTGAAATATCAGGACCTCACAATTTAAACATTTCCCAACAATCTAAAACCACGTGTTGATCACTCAAGAGGGGACCCATCTTTCTACTTAGACATTGCAATTTTCCAAATATATTTCTAGAAGTAGATAGAGGAACTACTAAGCCAATTCATAGAACTGAATAGCCCCCAAATAAAATTTGAATTGATTTAGTGGTAGGGTTGAAATATCAAATGATTTAGAAAATTATAAGCAACACAATTTTAATCTATTTATTG
>NW_008360317.1:568769-618674 GCF_000622305.1 Nannospalax galili | reverse complement strand
AGGTGATTGTATATATACTTATTTACATATATACAAAAATATATTTTTATGTAAAATTATAAAAACAGTAAAACTACAAAAATTATAATTCAGGAGTCATTTATTGAATGTCTGTTAGTGGTATCAGCTCTGTATGTATACTTATTCTGATCATAAAGTAGATACTAACATATCTCAATTTTCTGTTTTGAATAAGCTAAATAGTCCATTTAAGTGCACTTAGACTTTAAATGTTACAATAAAATATTAAATGGTTCAGTGAGAAACTTGTTTCAACAAGTAAGGTAGAGAGTGATAGAGGAAGACATCTGACATTGACCAACAGCCTATATACACACACACACATACACAAACACATACACATGTATATATCACACACATAGAATAATCATTACGATGATAATGATGATTTGATGATAATGAATACATAAGAAAAAGATAAATTTTAAACCATAGTGGGTAATTTTTAACATATCACCAGCAATAATTAAAAGAAAAAAAATTTTTAATTTTATTTATTATTTTTATTTTATGTGTATGCGCTTATTGCCTGCATGTAGGTAAGTGCACCCATGTCATATGTTGCCCGAGGAGGTCAGAAGAGGCTGTCGGATTCCCCTGGGACTTGAGTTACGGGACAGCTGTTAGCTGACATGTAGGTGCTGGGATTCGAACCTGGGTCTTCTGCAAGAACAACCAGTGTTCTTAACTGCTGAGCCATCTCTCCAGCCCCAAGAAAAAATATTTTTAAGGATAGAAATTTAAATCATAACCTATTCTCATTTATTTTTTATCTAGTATCTACTAAATATATATTCTTTTAAAATGTGCATAGAATATTTGATAAAATAAACCTCAAACAACCAAATGGTGAGTCTCAAATTTTGTGAATTGAAATTATACAGAGAATGTTCTTTTTATAATATTTTTATTTATTTTTTAAAAATTACATATACATACACACATGTATTTTGATCATATCCACCCCACTACCTCCCTCCAGCTCCCCCAGGACCCCTTCAAAAGTAAGATTCCTGCCACCCCCCAGGGACTATAAGCAATTTCACCAGTCATGGGCTTTTGACTATGTTTACAATTCCAGACCTGAAATCCCTTTTTGAACACAGTGGAATGAAAACGGAAATCAGTGTTAAAGATATAAGTGGGAAAGAGGCTAATATTTAGAAACTAAACAGTTCATACCTGAAAGATCCATTCTGATTTAATGAAGAAGTAATAAAGAAGAATAAAATGCTTTAAACTAAATAACAATGAACACACAGTTTGTCAAAATTCATAGTATTCCTATCCAGGGACACATACTCTGCAGTCTCTGATTCTCTAATACTTAGCCAGTTGTGACTTTCTGTATGCATCGAACTCTGTTGTATAAGGAAGCTTCACTGGTGAGCACTGAGGGATGTGCTGTATTCTCTCCAGCCCCGGTCCACTATGTTCCATGAGCCTTAGGTGTAGAGGTACCACTATAGATATGTCACCTGGGCTGGGCATCTCTCACCAGTATATGCTCTGTGTGTGGCCTGTTCTGGAACTCTGCAGTAGTCTCCATCTGGTGCATAAAGAAGCTTCTTTGATGAGTGGTGTACGGTATACTTGTCTATAACTATAAGGATTCATATTTAGCATATGGTAAGAAATTTTATTTGTCTAGAGATATGACAAAGATACGGTTTTCTCTAAGATCTATTATTCCTCCAACCATGTATATTTGGCTATAATTACAGTGCGACCCAGGAGTTCCCTCCCATTGAGAGAGGGTTTTAAGTCCAAGTAGATAGCTTTTGATTACCCTCCAGATAACAGTGCCACTAGTGTGCCAATAGAGGTAGTTTGCTGTGCCAGTCATTATGGTTATTAGGTTTCAGGACTGCTTTGGATGATTGATTGATTTTCTCCCTTAGCAGCTTGCATAGTATCCTCTCGAAATATGAGACCTAGTATTCAGGGAGAAAGTTTCCCGGTCAGTTTCTGCTCGACTGCTCCAAATCTTGTATATGAAGTATGTCCTATCTTCTGCAGTAGGGTCTTACCTGTGAGTTCTGGGAGATAACCAAGGGCTCTGACAATAGCCTGTGTTATTGTGTAAATCTCTTGGAACACTCTAACCAACCACTTGAAGGGAAGTCTCTCCCGTCTGGCACTGTGCTCCTTGACATACAACTCCCAGGTATACGCATGCACTAATGTTCAGACACCTTATGTGTATTTCCCAGGGGGGTCCTAAGCCAACTCATTTCCTTCTGATTTCCCATGCCACCCAAGCTCCATTCATCTTTTCTCTCTCCCCTCCCAACCTCCCTCCTCCTCCCCATTCCAAACTCCCTGTTATCTTCTGCCCCCATAACACCTGCCTTCCACCATCCCTCCTCTCCAGAGTTCTCTCTCCCCAACTCCCATGGTCCCCTGCATGTCCCTTCCTCATCCCCCGCCCCCAGTGGGACACTCCCTTTCTTTCCCCACCTCTCTCTGGTAGCATCTGTTCCCTACTATCCCCCTCTTTGAGGCTTTTTCTTTCCCTTTACCTCTGTATTTCCTTTCCATTTTCCTGGGTCCTGGTGTTACATTAGGATATATACTCACATATAAGGGATTGGTGCTACAATCTGCCAATGAGGGAGAACATACGTCTGTTGTTTTCCGAGTTTTGTGTTACTATATTAAACCTCATACACCCAGGCTCAGGGACCATTGAGGGATAGGGGGCAGAAAGATTGTAAGAGCCAGGGTTGGTCCATGAACATAGGTTGACATGTTTTCAGGCCACTGGAAGCTTGCTCATGTGAACTTGCCTCAATGGTGGTATCAAACACAAGACTCATGGCTCAATCAGAAAAGGGCCCAGAGTGGAGCAAGGGAAATGGGTGGTGGACCAGCCTTAGCCTGGAAACTGTTGAAGACTGATTACTGCTGAGTTAGGGAAAGTAAACCTTCCTTAAGATCTCTAGATAGGCTGACTAGACTCCCATGGATGAACTTGCACCTAAGGACTTCTGGGTACAAATGCTTGTTTGACCAGATAGGACTTAACATGTATAACAGAACGCATGAAGTCTGGTGGCAGTTGTGGGGGAAGGGGGGACAAAGATGGGGTGGGGGGCCTAAATTTGATTAAAAACTGTTGTATGAAATGTAAAAAAAGCTCAGAAATATTTTTTAAAAATTGTAGTATTCAAAAAAATTGTGGTATTCATATGAAGCCATAAATAAAGAAAAAATTGTATCTTTAGGTGTAAGTATTAGAAAAGAAGAGACGATAAATTAACTTTTGTAAGCATCACTTGAGATTAAGAAAAAGGGACGGTAAGTTAAGTTAAATACAAAGAAAGAAGAAGAAATGAAGTAAAGACAGGTAGGTGATTAATTTAATAATAACGGTACAACAGATAAGTCAAAACAGGCAAAATTAACTTGGAAAAGTTAACAAAATAGGAAAGTGCTTTGTAAAGCAAAGCATATAATTATCAATAATCTGAATACAAAAGGAGATATCACAAGAGCAAAATTGCAAATCATAGTGGGTAATTTTGACATATCACCGGCAATAATTAATATTCATTCTATTACTCTATTGGTTCTGTTCCTTTAGAGAACCGTGACTAATACAGATCATGGTAGCAGAAGTGGTCTAGAGAAACTGAACTGTAAGGATGACTTTCTCTAGTTTGTTTGGTGGTATCTGGCGCTGGTTCTACAACTCAAGGAAACAGAGTGACTATAGATTCCCCTGCTGGCAAGGACAGTATTCAAAGTTCATGGTGTGAATTATTTAAAGAATTTACCAAGATAAATGGATTTGATCCTCCTGATTCACAGGAATTTAGTGACTTTGTTTATAAAACCTTTGAACATTTATGGAAAAATGAGGAAAATAATAACGCTGGTTGATTGCTTCTAACATCTCTAGATAAAGTAACAAAAGAAAATAATGAATGCAATGAAAAAATTAACCAGCTCCAGATTTGCGTAAACAGTCTATAAAGATTTCCAAGTGTGCCCTGGAAGAGAATCTTCTCTCCTGCAGCCATAGAACTCAGGGTGCTGAAAATTAAACCTAAGCACCCAATATGCAATTGGCTAATTTATATCGCAAATTTAATTCACAGCCTTGACCGGTGTCTGCAGTAAAAGGGAGGGTACTGATAAAGAATGAGATTCTGTAACTTGGTGTGGAGATGTGTGGGAACACCCTAAGGAGGTTGAGAACTTTGAACCCTCAGAATTTGAAGCATTTATTTCACCCAAGGAAGTAGTCTTTCCACCCTTAGCAGAAGAGTGAAATTATGTCTTTTGCAGAAAAATGGGTTCAGCTGGTCAGCATCATATTATCAGAAGTAAGTTAGACTCCGAAAGACAAATATCAGACTTTATCACATGTTCATCTGAAAGATTTGAGTAATAATTTTCTTTTGGGGGAGGGTTATGTTCTTACCTGGTTTTGGTATCAGAGTAATACTATGTGCAATGAGTTTGGTAGCATTCCTTCGCTTTCTATAATATGGAGTACTTTGAGGAGCATCTTCTTTAACAGTCTGGTAAACTTTAGCAATGAATCTATCTGGGTCTATGATTTTTGTATTTGGAAGAATTTTATTGCTGTTTCAAATTCCTTTTCTGTTATATAGTTACTTAAGTTCTTTTATAGCTTCTTGGTTTAATTTTGGTAGGTTGTATGGGTCTAGAAAAATGAATCATTTTCCTATATTTTCTAACATGGATTTTCAGTATGCTTTAGTGATCCTATGAATTTATTGATACTTATAATGTTTCTCTTTTCATTTCTAATCCAATTAATTTGGGTCCTCTCTTTTGGTCAATTGGTTAAAAACATTTCAATCTTGTTTATCTTTTCAAAGAAGCCACTCTTTGTTAATATTGATTCTATTTATGTTTTTGCTTCTATTTCATTAATTTCTGTTCAGGTCTTTATCATTTCTTTCCATCTATTGATTTGGGACTTGTTCTTATTTTTCCTATGGTCTTAAGGTACATCATTAGGTTATTGATTTGAGATTTCAATGATTTGTTTTAGCATTGACATGTATAGCTCTCATTATATTCTACAAGTTCTGATATATTATATATTAATTTCCATTCAATTCTGAGAGTATTAAAAATCCCCACTTGATTTCTTTAACGATCCATTCATCACAGTGTGCTGCTTAATCTTCATAAGTTTTTGTATTTTCTGTACTTTCTCTTGCAGTTCATGTCCAGATTTATTCCACTGTGACCAAGAGAAAAAAATAAATCATTTCTGTTTCCATGTTTGTTAAGACTTGCTTTATGTTCTAAAATGTGGTCTATTTCAGAGGCAGTTCCCTGGACTGCTGAGAATAATGTGTATTCTTCAGTGTTTCGGGGAAATGTTCTTGAGATGTCCACCGGTTCCATTACATTTATTATTCATTTAACTCTAATGTTTCTCTGTTTAGTTTTCATCTGGATGACTTGTCTATTGGTGAAAGTTGGGTATTGAAATTACTGTGTTGGAGTTAATCTGTGATTTCACATCTAATAATATTTCTAATGAAATTGTGTTCACCTGTGTTTTGTGTGTATATGTTTAGAACGGTACTTGGAGCATTGTGCCTTTAATGAGTATGAAGTGACCTTCCTTATCTCTTCTGATGACTTTAGTTTGCAGATTATTTTGACAGATATTAGAATAGCTAAACCTGCTTATTCCCTAGTCCATTTGCTAAAATCCCCCCTGAAGAGGAGGTCTCATATTCAATCAGAAAGCAGTTCATTACCCTTGTAACAGTCATGCAACTATTATATCAGTGAGAATATCTTGCCTAGCAGGTCATGATTGTAGCATTCAAGGTCCAGCACTATGTAAGACCATTGATGTCTTTTTCCCCCAGTGGCCTAGATAGTACCTCTAGCACTATGAAAGTCAGCCAGCAGAGAAGAACTTTCCAAGTCAATTTAAGACTGATTTCTCTTTTTCCTGAAATAAAAGTGTGTGTGTATCTTCAACAACAGGTTAAGGTGGGCAACTAAGAGCAATAGCCATAGCCTATGTTGTTTTTCAAACCTCTGGGACTTCCCTCGCCAAAATTTATAAGGAAATATCCCATGCTTGGCACTGAAATTTTCATTAATAGCCACGTCTAAAAGCAGTATTGTTCACACATTCATTTAAAAAATATTTCTCAGCCATTTCCGTTTTATCTTTAGAGAACTCCCTTTTCAGCCCCCTTCACTATTTTTTGGTTGAGTTGTTTGTATTTTTTTTATCTTTAGTTTTTTGTGTTCTTGGTATTTCTTGATATTAACCTGTTGTCAGAGGTATAGCTGGTAAAGATTTTTACCATACTATAAGTTATTTCTTCATTCAAATGATGGTGTCCTTTATTGTACAGCAGCTTCTTAGTTTCATGAGGTTCCATCTGTCAATTGTTGGACTTACTGACTATGCTATAGGAGTGTTCCTCAGAAAGTCCTTTCCTGTACCCATAAGTTCCAGAGTATTCCCTACTTTCTCCTTTGTCAGATTCAGGTATCAGGTCTTATGTTAAGTTCCAGACTTGGATTGAGTCTTGTCCATGGTGAGAGCTAGGGATCTAGTTTCATTCTATTTGTAGCTTTCCAGTTAGACCCACACCATGTGTTGAACATTCTGCCTTTTCTTCAGTGTATGTGTGTGTGTGTGTGTGTGTCTGTGTGTGTGTGTTTTTCCCTTTTGTCAAAAATCAGGTGGCTGTAAATGCATAGGCTTAAATCTGGGTCCTGAATTATATTCCAACGATCAATGTGACTTTTCTTTTAATGCCAGTACCATGCTGTTTTAGTACAATAGCTCTGTCGTATAAATCAGGGATGGTAATGCCCCCATCCGTTCTTTTATTCAGGATTATTTTGGCTATCATGGATATTTTGTGTTTCCATATGAAATTTGAAATTTTTTTCAATTTATATGAGGATTTGTGTTGGAATTTTAATGGTTATTGCAGAGTTTATAGACTGCTTTTGATACGATGGTCATTTTCACAATATTGATTCTATCAATCCATGAGCATGGAAGGTTTTTCCACCTTCCAATTTCTTCTTCAATTTCTTTCTTCAAAGTCTTAACATTTTTATTATACAAGTCCTTCACTTCTTTGGTTTGCAGTCAAATACTTGAGCCTATTTGGGACATTTCTCATTCAAACCACCACACTAAAGATAAAAGTGGAAAGAAAGAGAGCAGGGGAAGACTAATGATTAGTGTTACAGCAACAAAGGGAAAAAGCGGGTGAGGGAGAAGTCAGTAGAAGAGGGTGCAATAAAGATGCAATGGGAGCCAAAGGAAGAATGAAAATAAGGAAATAAGCAAATACAACCAGACAAACGAAAACCATCCCAGGCTGAGCCAGGGAGACAACCCCCACCACCCCAGTCTCAAGCCAAACTGTGCCCTTTGGGAGAACCTGTCATAAAACAAAAAGAGGAAAGAGAGAAGGAAGGAGGGAGGGAGGGAGGAAGGAGGGAAGAAAGGAAAAACAGCCAACAAAATTGAAATGAGATATTAAACCAAAAAAGGATAAAAGTGAAGAAAAGAGAACTGGGTAGGGGTACAGAGCTTATTTCATGTGGTCCCCCACCTGAACACAAGCATGGAGTCGGTCTCTATGTCGTCCCTCACTTGTATACAGATGCAGCCTGTCTCTACGCTGTCTTGCTTTTCATGCCTTTCAATGAGGACAGAACTTTTAAAAGATATTTATTTCCTGTGTTGATCTTTGTCTTGCTTGACTACAAGCAGAGAATGTGACTCCTGAGTATTATTAGGTATCTTTTAGGCCTAGGTATTGAATAGACCTGCCAACAATTTTTCCACTGAAGTGCCTTTGATCTTAACACTTGCCACTGCTCTTCCTTCAATAAGTTAGTGAGTCTTACTTGAGTCTACAAAGTCAGATTTCCAACACAGGAACACTAAACAGTTCTAGTTAAGTTTTTCTCCTCTAATTAGGAGTATTTTGCAACCAGGTCTTAAGGTATTAGTCTCCTGACATGTGTCTTGGGTTCCCAAAGTGGGTTCTGCAGAGAGGGAACTTTGCCTCTAGAGCTGCCTAGCCACCAAGTCAGCAAGAGTCTTTTAAAAATGGCATCTTACCCCTGCTCTGGTTGAGTTCCAGAAGACAGGATTTTTCTAGTACTTGTGTGATGTGTGACCCCCAAGCTTCCTCTCCACTTAGACTGAGAATTTGTTCAATGTTGCATTCTGATTGTGTTTTTGACTTCATGGTATTTTCTTTGCTTTTTTCTCTGCCCCTGTCTCTACTCACACACCACCCCACAGAAATTATCAGATCCTAAAAGCACAGTGTAAATTTTCTGAGGTTGTCTTTGTGTTGAACAATTGTTACAACCATCTTCAGTTGAACTTACTTCACTCTGGGAGCAGAACATTTCTGAGGTTGTCTTTGTGTTGAACAATTGTTACAACCATCTTCAGTTGAACTTCACTCTGGGAGCAGAACATTCCCCACTTGAAGTTGAGACCTCAGGAATGGACTCTGAACCCTCTCCTGTTCCACTTTCTAAAATTTCCTTTCTCTCATTGCTACTGAAGCTGGTGTTCTTCCACATCACGCACCTCACAGGATAGCTGCTCTCATTATCCCCAGGGATCCCAGTAGCCAGTGCATGGAAGCCATCATCTCCCTCCTCATTTCACTCCTCCAACTGATTGCCCAGTTTTCTTAATTCTAAAGTAATATCACTGATAAAATTTTCCAAATGTTTAAAGAGAAAACAATGCCAATGTAAATGCAAATAGTTCCAAAGACTAGATGGAAAAATAAAATTTTCCAAATTGGTATATAAGACAATATAACCTTAATACTAAATTAAAAAGAAAGAAAAATGTTTAGGTTAATATTCTTGAACAAAATTGAAAATACACTACCTGAGATAATAGTCAAATCCAGTGATATATGGAAAGGCTAATATATCATGACAGGCAAAGCTTATTACTGGCATACAAAGTAGGTTTAATATCATAAAATCAATTGATGTCATTCATTACATTATTTAAAGGGGAAGAAACATATAGTCATCTTAATAAGTGAAGATAAATCATTTGATAATAACATCCAGTCTCTCATCAAAGAGGAGCCAGAAAGGGGGTATCTTAGTCTGACAAATGATAAATTTTTGAAAGATACATGTAATTGAAGCTTAAAGGTAAAATATAGGTTGTTTCTTCCCTAAAACCTGTGACAAATAAGCATACAAACATTATACTTGCATACTTAGCCAGCGCAAGAAGTCAAGAAAATGAAATCAACACTATAAAGTCAGGAAAAAGGAACCAAAAGATTCATTATTCTAACAGCATGATTATGTTTATTTTTAAAAATCCAAAAGATTCTACAAACAAATTATAAAAAAAATAAGCAAATTAGCAGTCTCAAAAACATCATCAATTACAAATCAAGTACATTCTTATAAAATTCATTGTGCAGTCAGGAACAAGGCTCAACAAAATGGATGAATGAGGTAGAAACACACACACACATACATCATATATATATACTGTATAATTGCCCTGATACATAACAAAGGTGCCACTATAATTAGGGAAGAAAGGTACACCTTCCCAATAAATGATGCCAAGTCAATTGGACATCTACATAAAAATATATGAACTACAGAATCTATCTCACACTGTACATAATTAAATGGAACATAGGCCTAAATTTACACACTAAATCTTCTAGAAAAAAAATGAAAGAACATATTCAGGACTTTGGGATAGGCTTAGATTTTTGGAATAACACAAAATTTACTATAATAAGAAATCATTCAATAATCAAAAATGAAAACTTTGGCTAATCAAGATAAAACATTAAAATAATAGATAAATAATAGAATGGGAAAAATATTTGCATGATATGTCTAGCAAATGATTGAAAAAACTAAACCAAAATTTTACATTCTTTTTTTTTTTTTTTTCTCTTTTTGACATACGGTCTCCCTGTAACCCCAGCTGTACTGAAACTCACTATGAAGACCAGACTGGCCTCAGTTTCTCCAAGATCCACCTGCCTTTGCCTCTGAGTAAAGGAGTGTGCCACCATGCCCAGCCAGGAGGCCAGAAGAGGGTATCAGATCTCTTAGACCTGGAGTTACAGACCTTTGTTAGCTACCATGTGGGTACTGAGAACCAAATATGGGTTCTCTGCAAGAGCAGCCCATGGTCTTACTTGCTGAGCCCCAAATCAAGTTTTTTAAATGAACAAGATCACCAGTCATTCCACAAAATGATATATTCTTCTGACTGATTAATATGAAAAGGAATTCAACATCAGTAGTTTCTTGGAAATGTAAATTAAAACCCACAATGAGATGCTCACTCATATCACCAAAATGGCTAACATTTAAAATATTCATAATACCATATTTTGAGGAGGATGCTGCAAAATGAGTACTTTCCTGCATTGCTTTGAGATGTATAAGTATTTTGGAAAACACTTTGACAGCATCTACCAAAACCCACATTCATATCTTTTATAATTTGCAGTTCCACTCCTTGATATTTACCACTCTGCCAAGAATAAGAAGGTACTGATATAAAAATGACAAATAATATTGCACATAGCAGTTCAAATATTATCACTTGTGGATACTTTCTCTTTCACATTAAGTGTATAACTACATACTGGTCACTGTTTTCCCATTGAGAATGTGTTCCTTCTCCTATGTCATTGAAGTCATATATGGCACTCTACAGGGTAGTAAAGCCCCCAAGTATCGACTTCTGCAATGCGAGGGAGATGTGTTTGTGTAACCCCAGTGAGTGAAATGGATGTCTGAGTTATCAGCTTAGGCAGCTTATTCATGCCTTCTAGTCCTCCTCCAGTTTCTCCAGATGGACATTTTCGGTACTGTGATAGGTTGTTGATCAATCCAGCCATCTTCCTGATGTGATAAACACTTCAGCTCAAGGTGGGCATTTCAAAATGCTCTGTGACTTAGTGTTCCATTCTCAAACATACTAAACCTCTCTAGTAGTCTAGTAACACCCCTTGAGCTTTTTCTAGAAGCACTTCTGATACATGTTACAGAAGAATGGGCATGGCTCTACTCCAAACCCCAAGAGTTTGCATTATAATCTTTTAATTGGGATTTGCCACAAACCGTGTAATTCATATCGTATGGACATTGATACCTCCAATTCCATAACCTCTGTTGTATGGCACAGTACAGCTGTTAGAGCAGTTTTCACAGTCTGGAACTACATAGTCTTTTCCTTCTCTCAGCCCTACTAAAAGCAAATACTAGCACCATGTGTTACTAGGTATATGAGCCTGAACAATATGTCTTGGCATGGAATGTGTTACCACAACCCAGCTTTTCTTTGTCATAGAAAGTTTAACATGCAGCATTGCTTCTTACTTTGGATCTCAACAAACTTTTCTAAAATCCTATGTTGCTGGGTATTTTATAGGACTTCTTTTCCACCCTCTGGAACTCTTGTGTGTTATCATAAGTTTAAGCCATTTCTTGCCTATTCTCTCTGATCAGTCTATTATCATCAATTGACTTGATCAATGTAAAGAAGTACTTTTTCTAGAAGAAAAGGCATTCTAGAATACATTCATTCACTAATGAACACATTATCTGAAGAATACATTCTCTACCACTATCCTGCTAGTCTAACAGTGATACCATCTAACATAATAACTTTGACCAGTCCTACTAGGTGGTTGAACTAAAATCATCTATCTCTTTGCTTCAATGGTCAGACTGGATGAACTAAGAGAATACAGGATAGAGACCACCTGCCTCACATTCTGGAAATTTTAACAGGAATACTAATCTATACCGTTCATGCTGGGTTTCAGTATTGGTGCTTATTTTCTCTTATGTAGGGCAAGGAATAGTTTCAAGGATTTTTATTTTTCTTTCACCAAGGTTATATCTCTTACTCAACATGACAAACAGCCACCCAGTATCAAGGTTACTCCAACTGCCAAATATAATCAATCTTAATTAATGCTGGAGAGTTAAGTTTATGGACCTCAGAATCTCACTGTAGGAGTTTACCTGGCCAGACTTGCCTCCATTTGATAAGGACCATGGGAGTACTTCATATTTTTGATTACCAATGTCAAGTTATATCCTTTGTTCAATAATCCTTAAAATAGCTGTGCAATCCTCTCCCAATATATAATCACCAAGTGAATGACCATTCGCTTTGGGGAAGAACCTCAGGAACCATTACATACACAGTTGCTGCAGGGTTACAATACCCACCCTGAGGACCTTTCTATTTCTTATTCAAGTCAATGGGTCCCAGATTGAGTTATTTTCTTGTATCCAAACCAAGGAGCCTGATTTTTGAGGTTTCTGCCATCGAATGGTTCCCATCAGCCTTCTATGATTCAGTTACTTTTTTGACTTATTGTAGAAGTGACATATTTCTTAGGGGCTTCCTATCGTTTGCCCATAGGGATATTGTGTTCTCTTAACCATAACCACAACTCTCTAAGTTAATATTGCGCAGATCTTACCCACAGACCTCATATTGATGCTAATCACATAAATGGCTGCCTGAACTCTGTTACTTCAAGGTCTGAGCATTCTCATCATCTGTATGGCTGATAACAGGCCAGCTCTGTGACCACCTCTCCTGCCAGTCTATCAAGGACAGTCATACTGAACCAGGTAATGCTGCGGCTGCTCCCATCCACATATTCCTAATGGCCTTGGAGAGTAGTATGTCCTCTGGGTCTTATGGAAAAGCCTGTGGTGAGTCTTTGAGCCTCACATGTGTCTGAATGTCTACCTGCATACTAAGATCCCTGAGTTGTTCATCCTTTTCTTGCTCTCCACTAATAGCATTAGACACTTCATCTTCTTTAGGAAGGCCATCACACTCTCTAGGTTTCTTAGGCCCATCTTACCATGAATATTCCCATTTCTTGGGGTCTTTGCCAGAGTATTAAATCCTGTTTCAAAAAAGTGCTTGAGGACAATGAATTGTCATTTATTCAGTCTGACTTCCCAGGCCTCTTGCTCAAGCATCACTGAAATCCAGTCCCCAGGGTGTTCGTATGGTTTATGCTAGTGCCTACTAGCTCAATCTTGTAGCTCCTTTGGAGTGTAATATTGCTCTTCCCTTGTCATGTCCAATACTGTGTCAACAGGTCACACTGGGATTTAACCCTTCTTACTGGCCTGGCATGCAGGAGAGGTGATGGAACAAGTTTTGAGGGAGGCACATATCGCACTGCTGGGGAAAGGGCTCTGCCACATGTTCCCAAATTGGAAAACTCTCAGTAGGAATAGGGACTGTGACTTTGTTTTCTAAGGATGTAAGGAAATATATAGAGACACAGTCTTCAGAAAAATCCATCCAGATGTTCCTAACCTATATTTCAAAATCTCAAGGGTTCTGACCTTTGTGTAATATGCCACCATAGGCTAAGTATTTAAGTATGTGAAGCTCTGTAACTCTGATTTAGCCTTGTGTTTGTGGCTCAGTTGTGTCTACTCTTTTACTTAAGGGTGAGTTTTAATAGATTGCAAAGAGCCCCCAGGTTCTTGCTATCATTTAAGTCTGTGTAACATCTTTAGTTCTTCATTAGGCCTCTGTGGACAGCCTGTCAATACAACTTGAATCAAATCAGCCAACTTCACAATCCTTTAGTAGGGTTACCCCCGCATTATTTAAAAGCTGGAATGATTGAAGCACTAAGATGAACAGTTTCCAGGATTTTCAAGTAGAGGTTGTTTCAGTAGTTGGGCTACCACCTGTGCCAGAAACCACCTATTTGTGCTCCACATACCACTAAAGGGACATGCAGCCTGGTTCCCTACACTGTATCTTACTTGCCTCGTTTCTGTGTCCATTATGGTGCTCTGAAAAATAGATGTTATGATAGAATTACAAATTAAAAACCAGACATAATTGGTCACATTTTGAATCTCAACTTTGGGGAGGAGGAGACAACTGGATCCCAGGGTTCTGGCCAGCCAATGTAGCCTGCTTATAGACCTCCAGGCCACTGAAAGACATCATCTCAAGCAAAAGGTGATGAGTCCTGAAGAACAACACCCAGGGTTATCGTATGGCCTCCAGGTGCACATGCACACATGCATCTTTGCACATGCACATGTACACATATAAATACATAAAAACATTAGAAATATAAGAGGTTTTTTTATAAAAATATCTGTGGTGAGGACAAGAGAAGGTGAGCCGAAGCCAAAAGAGCCTTCTATTATAATGCAGTGTTGAGTCTTAGGAAGGGAGAGAGGCACAGCATGAGAAATTGACAGGAAGAGGCTCAGAGCACATTGCAGCTCTGAAAAGATTTTTGCACGATATATGGCACTACCCCTCCCTCCCACAACAGGTACTGCTCATAAGTACACTGTGTTGGGCAAGAAGGGACTGGTCTGAAGTGGCAGCCATGTGTGGTGAGTGGCTAGAACATGCTGGTATGGACACTCAATGTGAGTCCTGGAAAAGCAGGACCTGGAGGCTGTCCCAGAACTCTATTCCTAATAGGTGTACTTGAAAAAAACCTGAATGAACAGCCTACTTGGGAGCCTAGAACATTATGTATTCTGACCCAGAAAGTAGTCACAGAAACATGTGTGCATGCTTTGTGGTGATTCACCTAGTCATATATATTAAGCATTCTTATGCATGCCTTTTATGCAAATGTGTTATATAAATAGCAAAATTACTCAAAATATGTCAAGTGAAGAGCTGAAGCCACCATTCTGAATAATTCTACATATTTCAGGAGCATTCTCACCCTAGAATCAACCACAGAATGAATTCTGGCTAGTTTAGGTTTTATTTATATTATTCAGAGTGAGTTATTTCTACATGTTTGTCTAGTAACTGAAGACAAAGACTCCCTTTTTGAATCATAACATTCTTAGAACTTCTAAAGTTAAATATCTATCTTTATTAATGTGTGATTTTAGTCTAGACTGGCACACATCACCTAACGTGTTCATCTGGGGTTTCTGCCCAAGCCTGAGGTCTGATTGGTGCTGAAATGGAATGAGAGCTGTGAGATTTCAAGTCCTGTTGTGCAAAATCTGTATCTGTTCAGATGCCTTAGACAGAATTTGGATCAGTAGCCTGTAATATTGGCCAAAGATACATTCCCAGTCCTGTTGATTGAATTCCATTATCTGTCTGCCTTGACAGTCACAACTCAGAGTCTTGAAATGAAAATCCATCGTAATAGATGGAAACATAAATAGCATGGTGAGAATTCAGTACCCGTAAGAAGGCAAAATTTTTGGCAAGCAAGCTTCTTTGGTTTTTCCAGCTTAGCCGTGGGACCTCTGCTACAGGTCTCCAGTGAAATCCAGCTGCTCTGATAGTCACCCTTTTCTCCAAAGGCCAGATCAAGATATGCTCTCAAAAGTGAGGATGGGTCCCCTCTTTAAAGGGGGCAAAAAGGACCAGCAACAATTCCAAGTACACAGTTTGGAATTCTCCAACTGTGAGCATTTATGTAAATGACCGAGAAAAATAAAATGTAGAAAACCTAGGAGGAAGTAGAATAATTTTATTGCTATTGGATATATCCTAATACTCCTTCAAATTTCACAAATGCCTCCTTATTAGTGGATATTAATATTGATAGCAAAAAGTTAAAAGAATCAAGTTTGTTCTGTCTGTCCTGAAAAATGACCCTCAGATCACATAAAATGAAATTATAAGAAAATAATTACTCTTCTAACATGTGTTTCAATGGAACTATTTTTCAAAATGTAATTAGAAAGCTATAACTACGTTAATAGGACATAAATTCAAGCCAAGCGTTTTAGAAGGAGCTCTATTTCTTGCTAGCAAAGCCACATTAGTTAGGCTGAGTGTCAGAAAACAGGTCCTAATTCTGTGCTGTTTTTTCAGAGAGAAATTCGAAAGCTGGCTGCTGCAGGTTACTAGGACAGATGTCAGACACATGTTGTTAGGTATTTGTTAATTGAAGTCACATGTCACGAGCTGGCTCCCACAGAAAGAAGAATGCAGGAATGTCCTTCAGTTCACAAGGGAAGATAAATTTGGAAGAAAATGTGTAGTATTCTAAAAGAAATTTCATACATCATTGAAGACAAAGGAATGGAAAGCTAAATAGATTGGGGTTGGAGCTCTTTTTAATCATGTCCGCCAAAGCGTTCCAGTCAGTAGTCTGAGCTGGCCACAGATGAGGACAGATTTACCACTCGACTTCACTGAATAACAATCTCCAGGCTTAAAGGAACCTTTGTAAAGGGAAACAGTCAAGCTTAATGCATTCTGAATTTTCTTCTAGGCAGTCTGTTGCTTAAACATGAATTCTCAGAATGTAAAATGTAAGGATAAAGAAGACTACTTTGGCTATGCAATGAATTTGGAAATTGACAAAAATAAATTTGAGACGGTGCCTAGAAAGGCCATGGAGTATTTTGGAGAACAAGAATGTACAATGCAGAATTGCCTAGGGCTTTGGCCTGGAGCTATGTCTATATAACAAGACTGATTCAATTATTCTGAGGCTGTTGCCTTTTTTATTTAAAATAATCCAATAGCTGCAAAATCAATCTGAGACCTTCATGGTTTATGTGATCTGATTTTCAAGAAGGGACAAAAAAGATAAGCACTCTGCATTTGCTGATAAGCCATTTCCATAATAAAAACCCATAATTAAGGTAAGTGGGGAATATTTGTTGTTGCTCTTGTGATTTGAACCCCTTCCTATCATATTTGCCTAGAATACATGCAGACCAAATTAATAAACAAATGACATCAACTTCTATTTTAAACCACTGCTCCCCCAAAAAAATCCTCTCACCTTAGATGACAGCTGTAAAGGTGTTACCTGGAATTGGAGGGTTTTCTTCCATGAACACTTGTAGCGTAATTTATAGATGTTTAGGATGGAATGATTAGGCTGTACCTCCTGCTTTTAATGGAGCATACATATTTTATAGGACCTGGGAGTATGGCGGAGGAGAAAGAGAGTTTGTGTGATATTAAAACAACCACAAGGAAAGGGTTTCTGAAAAACAAGTAGATGTTTCCCATTAACGTAAAACCTGGCAGCTCAGCTTTTCCCCATCAAAATCAAGAAAGCCTAGGACACGTTCTTCACAGAAGCCATGAAAATTACTCACAGGTATTTAGTTTAGTTTAGTTTTGGAGAATTTCATACATGAATAGTCTTTACATTATTTCCATTCCTGCCAGGCCCCCACCAACTCCTCCCGTCTCGTGTTCCCCAACTCCTTCTCAATTTCTTGTCCTCTTCTTTTTCTTCTTTATTATTCTACATATATACACATACATTTATAAACAAACATGTGTATGTGTGTGTGTGTGTGTGTGTGTGTGTATAATGCACCAAGTCCTTTTAGTGGTCCTCCTGTGCACCTGTGGGATGCTCACATGAGATTAAATAACCTCTCAAGGAGCTGGTCCAAGTCCCTGGAGAAAACTGATTCTCTCTCCCTCAGCATCCGTTGATTGCCTGCAGCCCTTCATCTTGAGATGGGATTCTGTGACAGTTCCCCCATCCACCTTGGCATGTCAGTTGGTTTTGTCATTATGCAGATCCCCTAGACTTGCACACTGTGGAGATTTCATTGGTGCAGCTTCCCTGTCATGTCTAGAATGCATCAACTAGAGCAGGTGCCTTGTCCCTCTGGCTCTTACATCCTTTCCATCCTCTCCTCCAAGATGTTCCCTAGCCTTGGGTGTAGAGGCTGCATTAAGATGATTTAGAGTGAAGAAGAGCCACATCCCCAATTCCACCAAGTATTTGAAGATTAGGGATTCAAAACAGGAGCAATGCTAAAATGTTTTTAAAAAGTAA
This sequence comes from Nannospalax galili, assembly GCF_000622305.1. NCBI lineage: Eukaryota > Metazoa > Chordata > Mammalia > Rodentia > Spalacidae > Nannospalax > Nannospalax galili. The sequence goes on along the minus strand of NW_008360317.1, from coordinate 600,825 downwards.
CTAGGGAGATTTGCATGATACAGAGAGTTCCTGTATAGAATCAACATGTTAAGCAACCATGTAAAGAGAAATGTAAAATCCTCTCCACTACTGTATCAGCTCTTGACCTTGAAGTTGATCAGTGTGCCATGTGTATTAATTGGGAAGCAGGTAACACAGCCTGTGGTTTCAATGGAGCAGGGGGAGCAGAAAGAGCCATTGGGAAGTCAAGTTATTGGGAATGCAAAGATTCCTCAGTAAAGGTATACCTGCATGGTTTTTACCACAGCCCTGAAGAGGTTGGAAAGGGAATATCCCTATACCACTCCAGTTGCTGACAAAATTATCACAGTCAGCAACAACTGTGTTAAATTAACTAGCTCGGAGTCTCCCACTCCCCAGCATAATTAAGATACCTACTACTGTCCCTTATCAGGTCCCAGAAACTCTCAAGCACATTCTTTGTCTTCCTTCCTGGACCCATCATCCGGACTACTGCCCACAGGATTTTTGAGGCATTTCCTCTCCTGCACCACCCCTGATGCTCTGTCAAAACAAGCAGTGCACCTCTGTCACTCTAGCAGGCCCAGCCACCACCTCCACCTCTGAAAGCCTGCCCCAGCTTTGAGCTTGCAGTCTCTGCATTCTGCACAGAAAGAGAAAGAATGACCTTCTTCCAAATTCTGCAGCATGTGTCACCTGGTCTTAATGCAGAGCGGTGCCATGAGTCACTCACACTTCCTGTCAAACTGAAGCCGGATATCCATGGCCATCCACAAGAAGGCCTTTCACATTCAGTCACACTTACGTTATTATTGATGTCATGGCTGCTGTGAGAAATTACTTTAAGAAAGATAATTCACAGTGGATATTTGTCTCAGAATGATCAAGTTCCCACCTGCAAAAAAGTGTACATCAACTGTTTATTTCTAGAAGATTCCGTGGGCTTTTACCCCAGGATGAGGGCTTTCGGAAAGGAAAAGGTAGCATCGCTGCTTGCTACCAAAGAGAAGAGCTGACAGCAAATGATATTGACCAATCTGTGGTCAGTCACCAATTCAGAGAAACCTAAAAAGCACCCATTTGAAGGACCCCAGAAATGTGGTTCCTATTGTATTAGATGTGTGTACATGTGTGTGCATGTTCATGTGTGTCCAGGTGCACCTGCACCTGTGTGGGTGCATATAAGCAGAGGCCAGAGGTCAACCTTGAGTGTTTTTCATTAGAAATCATTCACTTGCTTTATTTAAGACAGGGTCTCTCAGGTGGAGAGCTGGCACAGCTGTTAAAGGCTCAGGCTCACAACCAGAAAGACAGGAGACAGGGTCTCTCACTTGGACTGAAGGTTCACTGATTCAGCTAGATTGGCTGACCAGCAAGGCCCAAGGATTCGCCTGTGTCCACCTCTCCAGTGCTGAGATTACAAGCATATGCCACCATGTCAATTTTTTTTTCCTTTACCCAGGTCTCACTTTGTACCTAGCCTGACCTGAAATCTGTTGTATAGCCCAGACTAGCCTGAACTCGCCATCATCCTCCCTCAGGCTTCATATATCATACATTCCTCCTTCCTCAGATTTCCAGGGAATGATATTATAGGCATATATATTAGCATACCTGGGGTTTTGCTGTTTCTCTCTCTCTCTCTTTCTCTCTCTTTCTCTCTCTCTCTCTCTCTCTCTCTCTCTCTCTCTCTGTTAACATTTTGAAGTGTATGTGAACCAAATATACCAAGGCTGGACAGAATTCCTGGAGGTGAACCCTGAAACTCCCATCAGTGACTATGGGATGATAGTAGCTTGCCCAGTGAGCCTATCTAACTTGAGTTCCCTCTGTACAATAGAGAGAAAAAATAAAATCAGATTTGTGGGTGAAAATTAAAAAATCTGTATCAAGTGTTTGTCACAGCTACAGTGAAGGATTGAGAACTGTTGACTACCATTCCCAATATGATAAATAGACATAGAGACACATAAGTCTGGAGCTGGCACATCAGGCCAATGCCTCCTTTTGAGAATCTGTCGCTAAAACACTGCCTTTAAGGGAAAGCTGGAGCAGACACTAAAAAGAGAGAAAGATACTACAAAGAGGGAAAGACAAATGCCAGGGTGTGGCAGCACATTGCCCAGGGCTGGGGCAGAAAGACCTGGGCTTCAAGTGGAGCACTCGATACAGAAGAAAGGAAAGAAGGTGATAAACACTCTTTTCCAAATAGTCTTTTATATAGTTAGGCTTAACACAAAGCAAGAGAAGAAATCCAATGACATCTAGAAGGCATAAGACCATCTGATTTAAAGTCAAGAACCTCAGTAGAGTTACATTCAACAAAGAGGAAGTAGTAAGCTTGGCGTCCATTAACCATGGAGGCACCAGATGGTTCTGTAGCAGTGTGTCAGGAAGGGAAAAGCAGTTGCAGATACCACAAGGACTCTGCGATGCACCTTTCTGGCTTAGCTAGGACCCCTTCATCCCCTGAAGAGTAGCAGAAACTAATGAGCAGGGACATAGGAGAGATTCTCCCAGGGGCCTCATAGTCCTGTGAGCATCCTGAGGAGTACCTGATGACATACCAGCCAGTACTTCTAGGGCCGTGCACACTTTGTGCAGATCTTCCAGCTACCCCGGATTATACATTTCACTTGTGACCAATCAACTCAACTGAACATTACACACCGAACCCCTGGCTCCTGTGTGAGTAGAAAGTAGATGGAAGGCTACCTGGTAAAGCTACACGAGCCTTTTCTGAGGCAGCTATGGACTTAATAGAGCTAAATGAAATTCAAGCGCTGCCATCTCTATCTTACAAACAATCTATACCTGGGAAACCAGAGGTGAAACTGACAGAAATAGGCATGCGGAGCTTCATTTTTGGAAATTCTGAATGTGAATTTTTCTTTTTACTTTCTGAGTTCTTGGGTCATCTCACCCTACAGCTGGTTCAAGGCAATTATAATTATAATTCCTATTTACATAAGAAATTAAGATTTGTCTCAGAAAGCTGTATTTGATTTCTGATATTAAAATCGAGATCTTGCAACACCATGACTTTTTAATAAGTTAACCTCTTTATTCTCTATGTTGGAGAATTCTAGTCATTTTTGTCTTTGGGCCATAGAGAAAAATGTTCCTTCTGGCTAAATTCTGGTGAGGGACCCAATCAACAGGCCATGTAGGATTACACTAGGCCAATCACATTATATTACAGAAAGAGACATGGGGACCTAGAATATTGAAAAAACTAGGAAGGGAAAAGGGATGAAGGAAGATCAGTACATTGTGTGATCAAATTTATCTGTCTCTGAGCTTCAGCCTAGAGTGGGCATGTGTGTTAGATAATTAATGTTTGGGGATTTCCTGAAGCAGACGGGGCTTTCCCGACCCTCAGAAGAGCATGCTCTCACAGATGTCCTTTGTCTGTCTTGTTCACAATCATACCTGAATCAAATTAGTTGTTGGGCAAAGTCAGTCCTGTATTTTAGCTTCCTTTGGCCACTCGTGGTTCTGTGTAGCATCGATAGACCAAACACACCTGAAGTGAGGGCTGGAAATCACAGTAGAAACTGAGACAATTCTGCATTGAGAGGCGGACACACCCCAGGTGGGAGAGTCACCCACAAGAAAGGATTTGGGGGCTAAGACTTATAGAGAGGAACATGCACTGAGCAAGGCAAGGAAGGAGAAATCGCAGTCCAAATGCACCTGTGGAAGGACTTGGGACCAAGGACAGGACGCTACCTCAGAAGCCAGGGGTACTATGAGCAAAGACCCTAACTTTGCATTCACTCTAAAATCTTGTCTCAGCATCCCTGCCACATACAGATAATTTCTTTAAGTGAAACTAGGTGCTAAGCAAAAGACTGACAAGTAATGAGATAAACAATGTTTGCTTTTTCCCTAAAGCAGTGAGTTGAAAGTGCTTTTTCGATTGCAAAGCCGATTGCATTTTAACCAAAGTATGAAAGGCACTTGTCACTTGTTTCAGTCATTTTTTGTGCTCCCAGATGACCAGCACCAGGAAAAACAGAGGAGTTGTAGAATTAAAAAAAAAAAGAAAGAAAAAAGGAAGAAAGAGAGCTACATAGACTCTGCCCACTACAACCAACACAGGAATGAGAAAGGCAGTTGGTCTTGCACTGTAACTGAATTATGTGAGAATTAGGAAAATGAGTGAGCAGAGGTACTGAGCATGTGCAGCTCACCAAGACGAGCCCTGAATGGAGTGATTTATGGCAATATGGGGAATGACAGTCGTCTCCAATATGTACTTTTTGGAGGACTGTATCAGATTTGAGTCAGTGTCACAGACTTATGCTGAGTCCAGCCCAGGAGCATTACAAATGCTCAAGCTGAAGACCTGTCAGTGCCTAAGCGACACGTATGTCTGCTCCCTGGCTCACAGGCTTAATGCGGAAGTGGTATTTTATAGCTTTCCCCAGTCATTGCTTATGTACAGCCTCCTGTATCATATGTGCTGACCTGTAACCACTCTAAAACTGATGCTTAAGATAACAAACATTTATCAAACCACCTCAGAGGCCCAGATATGCAGGAATGACTTAGTTGGATGGGTCTGGTTTATGACTCTCAGGATGGATCATAGTTAGGTTGCCGTCAGCTGAAGGCTGGCGCTAGAGGATCCACTTCCAAGATAGCCACTGGCAAGAGAACTTAGTTCCTTGTCATAGAAACCTCTACACAAGATTTGCCAGGTCTTCATGGCATGACAGCTGGATTCCCCAGAGCAAGACATGTGAGAGAATGTGACCTGCGTTATTTCATGGCTTTACCTCAGAAGTCTGTAGTATTCTATCAGCCATATCAAGTGGGAGAGGGATTATGTGGGATGTGGAAAACAGAAGTTGGAAATTGTTGGGAGCAACATTTTGGAATCTGTCAACCCCAATTCCTATTAAAAGATAATTAAATTCAACAGAGGTCTAGTGTTAGTATAAGTTTTGTGTATTATTTGAACTTGCAAAAAACAAAGAAACTCAATGCAAATCTCTGGCATAAACAAGCTGTACAAAAATATACTATATTCTTAAAACTTTGTTTGCTTGCTCAAAATAGTCAGGCCCCATGAAATACAAAATTTTTCCAGTCTCAGGATGCAAATTTTAATAAGATGCCCCTTGATAACTCTGCAACTATCTTGTTTGTTCAGTTGAAGATAGGTTTCACATTGCAGTGATATTGAAACCTGAATTAAATAGATATCTAATCCACTTACTGCTAGAATCAACAGAAAATTCCCCACTCTTCTTTTTACTGCTGCACTTTTTGCTGATGAATGGTTGCAAGTGAGTCTGTGCAAAAAAAAAAGGGGGGGGGGAATCTGCATAATACATCTGCTCTCAACAAAAATATGGTACTGGCTGCCACAGCACGAATTCTTTGCATTTCAGCATGCCTATATTCTATAACCCCCAGCATGATTCATTCATCCTGTCTCTTTCCAATTTGAACCTTTTCTGAACATTATGATATCATTTGCCTTCAACTGACATCAAAGGGATGAGCAATGAAAAAATGTAAAGCAGTTACTGAGATTATGTGACAATGCTCAGTTTTAAGGGGAATCTCTAGGTAATGATGCACAGTAACTATACCTTATTTTTTATTGTCATGGAAATTAACAGATGACCAAAACTTGTAAAACACTTATATGAATATTTTCCCATTAAATAGCTGTCCTGAGATTTCAGTTTAAGATGGGATCTTCAAACAAATGCAAAAGATACATCAGGTATGTTGCTTAAGGAGAGAGGGTCACAAGGATGTCACTGGGGAACCTAGCTGTTTATACCATTAATTGACACATTTCTACTAGTCCTATAAGTGTAGAGTTCCCTTAGGCCCAAGGGCCTTTTCCCTTCACGCATGATTTCTCATAGCATTCCTGCTATTTAGATAGTGATACACATCCAGTTCTAGCCAGATGATAAGTAACCATTTCAGTAGTTTCAAAAGCTTTGCTCAAGTGAACCCTGCATATTACACTACCAACCTACCAGTCAAGATGGGCCCACTAGTGAAATAGTGACATGACTCTTTTGTGGGTAACTAACCACTTTCTGATTAGATCTGAAGCTTGCTGCATAGAAGAGAATTTATATATGGTACTGTAAACCTGGTCAAAAGCCCATTGCTAGGAGAACACAGGCCCTAGGAGAGAAGGTACTGCTGCTGTATTACTACATGGACATGACGTTCCTGCTGAATTGCCTTCTGAATATTTATGTTTGTATTTATATTTATATTTATGCCCACAGATGAGTGTTACTATAAGTTTTGGTCAAAGTAACTTCTTTATGCTGTATGCAGCAATGGGGAGAGATTCATAGCTGATCAAAATGCTGAAAATAAGTGACTGCTGAATGTTCAGGTTAACCCTAAGTGAGACATCTATATCACTTCCTACAGGACTCAGGGAAAATTTCAGAAGAGAAGCAGAAAGAACATTAGAGCTGGAGAAAGGGGCCGAGTGTTGTAGAATACCATCTCCTGGACATGACATGACCAATGCACTCTTGAACTCTGTGATTTCCTGGGTCCATCAACATTTCCTTATCCATAAGGAAGAGGGGTTCATAATGCCCCACTTCTCCCTAAGGACTTATAGGTAGGTAGTTGGTATGGGGAGGGGAAAAGCATTTTCTTCAGGGCTGTAGCCAAGGGCTACAGAGAGACCCTGTCTCAAAAATAAATAAATAAATAAATAAATAATAACATTTTTTTTTAAAAGAAAGCCTAAAGCCGTTGAGATCATGGGAAAAAAAAAGACAAAAGATTTGTGGGTAAATGAGGGAGTAGTTGGGAAGAGGAGGAAGGGATCCACAGAAATGAGAGAGGGATGAAAGTATAATGGGGCTGACTGATCAAAATACATGATATATATGAAAATATTATGTGAAACCCATTTTTATGCATAATTAACATATGCTGATAAATTTTTAAAGGCATTACCATAGGGATACATCAACAATAGGCTTTTAGTACCATAAAGCTGGCTTGGCATTGTAAGATAATACCCTGTTGGAGGAAATTTTTGAACCTCTTGCCATTTCACTTCCTTTTACCATTCAGAAACTGTTCTCTGGCCCGAGGGCTTCTGAACAAACAACTCTCTAGATTGACAGTGAATGTAGTTTTCAAAGACAATGGCAAACCCGTGATCCTAGACATCTGGACTGGCAGTGAGGGCTACTGTGCTTCCCAGCATATCAGGGCTCCTTGGCCACCTGAGTAGGTCAAGGTATCTTTGCAAAGTAGCTCCTCGCAATGCAGAAGGCCCCTTGCCTCCCAGCTCACATGAACCCCCCTCACAGAAAGAGGCTGTGGCCCTGGTTTCTCTGCTTGGTTCACTGTGGCTAGCACTGGCCCCAGCACTGGACAGGGACAGTGTATGAGGGTCTTGCTGCTTGGTCATTCTCTTGACCACTGTTAGAAGGTAAGTGTCCGTTCACTCCTTGAAAAGGACAAGCAATCAAATCTCACACACACAGTTGAGCATGCACCCACCTTAGGTATCTGTCAAAGTCCAGCTGGACCTGCCCCTTTTCCAAAGAGAAAGCCCTGCCTGCTCTTACTAATCAGGGCATTGCCAGGGGTATTTTACAGTGACTAGAAGGAAAGCCGGGTGAAGTGGGTATGCATCCATCTGCTGATGATATTTTGTTCCAGGAGCCTTTTTGTTTTTAAAAATATATTTTCATAAACGTAAAGGATTTTCCGGGGAAATCAACTGGAAAGAGAAATTGCTTTGTTAGGAAATCCCTTGGGATAAAATTCTCTGAATTATTGGTGGTCCAGCTCAGGGCTGGGAATTTCCTGGAAATTTTTATGATTGCGTGTCACATAGTTATTGCTGAATGGCTACAAGGAGTCCAAAGTGAGGCATAACAAGGCTGATGGGGCTTGCCTCACAGCAGCAGCTGCGACAGACTGAGGTGCCCACAGCAAATGCAGATCTGCCAGCAGTAGCCTTGTGTCCCTTGGGCAAATAGTCTATGCACCTTAGCAACAGCCAGACTCACTTCTCATTGCTAATGCAAATGCATCTTACAGATGCCACTGAGGGGATCATTAAGAGCGAGCTGCACTGCTAGTGCCGAAGCTGCATGCCGCAGTATGGAGAATCTCAGTAGACCCGCAGCCAGGAAGTACTTTAAAGCATTACATCATCAGGTTGTCAAGGCAACTGGCCAGGCTGCTTCTCTGCGCTCCTGTGGCCCGTGCTGATAGGTCCTCTAGTCAAGGACTGAGCCGTACCAAAGACAGTGTAGAGGTGTAGAGGCATTCCTGCAGACTAAGTGTGACCTCTAGCAGGCTCTGCACTCTGAAAGGTGACCTCGCTGCTACAATACTGCTGTTGGGTTGGATCATGCAAGGAGACCTAGAGGCCCAACAACTCTCACTCCCTCTGTCCTCTGGGAGAGGGTGACTATCCAACCTCCAGCGTCTCCAACAGAATGCTTCCTTCCCAGTCATCACTTAAGCCCCTGAAAGAAGCTATGAGTCACACAGAGAACCTTTCAGTCCTTTGGAGGCGTGGGCTCCGGCTTCCTTGTCCTTTCTAGGATGGAATCTTGTATCGGGTCCCTAAGGCGTACATAACAAAGTACCAGAGACCCCTTCAAACAACAGAAATGTCTTCTTTCATAGTTGTGGAGGCTAGAAGTCTGAAACAGAAGAAACTTTCAGGGCAAGAGGTCATCTGTAACCGGTAGATAAGCCCCATCTCCTTTCTTTGTGTCCCTCATATAAGAAAACCAGACAGGCCAGAGAGATGGCTCAGCAGTTAAGAGCCCTGGCTGGTCTTGCAGAGGACCCAGTTCAAATCCCAGCACCCACATGGTGGCTAACAACCACTAGCACCTCCAGTTCCAGGAGGTTCGACGCTCTCTCTGACTTCCCCTGGCACTTCACAACACAGGTGCACTTACATACATGCAAGCAATATACTCAGACACATAAAATAATAAGAAATCTTAAAAAATATAATACCAGTTACCTTGTATATACACTCAATCACCTCATCCTCAACTGATTATTTTTGAAGAGTCCATTTCCAAATAGGATCCAATTTATAGGCTCTAGGATTTCCAGTTTCAGCACATCTTTTGGGCAGTACCCAACTCAACTCACAACAGGTCTATTCTACTCTCTGCAAAAGGTCAGGTACACACAGAATTTCCCCAAGCCTGTAGTAATATTACCTTTTGTCTGTTAGATGACATCTGAATTTCTACCCTCTCCCAATTTTGTTTATCAATTGAGGACAGGGTGTCTGTAGGTTGGAATCCCCTTTTCAGGTGGGCTAGCTGAAACTAGTTGGATTTAGAATGGCCACCAGAGTGACCTCCAGACAACCTCTAGCATCATTATAATTCCATCTGCATGCTAAGTGACCACTTCCTCCACAATCCCTCCTGACCTCCTCCTTTACCACTATCATTAGAATTGGCAATTGTCATGGTAATGACAGGAAAAAATCATGAAAAGAGAAAAGAGGTGGTGTGCTGGGTAGCTTTAGTGTCAACTTGACACACCTGGGTTGAAGGAGCCTCAATTGGGGAATTTCCTCTATTGGACTGGCCCGTGGCCATGTCTGAGGGGCATCTTCTTAATTGTTGAGTGATGTGAGTGGTGTCACCCCTGGGCAGGTGGGCCTGTGTTGCATAAGAAAGCAGGCTGAGCAGGGGCCAGGGGAGCAAGCCAGTAAGCAGCATTCTTCCATGGCCTGTGCTCCAGCTCCTGCTTCCAGGTTCCTGCCCTGAGTTCCTACCTTGGGCTCCCTGATGAACTGTGACCTGGGAGATGTAAGCTGAATAAACCCTTTCCTCCCCAAGTTGGTATTGGTCAGAGTATTATGTCACAGCAATGAAGAACAAGCTAGGACAGGTAGAGTCCCTGAAAACCTCTACCATTCCCAGAAAAGATATGACTATAACTCCCCTTGGTTAGCATTTACAACCTCCTGATCCCCAAGGCTTGCGAAGTTGATTCTATTGAAAGGTTACAGTTCTTCTCTGACTTACGTATTCTTGGCTTCCTTTACCATTTAGTTGGTGCTCAGTCTTGGTACTGATTCCACAATGCTGAGGGGGAAAAATGACTCAATTTAGGGGCAAAATGGTAGCAATAGTAGAGCAGGGGGAACTGAGCTCTCTAATAGCACATTCCCTGAATACAAGGCGGGAAGTCAAACCAAAGTCAAGCTGTTAAAAGTGAGCCTTTAAGGGAAACAGGGGCAGCCCTAGACTGGGAAATCAAGTCTAGTTAGTGCTTCTGAGACTTCCACAGCCTCCACTGTCGTTCCGTTCTCTGCTTCTGTGATAACGGGAAGTCTGTGGGACAAGAAGCTCAGTTAGGGGAGCTGGCCTTCCTGCTCAGGGGAGGACAAACTATGCCACTTGACGGGTTGTTTTGAACTGAAGTCAGTTGAAGGAAGCAGATGCAAGGAAGACTGTCTCCCCTCCCGCTTCTGTCAGGAAGCCCAGAACTCTTCATCTCCAGAGACACATCTGGACCCTTCCTACCCAGACTGCCACACCAGAAGGTTCTACATATCAAGATTTACAAATCAACTTTCGTCTTTTACTTGTTTCCCTATATACTTTTTTATTTTCATACAATTTACCACCTCAGAACCTCAAATGTTTTGGTTATTAGGTTTTCACTTATATAAAAATGTGTATTCAGATTGTTCCCGCGTTGAGATGTTATATAAACTCAGTTCTCACCACCCGTTTGAGTCACTCATCTCTATGCTGCTGTGTCTATGCATGGGGCACTTGCATATGAACTTCTGGGTGGGCAGGTTTTTCCCCTTGTTACTCTGACAGTCTAATACATACAGCTTTTATCAAGCCTTTATTAGAGAACTTAAAGTCGGTTGAGGGAAAATGCACTTTACCTCCCCTGTATAAAGATGTGGAATTTTATTCTGGTTTTCTGCTCAGCATTCCTTTCCAAGATCTCTAAGACAGGCAAAGGTTTCTCTTTCAGTACATCGTTCATCCAGAAAAGCACATGAGAAACTTTCAGTATGCCTGCGTTTGCTCTCTCTCTCTCAACGGATGTCATTCCTATAGAGTTAGCATAGACCTTCATTGTCTCTACTATCGAGAGCCTGCCAGAAGTCTTTGGAAAATCGTTTTTGTGTGCTGAAGCAACGAGGTAGGGAATCCCATTCACAAAAGCATGAAGGAACTGAAGGATGTGGCATTCGCTCATGGGCTTCGTCCAAGAAGTACAAGAAAAAGAAGAAGAGGCCAAAGGCTGTTTGCCAGCAGCTAATGCTGTGTTATTTGAAGCATCACCCTTAACAGCTGGATAAAGGACACTGACTCTGAAATAGCAATTTTCTTTCTGGAAATAAAGATTTGGTGAATTCCATGGGATGAAACATTGCTGAGTAAGTGAAGCAGAGGTAGAGGAAAATTTCCCACAGCTAACGAGAGGAAATAAAACAGAAGAGCATTCATGGCCATCCCAAAGTTCTTTCTCATGTTTGGGAATTGTCCCCTCCTCCCCATCCTGAATCCAACTTGCTCCTATACAAATTATGGCTACATGGAGTCACTTGTAGGAAACATCATATATAATCTCATCTAATCTTTGCAAGCCTCTAACAGTGGGGCAGATTCAAGTCCATTCGCCCATATTTTTCTCCTTATATAAGCACAGGTAAGTCAATGATCTTTGTACTAAAAATTGGGGCCGTTCATTTCCAACCTTATGCTATAGGGGAAAATGTAGTCCCCTTTTGGGGTACCTAGACTCATTTATAAATGAATTTCCAAAATGGAAGATTTAGGACAATTTTATTAGAGTTTAAAGAACTATCCTCAGGGCAGAAAAACTGTAAATCTCAGCAGTTGCCTTAAGAAGAAAAATGAAGGGGAGAAAGAGAAAAGGCCATAGAGCCGTGCAGATTTAGAACCCGCGTGAAGGTCAGACACCTGGTGGACTAGCAGCTGTGTGGTGGGTAGGGGAAGGAAGAAACCCATAAAAGGACAGGTTGCCCTTTCGGAAGAATTCAGAAAGGCAGGCAGACATAAGGAGAGCCGCACATCTGCAGCCAGGTCCATAAGCACTGCACTAGAAGACAGGGATTCCGGCCAGGAAAAGTTCACCATCTCATTAATGCACTAGGTATCCTATTTCTTTAGCATGACTTATGGTGAACCTGCCTTCTAGGGTGATCCTATGACCAAGTGATTGATCTGGCAAAACTGGAAAGTCGAGTCTTATCTAGGCCAGAGATTTTATTCTCTTGACCAGTTTTCTCTGAAGGGGCTTTTGCTACTTTACCATTCATAGAGTAGCTGTAAAGATTAAAAGAACTGACCTGTAGACATGCTGGAAGAATGTCAACTGATATCATTAGGTCCTACAAGTAGTCTCATTTTATACAAAAAGTGTTTGAAAGTCTCCAAGGCTAAAAATATTTTCTGCTCATACAACCAATTGTAAGAAGCAGGACTAAATTTCTATCAGAGTGTGAGCTGTGCCCCCCCCAGCAGTGACTAGGAGGCATGGCCACATCCAGACCGGTGTTGCCATCAAGGTTCTCTGACCACCTTCAGCTGAGGCTCCTGCCTCTCAGTTTCCTCCTGGGAGTCCTGTACCTTGTGACTTCTTGTTCAGAGCCTTTTGGAACCATCTTTCCCAGAGAGAGCCTGAGAGTTTGGACTACATCGTCTCTCTCACTGAAGGCTTTCCTGTCATCACTATACTTGGCTTTCTAAAGTGATAGCAGCCATACATGCTACAAGTTTAATAACTAATGATGGCTTTATTCCTTGTACTTCATTTAACGTAGGACAAAAGAAGTACTTCTGGCCCTCCAAATCCATGGGTTCTACATCCATAGATCCAACTTGATGCAACAGTCATGTATCAAAAAAGTTTTTCTGGGCTGCAGAGATAACTCAGTCCATAAAATACTTGATGGGCAAGCATAAAGAAAGACCAAACTTTCATCTTCAGAGCCCATCTAAAAAAGCCAGGGATGGTGGTACAAGCTTGTAATCCCAGTGACAGGGAGGCAACCCCAGGCCAATGAGAAACTGTGTCTTCAAAAAACAAGGTTGGACCGGGCGTGATGGCGCACACCTTTTGTCCCAGCACTCAGGAGGCAGAAGCAGGTGGATCTCTGTGAGTTCAAGGCCAGCCTGGTCTCCACAGGGAGTTCTAGGTTAGCTGGGGTTACAGGGAGATCCTGTCTCAAAAAGACAAAAAAAAACCCCAAAACATATGGTTGATAAAGCCAGATATAAAGCCAGGCATGGTGATACATGCTTTTAATCCCTCTGGAGGCACAGGCGGGTGATCTCTGTGAGATCAAGGCCAGTCTGGTCTATATAGTGAGTTCCAGGGCAGCTGGAGATAGAGGAAGGCCCTGCCTCAAAAGACGAAGAAACAACAATAACACCAAAACAAACAAGCAAGATCAATGGTGCCTAAGGAAGCACAGAACCCAGAGTTGTTCTCTGACCTCCACATGCACAAGGATAAACATGGACACATGTAACCTCACAGGCACATGTACTTACACATACACAAACATTTACACATATATGCATATACAGAAAAAAATGTTTTAGGGCTTACATGTTTACTGAACATGCAGACTTTTTTTTCTTGTTATTTTGGGTTAGCTTTTGCTTTACTGTGACAAGATTCCTGAGACAATCAGTTTAAGGAGAGGACAGGGTCTTTGGCTCACAGCTTCATCAATAGGTTAACACAGTCACTTTAGAACCTGGAGTGATGAGGCAGAATATCCTGGAGTAAGGAACGCATGGCAGAAGAGGCCTGTTTATCTCCTGAAAGCTGGGAAATAGAGAACAGAAAGGGATTCTAACAACCCTTCAATGCCTTCCCTCCAACCACCTTACTTTCTCCCATAAGCCTGACCTAAAAATTCCATCACGTCCCAACAATTCCTGTCTTTGGGCCAAGCCTTCTGCACATGAACCTTTGGGGAACATTCATGAGCCAAGCTAGAGCATTTGCTGTCCTAAGAAATACAGTATAAAAATATTTCACACAACATTTCAAAGTATTAGATATTATAAACAATCTAGAGACGATTGAAAATATCAAAGGACAAAATTACAATAATTTAGTCCAATGATCTTAATTTGCTTCATTTTCAATTCTTGAATCAGGCAAGACTTCTTTCTGTAAAATAGAGTAAGTGTCCCCATGGGCTGAACAGAAAGGTTGGTTTTAAACACAGAGAAGAGCTGAAGGATACAGAAACAAGGTAACAGAAACTTGGTCTTGCAAAGTTATTTTCTTTGTGGAAAGGGACACAAAAACAGAACAATAGAAAAATAATTGCTTAGTTAGCAACAGGTTATTTCAGGTTACCTCTATTGTATAAGGATTAAAGCAGAGGGAATTTCATTATCATGACAATTGAAACTGGCCTGTTTACAAAACTTCAGCTGTTGTCTCTCTAATCTTGGTTTCTCAGAAGGTCAGATAAATGGTTCAGCTTGCTGACATGGAAACTTAGCATCAGTGACTCCATTTTTATTTTTAGCCTGGTCTGTCAGGACTTAGTGCAGGGATTAGTGAGAAATAATGTCTACCGTATGTAACATTTACTTAGCAAAAGTACATTGGAAAAAGGCCATAGGCTTTATGCAAATATTACTATGCCACTAGATATAATAAATCTAATTACAGATTTTGATATCTAGGGGCTTAGAATCAAGGGGGATATTCTGGAACAGACTTTCGGCAGATACCAAGAGAGAATGGTGATGCAAGCCCTCCCTGGCCCAGGCACTGTATTGGTCTTACTGCTATAATCCAAGCTTGCAGGGCATGACCCTGTTCTTCATGGCCTGAACATTTGGGGCCTAGAAAGGAAATAAGATGCATTGGTCATTAACCCTCACACTCTAAGAAACATACTCATGAACTGAAGTAATGTTGGAAAGATGAATTTTGGAAATCCTGTTACCTGAGATCTGAACTAATACTTTGGTGCTTGGATACACTGAAATGACTGAGATGAGACTGCTTCCCTGCCTCTTAGGACACTGAGCCAGGCAGAGAAAAGGCAGGGACCAAAGGAAGAGTAGAGTGAACTTTAACAAGAGGAAAGTATAGCAAAGGGACAGTATGCCTTATAGCTGGCAAGCAGGCATACCAGGAAGAATCAAGACAATTGTTGAGGGCTAAGATAGAGTCAAGAGGACGTGGAGCTTCTGGGAATGAAAAACCAGCCACACCCAGAGTGACACCAGCCTTTGGGCATAACAGTCATCCTCCATATTTGCAGGTTGACCTAGGAAGAGGAAGTCTCTAAAGGCATCTCATCCCTGCTGGGTTATTTATTTCAACTTTGTAGTCAGTTAGAAGCTGTTTAGGTTTTCCCATCACTGAAGGCTAGAACCACTATCTTTCAAGACTATGGTCAGCTATAAGCAATCAATGATGGGCAATTTGAGGATTTTTGAGCGGGGGAGCATGGAAAGGCCAACATTTGAAAATCTGTACTACCTCAGTAGCACCGAGGTGAGGATGTTCCAGTTGGTTTGGAAAGTTGGGTCAGATTTTATTAAAATTTTTATTTATTTGTTTTTATTTTATGTGTATGAGTATTTTGCTTGTATGTATGTAAATGTACCCATGACATGGAATGCCCATGGAGGCTAGAAGAGGGTGTTGGATTCCCTGGAACTGGAGTTATGGATGGTTGTTAGTTGCCATATGGGTGCTGGGAACTGAACCCAGGTCCTGTGCAAGAGCTATCAGTGCTCTTAACCTAACCGGTGAGCCATCCCTCTAGCCCCTCAGGTTTTATTAAGAAGATAGATGTCAAAGCCTCTTGGAAAAGAAAACCCATGGGACGCATGGGCCAACACTGGGACCTGGGGGAGAATAATGGGATGAGGTAGAGATCTGGAGAGAGTCCACAATAGGTAGGATTGCCACTTATTAACAAAGCACTTTAAAGCAGGGAGTGGTGACACATGCTTGGAATCTCAGCACCTAGGGGTATAGGTAGGAGGATCAGGAGTTCAAGATGACCCCTGGCTACCTAGTGAGTTCCAGGGAGGCCAGGCTGGGCTACAGGAGACCTTAACTCCAAAAAACAAAAACAAAAGCAAAAGCTTTTTGATTTTTCTTCTGGCAATCTAACAGTTGTCAAACTTTATTCTCCTCTGAAGATACCATAACACGCAGAATTCTGGACTCCAATCAGAGTTCTGAATTCAGTACATCTGGGTTAAGCCTGAGAATTTATATTTCTGGCATCCGCTAGTGGGTTGAAGCTGGGCCTCTTAGGATCACATTTTAAAATGACTGTGGTAGATGGTAGGAGGACCTTAATGGGGAATTATTTGGAAAGATTTGCATTGTAAATTGAGACATTATGTCCTGCTTCACTGCTCAGGAGCAGCTCTTTGAGAACCCTTGTGCCTGCTGAACTCCTCCCCCTAGTCCACTGTCTCCCTTGTCCAGGCCTGGGCTACTCCAGTGTGAGGCTATGCCCCATCTGGGTGTAGACTTAGCACCCCACTTTGCTCAAAACAACCTTCTGATTAAGTTGTAGTCATTTTTTGAGTCTTGTGCTTCCTGCAAAGTCCTAAAGCTACCTTCTGGCTCTAGGTCACCGGCTTCTGCTAATGGCCCCTGGATGTTTCTCCTTGCTGCTGGTACACGTTTTATTGCTATAGAGTGTCTCACTTCAGCTTCTCATCTCAGAACTACTGGGATCAAAATCAGCCTTGCTTCTTTTTCCAAATGGGAAATAGCCTATGTCTGCCCAGATTCTGAAAGCCTTCTTGAAGACAAAGAAAATACTATCTGGGTAAAGACTGTGACTGAGCCAATGGAAAGAAAGAAAGCATTTAGTGATTTCTGTACATCTCTGCAGTTTCATGTTCTCTGTCTCCTCTCTTTCCAGGCTAGTCTTTATGCTGCTCATTGAACATACAGGCATGTCTCCCAGCTTGGCACTGGCTGTTCCTGCTGTAGTTTGGATCTCAAGTGCCTCCCAAAAGATCATGTATTAAAAGTTTGTTTCCAAGTCTGGCATTATTGGAAGGCAGGAGAACTTTTAGTAGGGTAGCCGAGCGGGAAGGTCTTTAGGTCTCAGGTTATAATTTTGAATGCTTTTCCAATTCCCCTCCACCAAAATATAACAAATACATTCAAAGTCACAACTATGACCAGTATTGTTTTCAAGAGTATTAAAATAAGGAGATTTATTTCACTTTGGATATAAGTTCATTTGTGTGTATGCTTCTAGAGAAGTAGAAAGGAATGTGAAAACTGCTAAGAGTGAAGAAAATAAATAGAAACAAGTCAAGTATAAGATTATTCAATCGACTGTACTTGGCTAATGTTTAAATGGGAAGAAGTGCCATTAAGTTACAAGGCAATTCAGGGAATGTTCTCTCGATATGATCCAAGAAAAATAATGGGGAAAAATAAATATTTATGAATTTCATTAATATATTTATAACTCAACCTTCAAGCCCTTCTAAACTACGGACTCAGTAGAGATAGCATTCACATGAATTTGTAGCTTCTCCTGGCTTGTAAGTTTACAAACCCAACTATAGAAGTATAAGCTGTGGGAAGTTTCTCCAGTTACTCTGAGAATCTCTAGAGTATTTCAGTACTATGTTCATGATTATTTCAGATTTTTCTGCTGCCACCTACCTGTTGGTATCCACCACCCCTAAACCCCTGAATAAGATAGATACCTTTGTGGGAAGTATGACTTTATCATCTACAGAATCATTTCTGTTACACGATTCAAAGTTATATAACCTCTGAAGAGCTTGTAGGTCCTATCAAAACTGGAATCATGCTGTGTCAGATTCCAGAAGAGGAAAGGTGAACTTATATATTTTCCAGCTAGACCTTGCCAATGGGCAAGAAAGACACATGATAAACTGTCATTCCTTCCTCCTTTGTTTCACATCACTCCATTTAAGGCAACTCTTACAAAATGTCTGTCATCCGAAGGCATGCCTTCACATGGCATAGAATAACCCATATCGCTTCACAAGTCATAAATAGACTTGATCTCTGATTTCTTGACAGCTTTATTGTGCTTTTAGCAGTGACTCTAGTGAATTCACCTCTGTGAGAAAGCAGAGTATACAAAACAAGGAAGGAAGTAAAATGTATTTTCCAGGTTCAGTGAAACTAGCCATAATTTCACTTGGATTATGATTGGTGGCGCCACATACCAGCTGCCCTCCACAGCATCCCTGGCCTCCCTGCCACCCCCTCAGTACTCTTCAAACATTTGGCTCAGCTGGGCTTATTTCCTGGTGTTTGTCTCTGACAAGAGGATATTTGTGCAATGATCCATTTAAAGCAGGAAAGAATAACTCCCAATCTTTGTGCCTTTGATGGGAAATAAAAGATCAGGGCACCCTGCCCCCCTGAGAATTGCAATAGAGCTAACATTTCCAGTAATGGTCTCTGCAGAATGCTCCCCAAAGCCCTGCTGGTCCAGCTCCAATTTCTATGCTGCCTGGGCTGCAGACCTTCACTTTATGTCATGCATGGGGAGTCAAGGACTTCATATATGTGCACATATGACTATGCATCGGTGCATGTTATAAGACATGGGTAGTCTCCTTTCAATAGACTTATTGGAGGGAGCCACAGCTTTAAACACTATAGAATCTTTTTCTTAAAGAAATGATAAGCTTCTATTCATTTTTCTTGATTTTCATATTCAGAAATTACAGATTTGCCTATAAGTTTGGGATTCTGATGAACCAAACAGTCAATGGTCAAAAGACCAAGTTTCCTCAGTTCTGACTGGAAATGAACATGAATTCCAGCCACATCCTGCAGCCTAATGACTTGGTACAGTTGGTCATTTGAACTAATTGATGTTTTCCTCTTTCTGCCATACACTTAGGTAGGAGACATAATGCCACTAGTGTTAGAGCTTATGATTAAGAATCATGAATAAAAGTATAGATCAGTGGTGGAGGATGCACACATACAGAGAGAGAGAGAGAGAGAGAGAGAGAGAGAGAGAGAGAGCAAGAGAGAGAGAGAGAGAGAGAGTATGAGAGAACATTAGTCAATGTCATCATCTTTGATTCCTGATTTATCTAGTGTTCAAAAGAAATCTGACAGGACTTTTGGGAAATATTGGAAAGAGGATGAAAACAAAGAAAATAAGCCCATGGATAATTTAAAACTTCTTTGCAATTGCAATATTGGTGTACTTGTCTCTTTTTATGTGTATAATTTTGGAGGTGGAGTACTGGGATCAAATCCAGAGCATCATACATGACAGGATACTTCATCCCTAGTCTTCAATGTGTATTTCTATCTAATTCCTTCAGACTCATGGTAATTAATCTTTAATTGTGTAACTTCTTTTCTATCTTGAATGTTATTTTAAATATAAAGTTAATGAACTACAGATAATAAATGATTGTTCTTTAAATATTTACATTTTTTTTTCTCTTAAAAGTAAAATCTGGTATCAGTAAGTTAAAATGTTTGCTGTTTTCATTTTTGTAACTTATTTTTTATGTTTTTTTTTTAAAGTTCAGTAAGAATAATTAGAATGTCACAGAGAGGTCAGGAAAACCCTTCAGACCAGGGGTAAAACAGGATAAGCAACAGAATTACAATTTCTAGAAGATAATGAGTTACCAAGAATTCTCTTTTTATTTATCAGGGGCATCCAGGGACACAGAACCAATAATATGTATAGAGAAATTTATTTAAGGAATTTGCTTGCCCAGTTGTAGGGCTGGCAAGGCTCAAACCTGCAGAGCAGACCATAGGCTAGAAACTTGGGCACGGTTTCTATGCTGCAGTTCTCAGACAAATTTCTATCTTTCAAAAAGCAAGATCTTGGCCCAAGTTCTTCAGTTCAACGGATGAGACTCACCTACTTTATGGAGGGACATTTGTTTTATTTAGAGTCTACCAAATATAAACGTTAACCATATCTGAAAAATAGCTTCACAGCAGTATCTGTTTTTTGACCAAAATAGCCAGACATTCTAGTCAAGTAAATACACATATTTAACCATCAAAATACTAAAAGTAGGGAATGCCTTGGGAATGCAATTAAGAGTAAGAATTTCCACAATTATTATTTTCCTATAGGGAGCACTATATACTGTTAATACAGTCCTCATAAGAGTAAACCACTATCCTCAGTAATAAAATGGATGTGTATGTTTGTGAATGGAACTTATTGAAATAAAACATGATTAATCATGACTTTAGTAGCTTATAGTTTCTATTTGATTATATACTTTTTACAAATTTATTTTGCTCAATACTTCTAAAGACAACGTATTGTAAAACACTTTAAAAATCAAATAGTAGTTTGACAATGGTGATTCAACTTACACTGATCTAGACTTCTCATAGATATTAGATCAATTCTATGCAAAAAATAGGTACTGAGAACACCTCCAATCAAAAGAACGCTGGGGCTCAGGAGAAGGTGGCACATGACAGAGGACTGTCCTAGGTTTTAATTCTCAGGACCTTTTCTGGTCTGAGAAGCACAAGATGGTTAAAACTTACAGGAAACAACATTAGAATGGTTTGAGATATCAGAAAACGGTGTTTCAGACTATCAGAGTAGCTAAAAATTAAGGGGGTAAAATTCTGGGTAGGAGGCAGCTGCAGGATGAACCCCGAACTGTGTATGTCAAAATTACACTCAGATTCTGGCAAAAATTTACAGCTGGAAGGCAGAAGGAACCAAGCAGATGTTCTAGCTGCTGCCCAGCACAGAAGAGAAAGAAATCTGGCTTAAATCCTGCCAGTAACCTTGTTGGATAGGTTTGGGAATGGATGGAGGATTGCTCAAGACCACAATCTAGCACAACCAATATAACCATGCTGTAGCTCCTTTATGTCTCCCAGGAGACCTTATTTCTGAAAAAAAAAAAAAAAAAAAAAAAAAGCTGGGCAGTGTGGTCTAGACCACATGGGTGTATTGATGTATCATCATTTGATGGATTATGACAAAAAATAATTACCACTAGATTTGCAGCTGTGATCAATTTGTGCCAAGAGTGATTAAAACATTCTCACCAGGATGCAGTCTGATGAAATGGGGAAAAGATCTTTTCAATTGCACACTGACCAAAATGGGAGAAAGAGAAATGATATTTAATCATCAAAATCCAGATTCAAATGGCTGTGATAAGTTGACAAAGTAGGTACCTAAGTGAAATCTAATAGAATGCATTTTAATAAACAAGTATTTAGGAAATAAAACCAGAAAGAATTAATAAAGACAACAAAACAGGTAACAGACTAGGACAATATTTTGTAAGACTATTATGGACTTTAAAGTGTTCTATAAAGAGTTCCACTTGTATGAATTACATTTATCAGCATTAAACATATTAGAAATTAAAGTTTGAAATGTCTTTAATTGATTGATTTAAACAATAATAGAATTTATTACTAATGTAAAATGTACTTATTTTGAAGAATTAAATAGTGACTGGTACACACGGAGCTTTTTAAACATATCTTTGCAAATCTCTTTAATGCTTGACCTTAAAGGAGCCAGCCTTTGTCTCACATCTGATTCTATATTCAGTATGTTGAAACCACATATCATGGAGCCTCTGGAAAACTCCCTTCCACATTCATGGAATAATGTGAGCAAAAACCTTGGAACTGTTATAAAAGTACTATTGACTTTGTGGACCATCTGAAATGGTGTCAAGATCCCCCAGGAATCAGTCACTTTTGCAGAGAATTCACAAGGAATATAAATATTCCCATTCCCTTATCACCCATAGACTTCCTCTGACAGACCTCTTTGGAAAATCTCCCTATCACCAATCATTCAGCCTTCATTCTTGCAACTTTGATTCCATACCAAAGAATCATTATCAATTTTTTACTAATGCATATAATATTCAACACTTATGATTATCTTTTTCTAAGCAAACAGACAAATAGATATGTTACTTGAAATTCTGGTCACTGGAAGAATTTTCCTTCCTCACTGCACTTCAGGACTAGCTCATAAAGGAAGGTATATACCTGTACTACCCCATTTCAGACTAGTTTCAACAAATTATACAAAGGATCTTTATATCATGCTGAAAATTTTCCAATGAGACCATAGTTGTAGAGTGACAGAGACATAGGCAATGCAGTCAGTAATGATAGCTGCACTACCATTGCACTGACTATGCGTACATGATTATGCCTTAAGTACATGCTCAGACCTAATTGATTAACTGATTATCAAATGTCCTAAAAGGTCATTGGCATCTTGCTTATGATAGATGCTTAATTTGAAAGCTCTTTCATATCACTTAGGCTCAATAGCAAGTCAAGGACCATTTTGTAACAAATTAATATTTTCTTCAGAAGGCACAACTCTACTCCAAACCCCAAGGTCTGCACAAAGCTATCTAAATGGGACTTTCCAGAGTATGTCAGTATGCAAAGAGAATTTGTCCAATGTTGAATATGTAATCATAGGAAGTCAAGTAAGAGACAGGGCTGTTTAGCAACCTGGAGGGACTGGAGAGATGGCTCAGTGGTTAAGAGCTGTTCTTACAAAAGACCTGGATTTGATTCCCAGCACCCACAGGGCAGCTGAAAACTGTCTGTAACTCCAGTTCCAGGGGATTTGATGCAATCTTCTGACCTCTGCAGGCATTGCATGACAGCAGTGCACCTACACACGTGCAGGCAATACACTCATACACTTAAAATAAAAATAATAATGTTTAAGTGTAGTCTGGTTTATATGTTCCCAAGTGTGATAATTTCTCTCGAAAGGCCCCCCAAAGTCATTTTCTTAATTAGTAGGAATTGTACAAAATATAGAAACTTATTTTTCACTTTGGATGCAATATTCTGACATGCCCTGAACTGAAGGAGTACTAGAAATTTCTCTGAGATGACAGACACATAAATTTTCATTGTGGTTTCTATTCCACCCCCGACAGGCTTATATCTCACCAGGTACTTGGGTTATCTGTTATGTAACAAATCACTTCACAACTTAATGATTTAAAAGAACAACAATCACTTATTGTCTTTCATAGATTCTGAGTCTGGTGGGAAGAGCTTAGTTGCTGAACAATTCCCATTCCGAATCTCCCACACAGCTGCAGTCAGAGTGCAGCTGTTGTTGGTAAAGATGGCCTGCGGCAGCAGTTGAAAGAGGACCAGAGCTCTCTCCTCATAGCTGCAGGCCTTAATGTGCTCCCTGTATTTCTTTCCAGCACTTCCGACTTTATGCTAATATAACCAGTGAGACTTCAAACACAAATTGTGTATTGAATAAAATCGAAGCCATTTCACCTCTTATGGACTCAGCCTAGAAGTGCATGTTGCATCATTTCTGGTGTGTTCTAGCTGAAGCAATATGAAAACACACTCAGTTTCAGATAAGGAAACAGACCCCACATCTAAGTAGAAGGAATGTCAAAATCATTTTGTAAGAAAACCATGTAGATTTTACATATGAGTGAAACTATTTTGAGAAAAGACCAACCTGACAATCCAGGTATCAAGGGCATCAACTACTTCCTCCTGAGTACTCCGGAACATGATATCATTAATATGGATGACCAGCCTGGTATGTAATTATTAGATACAATGGTTTAGATTATAGGAGTTTGTAGTGAGATTGGCATTGCCCAAAGGTAAATGGTGGAGAGTATATTGCTGTGCCTATCAGGCCAAAGACATTTGCTTCTATTGTTCTCTATTTATTAGAATTGATTGCAAAAACACTTTGCAGAAAAATTAGTGGTACATAATAGGAACAGAACACAGGAGTTTTGCTTTAGAAAAAAAAGACTACATCTGAGCAATGGATACATTTGAATCACCACCCAACTGGATTACAATAGCTTTGCATTCTCCTAGACTCCATCCACCTTCTGCTTGAGAATTCTGTGCCACTTTGGGAAACAAATCTGATAGATAAAATAGCCATATGATGAATAGGGTTGATCAGGAGAAAGCATCAGGACACGGATAACACTCCATCCGAATAGAGCTTATTAGCAAAGGAACACATGGGACAGATTCCCTTCTGGGCAGGGAAAATGTCTGCCCGGGTCATGAGCTGAGGTCTTTTAAAGGGGGAGGCTTCTGTTACCCGCAGAAGGCAGAAAGATATATTTCTTTAAAAGTTGGGCGGGGTGGGGGGGTCTGGAGAGCCGGAATGTTAAAACCTGCCCTCTTTAGAGATCAGAGGGGAAGCCTGCTGTGTTGGTCAAACAGTGGAGAAGAGTCTGCTTCTCTTGACTTCAAAGACCAGGGTGCTTATCAACTTGGTCCCCTTTTCTCAGGGGCTTGTGAGGTCCTCGGTAAGGCCCTGTTGGTCTAGGGGCAGGGCTATCTGAACCTTAACAACATCAACATCTCAAAATCATATATGTTTGGGAGAAATGGATTCAGTTCACCTAGGTGTGAAGTTTTATTGAAATTTGACTTTATTAGTTACACGTTCAATTTCAGTCTTGAGGCCGCCTCCAATGGTCTCTCAGTGTCCACAAACATTTCCTAATTCTCTCTCAATATATTGTGGTGGATTATAAAACCTAGTAAACTAAAAGTTTGTCTTCCAGATTCCCTTGAAGGAAGATTTGATAAATGCAGAGGAAGTTCCTCTGCAGCATCTGAAGTGAAAAGAAATGCAGAATATCAACTTTATCCAAGGACAAAGCCATTAAATATAAGTAGTCAATTAAAGTGGGTTGAGGCCCCGAATGCTGAGACAAAGTATAGAAGTATAAAAGTAACTCAAATATGTCCAAATCACAAAGATCAAAAAGTGAGGTTTTTCAAGTGTTAAGAAATAAAATATTGTCTATAAATCTGTCCTCCTGCATGTTTCATAACACATAAAGTAGGCTAATATAGGTCATTTATAGTGCAAATGTGAAAGAAAAGGATGGTTGTTTGAAAAGTTTACTGACATGGGATGTAGTCGATATCAAATGTGAAGGTTGGATATAGTGGCACATGCCTGTCATCCCAGCACTCAAGAGGCAGAGGCATGAGGATCATGAGTTTGAGACAGCCTACCTATATAGAAAGTTCCAGTGCTACAATGTACAATAAAAAAAATCGAATGTAGAGTAGAATAGGATAAAAAGCAATCAGAATTCACATATACACTATGCCAAACACATATGTACATATGGACATTCATATTTCTGTAAGTGTTGTCTTTATTAGACTAATTAGTATTAATGGGTCAATTACTTAATGCCTTTATCAGAGTTGAACATATTGCTGGTCACCTATGTATTTTCTAATGTCATTTCTTTCCATTCACCAGGTCAATGGTTTTGGCAACTACTTCTATGGCAAGGATGCTGTTCAGAAAATAATAATCTGTGCTCTATTTTTTATTTTTTATTTTTTTATTGAAGCTTTGTGTATCTCATACATAACATCTTAATCAACTTTGTACCCCTTCCCTATCGGCACCCTCTCATAGCC
Organism: Nannospalax galili; assembly: GCF_000622305.1. Taxonomy (NCBI): domain Eukaryota; kingdom Metazoa; phylum Chordata; class Mammalia; order Rodentia; family Spalacidae; genus Nannospalax; species Nannospalax galili. The sequence continues at coordinate 575,361 of NW_008360317.1, read as the reverse complement.
CCCTGTTGGATAGGCCTGTCCTCTGAAAGAACTGGCAACAGCTGGATGTCTGAACCCTAAGAGACTCCAGAGAAAGAGAGAGAGACAGTCATCCCTCCCACCCAATTAATTAGCTTCAATTGCATGAGGGAGAAGGTTTAAGGACAGACACAGAGGAAGCTGGGAGGTAGCAGTTGGGAAGTGCACCATGTTGGCCAGCACTCTGATGGCTGCCAATCTGAAAAGCCCAGCAGAGATGTGGGAAAAAAGTCCACAGGTGCATGCCTTTGTAAGGAGCCTTCTTCTGGATATCATAAACTCTGTATAGAAACCTGAATATATTGTTTTGGTTTTGCTGGTCAGCCATAAGGACAGCATGGGGGGAGAAGGTCACAGTGCACCTCACAGTGTTGGGCATGGGAGCTGATAGCATGGGCCTCCCAGAAGAGAATTTGGCTTTATACTCCCCTACTGGATTTTGTGCATTCTGTCATTTATGTTAAGCCCTACTGACTCAAGTTAGTGTCCCCTGACATCCTTCAGTGCAAATTAATCCACTGGGATGTGGTCATCCTACCTAGAGTCACTCTCTCAGAAAATCAGCTCTTCCTCACCCAGCAGTAATCGGCTGCCCAAGAGTTTTTTGGCAAAGTTTGGGGCCTGCTGCCCATTTCCAAAGTTCCATGCTGGCTTTTGTCTGTTTGTGTTTGCAGGGGTCTTATTCATGCTTTTGCCATTGCTATAAGTTCATATGTGCAATGTCCAAGAAGCCTGTATGAATCTCTGTCCATTTGGTCATGTACTTCCTCCTGTGGCTCTTAGAATCTTTCTGGCCCCTCTTCTGCAATGGCCTCTGAGCTGTGATGTAAAGTTTAATACGGGAGTCCAAACCAATGACCCACACTCTGCAGACTCTTATTCTCTGTACTTTGGCCATTTGTGGCCCTTTGTAATCATTGCCCTCTGTTGCTTGAGGGAGCTTTGTTGATAAAAGTTGAAAGATGTATTAATATTCTCTCTACCCTTTGTTCCAGTAGGCTCTATAAGGTTTAGGTGTGGAGGTTCCAATGCTCTCTGTGACAGAGACAGAAATGATGTGTGTAGTAGACATGATGAACTACAAGTCCAAAGGACCAAAGTGAGGCTCATCAGATATACTTCAGATGATGCAATAAGCCTTCAGCCAGGTGTCCAAATACGTAAGCTCCTTTGCATTAAACCGAGCAACTTAATCTCAAGAATGAAGCCTTCTTTCATTCCATAGCTTATGATCTCGTGATTGATATGACAACAGCCGTGAGGAGGATGATTTCCATAAGATTAATTCTGGAAAGGACTTAAGGAAAGAATGCAGATCTTTTGTATTAAATCAATTTCATCAGTGAACAGTGGACAAGGCCAGATAGTTTCCCTAAGTCATATAAATCACCTAACAGGAGTGTACTAAGACAGAGCGAGTTATGCAGAAAAGGTAATGCCATGTAGAGTGCTTCACAATAGCTTTCTTATTTCCTTTAAAAGGAAATTGCAAATGCTGAATAGAAAGAACAGATATGTTTCTGCTTGAGCCACATTTGAAGCCATAATTTAATAGCGATTCTTTACCCTAAATCCTTTTATTCCTCAAAAGTCATGCATTTTTTTTTCCGTGGGTATTTTCATCACCTTCTTAACAAGCAGAGATGATGAATCTGGGAACATAAAAATCATTTGTCTAAAAGACCTCCTGTAGAGACACTCGTTATTACAGGAAATGCATATTGAATTATTAGAAACCATGAATATCTAAAATATTTTTAACAGGAGCCTTCCAATTTTTCTCACCTAGATTACTTCTTTAGAGCACAATGAAAAACTAAAACAAAACTAAGAGCTGCTAATACTAAAATAAATTAGTTCTATTGGAAATATAGACTTGCAGAAATCATGCAAGTGGTAAAGATGATGCTTTTGAGACAATTCACTGTATAGAAACCTCAGTAAACAAAATAAGACACCCAAGACACTGTTCAGAAGCCAAGGATCACTGCATGGCACATGAACACTGTTCGTTCTGAGATACATTACTTTGAACTACTGTTAAAATTAGCAAACTGTATGCTTCAGTCAAGTCTGCTAGCCTCAAGAATAATCATACCCTCTGAACTCTAGTAAAAATAGTATCTTTTGGGGCTGGAGCAATGGCTCTGCAGTTAAGAGCACTGGCTGCTTTTCAGAGGACCCAGGTTCAATTCCTAGTACCAACCCTTCACAATGCCAGTTCCAGGGGGATTCAATACCCTCTTTTTACCTCCATGGACACTGACATGAGTACATTTACATACATGCAGGTGATACACTCATACACATAAAATGAAAATAAAATATTTTTAAAAATAGCCGGGTGTGGTAAGGCATGCCTTTGATCCCAGCACTTGGGAGGTAGAAGCAGGCAGATCTCTGTGAGTTCAAGGCCAGCCTTGAGACCCTGTCTCAAAAAGACCAAAAAAAAAACACTAAAAAAAATAAATAAAAGTTATCCCTTTTATTATATAATATGAATTATATAACAAGATATATTAAGCATATTAAGTGGCTTTACTAGAAAAAAAGCATCAATAATACTTTATTTTGGGTAGCATGATTGCTAATAAGTACTGAATGACTTTCCTTGCTAATAAAAACGGGTGTCTAATCACTAGCTATGAAAGGCTCTACTTCTCCTAATTTTTCTATAGTTTTCCCTGAATTAGTCTATGTATGATACTAACAAAGTAACAATACAACAGTCTTTATTCAGTGCTTACACTGTAGTGCCAGATATTTGAAGCAAATCCTCGGATTAGCTCATTAACTCTTAGAACAACCCTGGGCGATCGGTATTATTTTATGACTCTGTAACAGATAAGGAATGTAGGCTAAAGAAAGGTTAAGCAAATTACCCAAAATCAAACAGCTGTATGTGTCAGATCTTCATTTTGAGCGGTCTCATCCCAGAGATCATGCTCTAAGCCACTGTGTTATCATATTCCTCTTCCTTGAAATGAAATGTCATGTCTAATGCAAAGGGAAGAAGAGTGCTTTACAGAGCCTGTGGTTTACCTTCAACTCATTTTCTTTTCTGTCCAATTCTAATAAGGACCCATAGGGATCCAGAATGAGGTTGTCCATGACCTCTCATGCTGCCCTGGCTGGAATGAAGTGCATACAGGAAGCATGGCTTGACTTTCCCTCTGTCCTCTTACAAATGGCCTAAGAGTGACTATTCAATTAGCTTTCTATTGCTGTGTTAAAACACTCTGACCAAAACATATTTGGGGAGGAAAAGGGTATATTTGGTTTAAACATCTTGATCACAGTCTATTTTCAAGGGAAGCCAGGAACTTGGGGCAGGATCCTGGAAGCAGGAACTGAAGCAGAGACCTTGAAGGAACGCTGCTAACTGACTTGCTCCTCAGGTCCATGCTCACTTAGCCTGCTTTCTCACACAGCCAGGAACCACCTGCCCAGGGGGGCACCACCCACAGAGAGCTGGCCCTCCGTTGTCATTCAACAATCAAGAAAATGCCTCATAAGACAAGCCCATAGGTCAATCAGTAGAGAAAATTCCCCAGTTGAAGTTCCTCTTCCCAGGTGTATCAGGTTGACAACCAATGCTATCTAGCACAAAGGCATAGAAAGACCTAGAATCTAGACTCTAGATTCTAGAGTCTAGATTCTAGACCCATTATCCATTATCCAAGGTTGATGTAAGTCCAGGACAGAAACTCTGTAGATGGTCAACAGTGTGATGTTCAAGAAAACAAAGAAAATGTGTAGAGGATAATTTTGCTTAGGTAAAAATATACCTTATTATAGTCTTTATTAAATTATTTACAAAATTATTCTTATTATACATATCTATAAAATAATAAATGTGGTGATATGAATGAGAAATGTTTCCCATAGGTTCAGGTATTTGAATGCTTGGTCGCCAGTTGGTGGGAGGTTATGGACTCCTTAGGAGGTGGAACCTTCCTGAAGGAAGTGAGTCACTGTGGGAGGGCTTTGAGGGTCTAGTGCCTTGCTCCTCTTCCTGCCTGTTTTGTTTCCATTGCAGATAAAATGTGACAAGCCAACTTCCTGCTCCCACCTGCTACCACGCCTTTTCTGTCATTATGGGTGCCCCCAAACCTTTCCTCTATAAGCTGTTTTGGGTCATGATATTTTATCATAGCAAAAGAAAAGTAACTAAGACACCAAATTATCAAAAATAAAGTGAACATTCCATTTGAACATTTACTTTTGAATAGTATTCATTAAACAAATATTTCTATTATTTTTTAAGTGATGTCATATTATTTATCACTTACAGGAAGACATTTATTTCACAAGAATCTTTTCTTTACAACTTCTAAGCCAAGTAGATTTTAGACTTCCAGTTCATAATACTTATATGTTTGACCACAAAGAAATGGTGAGTGAATGTTTTAATCTACATTTTCTTCTGTGATTTGCAAAAAATTCAGGTAAGGTTAACCAGAAAATACAGACCAGTTTTTCAAGTTTTTATTATGCAATATTGGTAAAGAAAATGAAAATTGTTCTCAGACTGGCCAGTAAGTAATAACATGAAAAATATTAAATATCTTTAAATCAGAATGATATTTTTCTTATAAGTTAAATTAATTATACACAAACACTTTATACTTTTGTTGAACTTATCAATGACACATGCAGTACATGAGAAAACTTTTTAACACAAAATTCTTTTTTATTACATTTTCTTTATTTTCAAATGCTTAAGAAGCAAATTAGTACATTGGATATTATAGTATAATAGTTTAAGACTGAATTTACAATATAAACCAGACCTAGAATTTGGGCCTTTCCTCAAATGAAGTCATTAGTGTAATATCGAGAAATTTTATAAAAGTGAGTCTCTTTCGTTACACTTTAATCCTTGAAACTACTCTAGTATGGTGATTCTGGCTACAACTTCAGTATTATACAAGTTTATGCCTGGCAAGACATCATAAAAGAGAGAATTCAGTTAAACTTTCATAGTGCCAAATATACAGGTCTTCAGAAATGGCAGATACAGGTCTTTGGGGAATGTTTTACTTGTTTTTTCTGAGGTATAATATAAGTTCTAGGCTACAATAATACAAGGGTGACTGGGGTCATGCTAAAATATTGTTTGGTTTCCCCCTTCATTTCGTTCATCTGGTATTGTGTATTTCCAGTGTCCATTCATGTTATATGGATGCCGTTTTCGTTAAATGTTCCCTTTTCCTAATAAGATCATCACTAAGAAAGAAAATTAATAACACTGTTGATGCTATTTTTAGCACAAGAAAATTATTTGGAAGAGAAAACATTTAAAATTTAAAAGTACGAATGTATTTCCAATTATATAGAAGCCAATTTTATATTGAATAATTTCCTAAGATAGAAAACTTTCTCAGATCAGTCAGTTCTCCCAACTGTTGAATGTCTGTTGTTATTATTGGTTGATGATGAGAACATTTTTTTTCTAGAAAGCATTTTTCAAAATAAGGATTGCCCCTACCTTCCCCCCATGGCTTCACTACAAAAGCTCTTTTTAGAGCTACAAAAGCAGCTCATGGACATCATCGAGAGTGTCACAAAAATAAGACCTCTTGGAAGTTTCTTTCATCCCCCACTGCCAAAGTGATCGTCTCATTTTGGCTGCTCTGCTGAAGAAATCTGAGCAGATTGCTTCCCATTAAGAATTCTGCGACCCATCAAGGACTTTGAGTTCTCCCAGGTCATTGTCAGTGCACTTGCCCCATGGAGGAAAACGTAAGGAGTAGACTTTGAGCTTGAAAAATAAAGTTTCTTCTTTATGAACAATGGTCCAATATAGATGAAAATGTGGTCAAAAGATGAAAACAAATCTAATGATATCTATTACAGTTCTTTTTTTTAAACTTTTACAAAAACTTTATTGAGAGTTTCATATGGTATTTTGATATAAGGTGTTTTGATCAAATCCATGCCTACTCCCTCCCCTCCAACATTCCCCCTCCAAAGAGGTAACCCTAAAATCTTTTAAGGAATAGATACAAGCTCCCAAATACTTTTGACATTTTTGGCCTTTGGTACACAGTATGTGGCTAACAGGCCCAAGGACATTTTGACTTTTAGCCAAGAAACTGGCCACATTTCTTTGGGGTCTTTTTACCCTAACTGCCTAGCCAGTTCCTACCTCCTAGTCTTATCACACCATCCTCTGAAGGGGTTACCCAAATTGCCAATAGGGAATAGGGATGCAGACCACTCTGGCTTCTTCCATGCTGAACAAGGAAGCAAGGTGAGGCAACTGGAGAAACCCTTCAGTGGGTCTATCTGAAAGACTCCCAAATTGCATATCTCTTGTCTCTAAGGGGAAAAGAAAGTCCTCGAATCATGAATAGGAGATGTGAAGGGGAAGTAAAGGCAAGAGTAATTACCATTACAAGTTCTAGACAGGGAACTAGAAAAAAGTCAAGGGTGTGGGGAAAGGGGAATGATCATTCACTGCTGGTGGGATTGTAAACTCACACAGCCTCTATGGAAAACAGTGTGGAGAACTCTTAAAAAACTGAAAATGAACCTACCATATGACCCAGTTATACCACTCCTTGGCATA
>NW_008360317.1:563760-568541 GCF_000622305.1 Nannospalax galili | reverse complement strand
ATACTAAGTGAAGTAACACAGACTCAGAAAAACAAACGACATATGTTCTACCCCATATGTGGCTCCTAGCACCAAATCCTTTTAAATTCCAGGTCCTTTCAATAAGATGATGCTATACTACAGTCCCTTCTGCATGAAATAACTACCATCATCACAACTTCAGCTGAGCCTGATCGCTAAACATAGTCACGATTGGGCTTGAGGGTTGGCTCATTCATTAGAGGAGGGCCAAGTAGGGTCACTGGAGAGTATCCAGGCACTCTTCCCAGCCAACTAGTCCAGCCTTGGAAGACAAAATAAAAGTAAGGAAGAACCCAATAGAGGGATGCTTTTGGAAGCCCTTGTCAAGAAACTCCTATGGACTCTCATATGAACGTTTGAAAACTGCCTTGTTCTGACTTTTTTGTGTCTATTACAGTTCTTAATATTTTGTTGAAATGCTGCACTGTGTGGAGTTTTGAGTTTCAATCATTGATTTAGGCTCAATATTTAAACTTTTTCATGTCTTGTTTTCTACATATAGACTAGAGGCATGTCAGAATAGGATATAATGAATAATTATTTATCAGAGCAAATAATAAATGTGATACTGTTAATAAATTACAAAATTATTCAGACTGTTATGAAAGTTCTATTATTATTATTGATGACTGTGTAGCTGGCTCCACACCACCACAAAACAAGCTTCTATATAACCCCATCTATGGAGTGTTCAGTGTCTATAGGGTGTCTACACTGTATAAAACTCAAATTTTGTTCAAATGCCAAAAATCTGTTTTAAGTACTCAGAAAAGGACACTCATGGACTTTTACATTCTGGAGAGTATAGAGACATCCTACTAACTATTCAATAGAATAATTGTTTATCAACCACCCTGTCTGAACAGCACTGTGCTGTAGTCCAAGGGGACCCACCTGCATCCAATGCTCAGGGCAGTCCCTGTCCCCTCCACAGTCTACATTCTGAAAAAAAGAGCTTGCATTACCTACTTCTTCCTTTAGAAACAATGCAAAGGAAACACTTTTAAAAGCAAAACAAAAGAACACAAATACTAGGTAGAAGATATTTGTAGCGTGAAAGGAACTTTAATACAAATGGGAGTCATGTTTTGATTAGATTTAACAGGTAATAAATTTTTTTCTCCACAGAGAAACAAGAAATGATCAAACCTGAAGGTGTATGGTTCATCTGCAAACTTGCTGAAATCCAGCAACTGTGTGTGGCCGGGAAGGGCTTCTTACTATTAAAGATTCCTTCCATAGGAAACCAGACTGGAGGGCTCAGAACAAAAATCTGTTCTTTCAGAGTGCTAGAAGGTAGACATCAACATGAAGATTTTGGCAGGGCCATGCTGCTGTGGGAAACTTTAGGGAAGAATTCTTCTTTGCCTTCTTGTTTCTGGCAACCCCCAGAAATCTGTAGCGTTACTTTGTTTGTAAATACTCCACTCCGGTCTTCACCTCTATCAGTCAATCTACTCTATATAGAAAAGGAATGTCCTTTTCATGCCACAGATAGAGGGTAAGGGGCAGAAAGAGCAATGAGAATTCAGTTAATAGTTAAAATAATAAATGTGTGTTTATTTTTTAAGTATTTTTTATGTGTATGAGTGTATTGCCTGCATGTAAGTGCACCTGTGTTGTGCAATGCCTATGTTGGTCAGAAGAGGGCGTCTGATTCCCTGAAACTGGAGTTAGGATGGTTGTTAGCTGTCATGTGGGTCCTGGGAATCAAACCTGGGTCCTCTACAAGACCACCCAGAGCTCTTAGCTGCTGAACCATCTCTCTAGCTCCCCTTTAAGCTTTATTGATTGCTGTGCGTGTGTGTGTGTGTGTGTGTGTGTGTGTGTGTGTGTGTGTGTGTCTATGTCTGTGTGTATGTCTGTGTGTCTGTGTAAGTCAGAGGACAACTTTTGGGCATCATTCTTCTTCAACCACGGAGTCTGAAGACTGAACTCAGGTTGTTAGTCTTTTACCTGTTGTGCCATCTCATTGGCTCTAGATATGTGTTTCTTGAAACTTAACTAAGTATACAATCTGCAGTATAAGAGAAAATCATGTTTCGTATTCAGGACTGAACACAGAACACTTCTGTGACCCACACCAATAAATTCCCCAACACTAGCTGGGTGTCCCACGATTTAATCCAATCTGACACTGACTGGAGTTAGTACAGACTCCACAAGTTAAGGGCTCAGTCACACAAGACTGTCCCCTACTTCAGGTGCCAGTTGTAATTCCCAAGCTGTGTTGTATCATCTAGTCTATGAATGGCCAGCTATAAATCATAGTTTCCCACAGGCCCTCCTCAGAATTCCACAGCATTAGGATCTCTGTATTAGGAACCATGGTCAAAGACCAAATACCAGAAAAAAGGAGCACTTACTTAGAAGCACTATTGCTCAAAACATTACCATTGTTTTATGAGCTCTGTGTCAGAAACCAAAAGGAGAGATCAATTATATACTCCTTTTATATTATAACATCACATCATCTTTTAGAAAAAGATTATATATATCCAACACTATATTTCTAAAAGATATTTGGGCTGGAATCTCTGAATTATAAGCACCGTGTATCAATTCCATATATAATTTAGTTCAATAGTTCAAGAACTACTGCCTGAAATTTTTTTTGTCATCACCCTGCACACCAAAATTTACAGTAATATAAACTTATCTTTGGTGTTCCATGTTTGAATCTATAATAATATTTACAGTCATAGCAGGTGTTATATTTTCTACTGAATGTGTGCTCAAACCATTATTTTTATTGCATACACTCATTAAAAATAGTAAACTAGGCTGTAAAGTAATTTGATTGGTTTCTGCTTGAATCAACTAATGACACCAGTGTAAAACTGACATCTTTCAATTGTTCACTAAGTTTTTTAAACACCAGGACTGACTTATGACCAATTTTCACTTTATATTAAGCACAGAAAGATAAGGAATCTCAAAGTGAGGAAAGCTGGTCACAAGGAAGAATCATTTGATATAAGTAAAATGACTCGCAATGAAAATTAAATCCACTTTGGGCCACTACTCATGCTGAGGCACATCCTCAACCACTTTAATATGGCAGACTTGTAATTTATATGTTGTTACTTCTTTAGCAAATGTGCACCTTCTGACGTTCCTGAGGTGAGTGAGTAATGTCACCCTGGAATAATGGAAAGTAAATTCTCAGCAATACTCAATATGAACCAGTTATTTACTATTAATATTCTTAGGAAATAGAAAATCAATAATAAATTTTAACTAGCCAGGCATTTTACTGTTTTGTAGGTCGGTCAAAAAGACTTACTGGGAAATAAAACAAGAATTACCAAATAATAATAAGTAATAATAGAATTATATTCCTAAATTTCTGATAAAAACCATTGAAACAAGGGCATTTGAATGGAGGCCTTTACTTTCTATTGCAGAAATCCCAGCCTCTTTCCCCAGACATACTCCTTGCAGTTCTAAATTATAATTTCCATCAGACTTCAGATGACTCTGCCAGTGGTCCACTGGACTCAATCCAGTGGTCTGGCATCTGTCTTACTTCATTTTCTGGAAATTGCAGAGACCATCTCACAATGTGCCTCTGCCACTACCATGTGAATAATCACCACTGTCCAAGTATACGTCACCTTTTCTATAAGGGAACTGCCTGCCGTCTGTAAAATGAAGCTGTTAGTTTTCATACACTGTTGGAAATAAGGGCATCACTCGTCATGTTTCCCCTTTGGTCATGAGTTAAAGTGAGAATTCTGTTGAATATTCATGCATCTTACATTGATTTTTTTATTTTCCAAGAATATTAATAGTCAATAACTGATTTCCATAGGTTATTTCTGTGAATTTACTATACAGTTTGGGTGCCACAGTGATATGACTCACCTCAGGAAAGGCAGAAGGTACAAATTTGCTAAAAAGTAGCAACATAAAAATTAAAAATCCGCACTTACTAAAATGATTACAGATGAGCCAAGACATACTGAGCTTAGGCCTTTTCTGTCTCTGAAGCTAAGGATGACTTAGAAGACTCTTATCTAAGCCATCACCTTTATAATCTGTGTGTTTTATTTATGTACTTTATCATAAATTTTGGGAAGTAGTGAGCTATTTTAAGAGTTCTATTCTGTGACCAACAAATTCACCTTAGAGGCAAACATTGAATGGTGTGGAAAGAATATAGTCCATAGATTAAGCCCAGCCAAATACATTCAACTAGTGTCAGCAATGAAGTTTTTTTTTTTTTTTTTTCCTCCCAGACTAAATTATGCTTCTGTTTATACATTTAAGACTTAAGTCAGCGTTCTGAATTTTTATTACAATTAACACAGTTATAATTTAAATACTACAGAAGTAACTATTGAATACGTCATATTTCTGTTGGATTATCACTGCAAAGGGGAAGAGATCTTGTTTATCTTGCTCAGAGTAGTTTCCCCAGCCCTAAGTACAGTTTGTGACATGTGGTAGGTAAATGTAACTCAACAAATACCTTTTGAATGAATGAATGAATGAATGTGTGAATGAGTCTCAGTAACAGGCAGCAGGATGTGTGAATTAGAACACACCTGTAAAAGGGTGTGGCATTTGGAATAACCCTGTTAGTCACAAGAGTCTTATGTGAATTGAATGTACAAGGGAATTTCACTAGGTAGAGCTCTTTACACAAGGGAATGGTGTATAAAAGGTAGAAGTGATTTCCATATGGATGTTTTGTCTTGGTAAACTGTCTTTATTAGATAGTGGATAGTGGCAAATTAGAAGAAGAATCAGAATTG
>NW_008360317.1:483281-559563 GCF_000622305.1 Nannospalax galili | reverse complement strand
AGTTCCATGTCCTGCATTATCTCTAGGGGGTTCTCATTGTACTCCTCTAGAGTACTATTGGTATTTGGTGGGGATATGTTATTTTGGTTTTTCATGTTATTATTTTTTCTCTGTGATTTTTGACATGCGAATTTCTTTTGTAATTTCTGATTCTTGTGTGAGACTCAGGCCTTCAAGTTTGGGTCTGCTTCTTTTTGTGAATTTTATGTGTCTTTGAGGTTTACTTTTTGGGCATGAAAGGCTGGTTTGTCTAAGCTCCCGGTTCTCTTTTTTGATTTTATATTGGAGTGGCCGGATTGATTTTGTCTTCAGGAGTTCCCACAGAGGCTCAATTCAGTTGAGGGTCAGATGATTTCCGGCTTTCTCTTAAGTTCTATATCCCTCCAGGAATGATTATGGCCTCAGAAATTTGGGGGTTGGACATGCCTGGGAGCCTGGCCCAGAAAAGATGTTGGTCTAGGGCAGCTGGTGGCTGTGGCACCCAGAGATGCAAGTGCAGATGGGGTGGGGAGAGGCCCCAAGGACTCCTGGGGACTGCACTGAGTAGCTGGGTTGGTCTGGATTCAAAGGATCAGGAAGATGAAAGGTCAGCTCCCACATCCCAGAAAGAGGCTGGCAGGTGGTGCAGGCCCAGGGACGCAGTGGACGGTGAGGGCAGGGCCAAGTCCAGAAGCAGTGCTCCTGGGGCCCAGAAAAGGCATTATGTTGGTCTGGATGAAAAGGATCAGGAAGCAGTATTGGTGCCCCAGGTGTCTGGGGCCCCAAGACTAGGAATGGCGCAGGTCCCAAACTGGGAGTAGCGAACAGCAGGGGAGATGGAAGGGTGAATGTGGCTTGGGGAGTCAAGGCGTGGAGAGCTGAGCTATAGACTTACCCCAAGAGGCCTGAGGATAGTAGTCAGCAATGAAGTTTTTATGTGGGGTTTAGATGCTGCATTTTCTTTGCTTCCCTTCTTCCACTCAGCCATTTTGTTTATTTAGGAAAATGTCGAGTCTTGAAGGGAGGGCTTGCTCTCCAATCAGAGTGGAGAACTGACACACAAGGAGACAGCACAGTTGAAGTTTTTGTGTGTGTGTAGTGTGTGTGTGTGTGTGTGTGTGTGTGTGTGTGTGTGCATGTATATAGTTTGTTGTTCTTCTTCTTTTTGAGACAGGATCTACCTGTAGCTCCAGCTGGCCTAAAACTCTCTGTGCAGACCAGTCTGGCCTTGAACTCACAGAGATCTGCCTGCCTCTGCGTCCTGAATGCTGGGGGTTAAAGGCATGCATCACCACACCCGGCCTGAGACAACACATTTGTAAGAAGCCCTTCCTTCTATTCTATACTTATGCACAGCACATTTCAAGAGATTCTAGATGAGTCTCTTTCTACTCCTGAAGAGATGGCAAGTTCCTCAGAACTTGCTCCCAATCCCCTTCAGTGGCTTAGAAGAGGGAGAGAAGCTCCTGGCTGCCCCTTGCCTGGATCTTCTTTGTGGCTTTGGTGGGCAATTCTGAAGACTTCATATAATTAGGCCTTTTGTAGAGTTAAGCAGACCTCCTCGTGCACAAATAACCAGCAATACAATAGCTCTAAAATGCACAACTAGAGAAGAGTGTTGTCAAAAGACAGACATAGAAAAGAGGGATATTTGCAGCCTAGTAATGTTCCCTTCTCTGTACAATTCACTTGACTAGTGAAACAAAATTTCGCTATTTGTCTAAGCACCAAGACAAGTGATGGGCAGCCGTATGGGGCTCTCAATACTTCCTCTCTCTCCAAACAAACTGTCAGAGAGGAAGCTCCCTGGTAGGATAGAAGAGTGACTTCGGGAGTGCATGCAATTCACATCCTGCTGAGCCTGAAAAGGAAAAATCAGACTCATCAGAAATAGCACACTTGCCTACCTCACATTTTCTTTCTTTTGTTATGCTAGTACAAAAAGTGATTTTAGAATAAAAGTAATGCACAAATGAAGAGCAAGACTGCTTCCCAGTGTTACCTTCGCAACCCCAAGACATGGGCGGACCCTTTATCCTTGACTTTTTGTGGCTACTGTAAAACATCTTAGAACATCAAGATCAGCTATAAATACCTTTTTAGGCCTCAAGCAAAATCACACAGAGCTTCAAATGCAGTTAGGTTTTAAAGAGCAACCTGCCCAGCAGTTTGCTCTGGAAACCCAATGTTAATGTTCTCCCAGTTTAGTCTGAACTGAAAGTTGTACATTGTCAAGGTCAAGGGAATCAAACTTGAAAATATGAAGTTCCTAAAGTATAGAGAGAAAACACCTATCGTCCAGAATCGTAAATAAAGATTGACAGGAAGAGAAATAATCTTAAAGCAATAGGGTAGAAGTTCATCAAAACTGAAACTTTAAATCATAGTCTTGATTATCTAATTATCAAAATGACTTCCATGCACAGGGGTCATCATATTGTAATGCATGAGCCAGGCAGGGAAGCTTCAGTGGAAAGCCATTTGATAAGCCTTCCATTTTTCCTTTAATTCCCATGACCACTTTATTAGCCTCACTAGAAACTTTCTGTACATAGCTTCAGGTGAATAGGCCTTTGAAATGATGGGTGCTTTCTGCTCTGTAGATGGGGCTGGCGTTCCAGCCAGCTGGGAGGCTGCAATTCTGGTTTACTGGCTTCTGCTCCCTCCATTTGAGTTCTTGACTTAGAAAACACCAGTTTACAAACCAGTTGCAATTGTAATTAGGTAATTTAACAGAGTGGTAATTAACATATCAATGACCTAGAGTGAAAAGGAAAGAAAATTGTTGTTTCTGTGAAAACTAAGTTGAATGATCTGGAAGGATCCACTTTGAAGAGAAATCACTTAAGCTTAAAAAAAAAAAAACTAATCAAATTAGTCACAGGCCAGGCAGCTGTAAGAGGAAAGGAGTGGGGACAATGGAAAAGGAAATAAAGACCTTGGTAGTCTATACTTGAGCTCATGCCATTCTATTTAAAAACAAAGGCAATCCATTGGCAATCATTTTGAATATTGGTTTTGCAAGAAAGGCGAAGACGCCAACCAGTAGCTCCCTATTCAATAAAAAGCATTAACTTTGTGTAAAAATACTGGGTAATAAGGAAGAAGATTCCAGAGGGCTGAAGAGATGGCTCAGTAGTTAAATTGATGTACTTGCCTCTTCCAGGCAATTTGTTGGGTTCCCAGCACCCAAGCTGGGCAATTCACAACCACCTATAGCTCCAGCTCCAGGGGATCTTATGTATTCTTCTGGCCTCTTAAGCACTGGCACATCCACAGCACACATTCACACATACATACTCACACACACACACACACACATACACACACACACACACACACACACACACACTCACTCACCCGCACATACACATCAATGAAATTTTTAATCTTTTAAAAGAATCCAGCTACTAAACATATTATTGTTTAGTACTTGCCTTTAATGGATTATATATTAATGACCCAACTACTGGTGCTGATTTTGTCACACATCAGGATTCCAATTGAACTCTTACAGAAGAGCTCCACCTTACAGAAGAGAAAAACGGTGAATCAGAAAGAGTGAGTGGTTTCTCCAAAAGCCATATTTAATGGTATACATGACGACTCATTTTTATTTTTCAATTAAACCTTTAGCAACTAATTTTTTTTAACTTGGTTTTTGAGATAGGGTTTCCCTGTAGCCCCAGGTGGCTTGAAACTCACTATGTAGACCAGGCTGGCCTCAGTCTCACAGAGATTCACCTGCTTCTGCCTCCTGGGTGCTGGGATTAAAGGTATGCACCACAACACTTGGCTAGCACTGAATACTTGTACAAAACTCTTTACTTGAATTATCTGATTTACTCTGTGTGTCTCTGTGTGTGTTTGTGTGTGTACTTCTATGGGTATGTGTCCATGTGTATGCAAGGGTGGGTGTGGAGGCCAGAGGCCAACATATATATGTTCTCTTCCTCAATTTCTCTCCATTGTATTTTTTGAAACAGGGTCTCTCACTGGACCCAGGGCCCACTGACAGGCAAGGCTGGCTTGTGAGCAAGTCACAGAAATTATCCTGTCTTTACCTCTCCAGCACTGAGACTGTAGGTGTACACTGTCTTAAGTGACTTTTTGAAAAATATTTTTTTATAATTTTATTTTGTATGTCTGAGTGTATTGCCTGCATGTATGCAAGTGCACCCATGTTGTGCAATTTCCACAGAGGTCAGAAGAGGACATCAGATCCCCTGGAACTGGAGTTACAGATAGTTGTTAGCCACCATGTGGGTGCTGGGAATCAAACCTGGGTCCTCTGCAAGAGCAGCCTGTGCTCTTAACCACTGAGCCATCTCTCTAGCTCCCATGTATGGCTTTTTATGGGGATGCTAGAGATCTGAACTTGGGCCCTCATGCTTGTGCAGCAAGCACTTCATGGACTGAGTCATCTCACCAGGCCCTGATTTACTTCTAAACATGTGTTAAAAAAAGAAGTATTGCTGCTATTTCCACTTTAAAGATGGCAAAGCACAGAGATGTTAAAAAGTATGTCCTTTATTGCAATCAGGCAGAAGGATTAAGAGTCCGTTATGGTGGGGGAGACATGGCAGGAAGCAGAGAGAGCAACTGAAAAGTGGGGCAAGGCTATGAACTCTCAAAGCCAACCCCCAGTGATGCACTTCTTCTAGCTAGGCCACAATGGCTGAAGGTTCCATGACCCTCCCCAAACAACGCCACCAACTGCCAAGTGTTCAAACACCTGAGCCAATGGGGGCTCTTCTCATTTAAACCAGCACAGATGGTGATTAACACAGAGACCTATAACTGAACAATGTGCAGAGAATAAGGGACTGAGGAATGTTCAATCCCAAATCCCAAGGCTCAGGGATCAATGTGGAAGAGGGGGTAGAAAGATAGTAAGAGCTAGAGGCAGTTAGGTGAGTACAAAGAAATGGTGCTGTCTGGACACCACAGGATAATCACACATATAATCACCACAGCGCTTGTGACAGTGTGCACAGGACCTGTGTAAACACAAGCCAAACAAAACCCCACAATGAATGGGGAAGGTAGACAAGAAGCTCCAGGCCCAGCTGAGGAACTATTGGTAATTGATAGCTGCTGGGAGGGGGGGAAATCAGTCTTCTTGAAGGGTGTGATGCCAGGTGGGTTAACCAGGTGCCAGGGGATGGACCACACCCATAAGCATTAGGGGAACACAAATTAGATTTGATAGGCCTTTAAAAAGTAACAGAGGGGGTGGTAGGAAAGTAGGGTGAAGATGGGGAGGGCGTTTAAATATGATCAAAACACTTTGTATAAAATTCTCAAACAATAAAAATATTTTAATTAAATAAAAAGAAAAATAGGGTGCTGCAGATGCTGTCTTCTGGACATGACATGATTGTTACACCCATGAACTAATGACACTATGGCTACCTGCATAGAATCAAGGCAACAAGATCAGTCAACATTTTGGCAAGAGGCACTAATTAGACTCAGCAGACTACAAAACGAGAGAGTACATGCAGATGGGAAAGAGATGTGTAGAGGCTTAGGGAAGGTGGGAGAGGGGATTTGAGGGTGCAGCTGATCGAGATACACTCTATACACATACACTGTATACACTATATAATTGCAAAGAATAAATATTTTTAAAAGAATAATAAGTAACCGAAGTTTATTAAATACCACTGTCTAATTTATACGTAAGTTCTGTTCTTCCTGTCACCTGATTCTGAACACAGCTTAAACCTGCTGCCACGTTTCCTGACCGATAAGTCTTCATGACTTCATTTCTGCTCCAAAAATTCTGCTATTCGAGCTTCCTGGCTTCACCCTGACATAACTAATAATCTTTCCTTATCAGACTTAATTGTATTTTCCGTGTTCTTTTTCTCCAGACATCATCTGTTGATTTTAGCAAAACTGACAACTCCCATCTTGGAAGATATGTCAATGAACTCTGCAATCCAATTTATCAAAAAAAAATACCAGGTTTACTACAATCATTATAAGAACGGTGGCAACTTCCTTTGACTCTGAATTCTGTTTCCTTATTTCTATTAGGAGTAAAAACAATATCTTCTTCATATGATAATTAGGATATGATGTAAAATAATTCTGGGGAAAGCTTAGCACAGTATCAATTCATGGTGGATATAATAAAATATTTCTTATTCTTTTATGAACATTGAGACTTTCCTATCCTCTGCCTCCTGAGATCATTAATTTTCCTGTTTTCTTTGCAATTTCTCACTCTTGCTTATCCTAGTTCAGTACAAAGTGGAGAAATGGGAGAAACAGTAAGACATGAAGCTTTTCTTCAGAGAACTTCAGTCTACTGGTCTTTAATCACTTCAGGCTTCACTTCTCTAAGAATTTGAATTCTCTTCTAAATCCTGGGTCCTCTGCTTCCCTTTCTTCCTTAGTTTGTGCTTAACAGGGAACTTTGACATTCACAAAGCTTACCTGTCTTGCTTAGTTCTAGTCAGCCCTAAATCCATACCTTTAGGCTCAGTCTATGGCCCGTAGTACATTCTGCCAATTGAACCATGCTGCACAGTACCACCACCACTGGCTGCAGTTACTCAAGTCTCAGCTCACACAGCCTTTCAGGAACAGGACAGTTTCTCTCTACCGTATTCTGCTAATGGAGCTCAGAAGCTTCTTTTGGGTGCAGTCGTTGATTGATTAGGTCCAGCCCTGGCACCAACTTTTGTCTCTTCAAAATGATCACATCAGTCCTGGACACAAGTTGCTGCATTAGCTCCAAGATCTTAGTATCTCGTCGTTTGGTCAGGCCTCTGAGAAATTAAATTCTAGCTGTGAGAAGGCTGGTTTATACTTCTGCAATATCCATGAATCCAGGAGGGATTTTATCTTCTCTCTAAAACCCACCCCATTTTTATAGATGAGTTTTCAAGTGGCACACATGCATGGCAAAAGAAAACTGAGGGAAGTTTAAGGCCTAACTTATATTTGGGTTCTCTTTCTCTACCCAAACCAAAAGCATGAATTTTTGAGAAGGGAAGAAGGGAAAGAATGTAGCTCAGCCTCCTTCTCGGTGGTAAGAAAAAGCAGGATTCTATACCATCAGTTGCCTTGCTGTATATAAAAATAAAATCCTCAAACATGGTAGCTTAAAGACATACTCATTCATTATGCCCCCCGCCTCCTGATTTTGGAGCTAAACCATATTTTACTGGAGTCAAATGCCCTAGCTGGCCTCACTGATGATCATGGATGGAAGGTAATGATCACTAGTTGGAGAATAAGGCACGGTTCCTTGGGAGATATTGTCCTATTGACCATTATGAAGGGCAAACTTGGAGGAAGCATCATAAATGAAGCATTCCTGGTATACCACTGCTATTGGGACACATGGCTCCATCACCATACAAGAGAGCCTTTTCAATAGCTGTGGTCATATGGCCTATCTGTTAGAAGAAAACTAGGCCCTTGAATAACACACTCTACCAAAGATGACTCACTGCCTTGACTCTCCTTCAACTGAATTCAGAATGTGTTAGTCAGACTTTTCACTGTTGTAACAAAATACCTGACTGAACAATTTTAAAGTTTCACCTTTTCAAAGGTTTTAGTCAGTAGTCCTTGGTAGTGCTACTTCTGGGTCAGTGGTGAAGCAAAGCATCTTGGCAGCAGAAACACATGGCAGAAACTGTTTACCTCATGGTGGACAGGAAAAGGAGAGGCAGGAAAGGGTCAATAACACCCCCAGTGACTCACTTGCTCTAGATAGACTGCCTCTTAAAGTTTGTAAAAACTTCCCCAAAATATCTTTGACACATGAACTTGTAGGAGACATTTCATGTTCAACCATAATAGAGTTACCATGACCAAATGACCCTTGGGTGTTTCAGAGGGTTATTCTTCCTAAAATGACCTATTACTTGCAAGTGTCACCTTCCTTCCTGCAGTAGACTAATAGCTACAGTGGTGGGAATTTCAGATTCTGGGTCAAGACGCTGAGTAATACAGCAGATCAGGTGGGATCCTTTACGAAGTTGGCCACATGAAAGAAAGGAATGGGAATCCTTGCCCAGCAGCCAAACAAAATAGAAACCACTTCTCATTTCCACGTAGTCTGTAACTGCATGCACCTCTGTGCTCTTACTGCCTGCCGAGTCATGCGGTTCCCATCAGAACCTACCAGTAGTCCACAGAGGGCATACTCCATAGGTCCAAATCCTCTAAGACTCTGCACGTCACATCTGAAGTCTGTCTACCAGTACTCTTCTAGTTCCCTGTCTAGAACTTGTAATGCTAGTTACTCTTGCCTTTACTTCTCCTTCAAATCTCCCATTCATGATTCAAGGGCTTTCTTCTCCCCTTAGAGACAAAAGTTATGCAATTTGGGAGTCTTATAGATAGACCCACTGAAGGGGTACTCCAATTGCCTCACGCTGCATCCCTGTTCAGCGTGGAAGAAACCAGAGCGGTCGGCATCCTTATTCCCTATTAGCAATTTGGGTAACCCCTTCTGTGATAAGAATAGGAGGTAGGAATTGGTTAGGCAGTTAGGGTAAAAAGACCCCAAAGAAATGTAGCCAGTTTCTTGGCCAAATGTCAAAATGTCCTCGGGCCTGTTAGCCACATACTGTGTTCCAAAGGCCAAAAATGTCAAAAGTATTTGGGAGCTTATATCTAATCCTTAAAAGATTTTAGGGTTACCTCTTCAGAGGGGGGAATGTTGGAGGGAAGGGAGTGGGCATGGATTGATCAAAACACCTTATATTCATGTATGAAATTCTCAATAAAGTTTTTGTAAAAATTAAAAATAATAAAAATAATATTTTTTAAAAATCAGCTAAAATGAGAATGTATAATAGACAAGCTACCTTAACCTTAATATTCCGCTTCCCCATAGCATCAGCTGAAAACAATGTTAATTCATCAGAAATAATAACTAGTCTGTGAAAATGTTGTAAGCTGAAATCTTAATGAGCTATTTAGGTAAAAAAGCTTAAAGACTATTATTTCTATAGAGGTACCTATACAAACAGGTGTATCAAGACTATGTACCAGAGAGGAAATTTTGTTGACATACCTAGGCTCAAATAATTTCCTTATATCCCAGGACAAAAAAGTCAGTCTGTTCCATTTTCAGTAACATTTATTTCTACTGTTTCTATATCAATACAAGGTGACTTCCAGGTTTTCCTGAAAATATTCTGAAAGCTAAGAGATGTTTTGTTTGGGATGTAATTTCGATTTTTTAAAAAGAAATGTTCTCTTGTATTAACTGTTGTGTTTGGGTCCATGGCTACAGCAAGTGAGTCCCATCCTATCTTCTACATACCGTCAGAGGGCGACTTGGAATGAGAGAGGCAAGATGGCACCTGGTTGAGCTGCAATGACCCAAGAAGCCTTCAACTGTTGGACACAGTCACATGCCACAACACTGCTTCTTCAGAAAGGAAATAGCACGCCGTGCCCCTCCCAGCCACAGCCAAGCTTGGGTTAATCAGCCCATACAGGCCTCCAGAGCCACAAATCACTCCAGCCCTGGGTGACTCACGAGAGGAACAGAAACATGAAGCCATTCTTGGGTCTTTTTCAATTTTCTGACTGAAGCTGACTATCCTTGAATTGGCTTCACAGTACCTCAATTACATCATAAAAACTAGCAATTTTATAATTCATCCACTCACCCACCCATGTGGTTTCCCCTGACTCCCACAGCAGCAGAGCCACCAGGTGCTTAGAGAAGGATGCTCTCATACAGGGCTGCCGTGATTAACATCCTGTTTTATGGGAAAACATTTTCCTTTCCTTACTGCTGAGATGCAAAGATCAGGTGTGTGATATTTGTGTGCGATAAATACCAACAGTGCAGATGAGAATATTTGCATAGCAACCACAGACTTAGGGCTAGCAAAGAGAAGACAAAGCGAATGGACAGTGATCCAGGACTTCAGATGCTTACTGGATGTCAGGACACTGGCACTACATGGCAAATTGACTCCATTAAACACAGTGAGGAAGCAGCTCATATAAACAATACTTATAAGTATTTTCAAAAGCTTTTAAGTGTACATGCCACACTGTGTTGGAGTTCAGGTTTTCTGTAATATTGTAATGACACTGTGTGAGACACCTTGGAAAATATTGGGGAATTAAATGTTAAGTTTTGCAGGCATTTGGGGATTCTCAAGTATTTTAGTGAGGAGAAAGGTGTTGGCAATTATTTCTAATATGCCTCAGAATAAAAGTGGTGAATAACCACTTAATTGAAAAATGAGAAGTCAACCACATTTACGCAATGTTTCTAGAAGCCTTGGATTATACCTATGAAAGATAGTGGTTTAGAAATTTAATTGTAAGAACTAAAACCATAAAACTCATAGAAGAAACATAAAAAGGAATCTTAATGACATGTCATTTGCCAATGGTTTCTCCAGTATCATGGCAATAGCACAGGAATCAAAAGAAAAATAAAATGGACAACAAAGATTGAAAACATTCATGTATCAAATGACATTGTCGACAGACTAAAGCTACAGGAGAACCATTTGAAAATCTGATAGCTGGGAAAGGATTAATAAACAGAATACACAAGGAGCTCCAAAAATATAGCAAAGACAAAAAATAGTTAGAAATAAAGGAGCCAGGCATGGTGCTGCATGTCTTTAATCACAGAACTTGGGAGGCAGAGGCAAGCAGATCTCTGTGAATTTGAGGCCATCCTGGTCTACATAGCCAGTTCCAGGCTAGCCAGGACTACAAAAACTACTGAAGTATTCAAATAGCTATTTCTTCAATAATACAGAAATCACCAAAAAGCACATGAGGATGCCAACATCACTCATATCAAAGACCTCTTTTTACATACTGGAAAGGTTATCACCCAGACACATACACATATGAAATCCAGAAAGCAAGCATCAGCAAGGTTGTAAAGAAATCATAATCCTGGCACTGCCAGTAGTAATATAAAATTGGTGCAGCCACTATGGACTCCAGAATAACAGTTCTTCAAAGGATTAACTGTAGAATTAGCATGCCACCTCTGTAGTTATATATAAAACAGAATATTTGGCTTTTAAAGGGAAGGAAATTCTGATATGTGGAATGTGAATGAACCCTAGAGACATTTTGTTAGAAAGAATAAGCTAGTCTCAGAAGAACAAACACTGTGACTTTATCACATATGTGTGGTACCTAGAGCTGTCAAATACAGAGATGTAGAATGGGGCTGCAGGGACCAGAAGATAGTGAAAAGGAGAGTTGTCATTTTATGGCTGTGAGCTTCCATTTTGGAAGGTGAAAAAGTCCTAGAGACAGATGTTGATGATGGTTGTACAACACTGTGAGTATAATTAGTATCACTGAATTCTATACCTCCAAATGGTTATAAAGGTTAAATTATGTCTTATATATATTTCCCCACAATTTAAATGTAAAAACATCCTGTGTATTTAAAGCCCATCTTTCTGGGATGTGAAGGCCTAGTGAGAAATGTTGTGAAATGCTGTGTTGGCCTGTGATCTTTGCCTATCGTTCTTGATGGTTTCCTTTGCCTTCCTTGCTATGATCAGCAACAGGTATGCATGTATACTATGACTATGGTCCCCACCACAGATGACTGGAACAATCTGTGTTCAGAACAATCTGACCCAAGTTGAGGCAATTAGAGGCCTGTACCAAATGGATTTAGAATTGGGAGACAGACAAAAATGATGAAGATAGAGAAAAACACAAAAATCCACCTCTGAAAAAGTCCCAGTGACCTCTACCTACTGAACATATACCAAGTCAAGGCAGACTAGTCTCTCACTCCTAATGAACGATACAATGCTATTTCCAAGATTAAGTTTCAAAAAGAGACATCTATCTTGAATTCCATTTCTTAATCTTGGTCATTTGCTTAATATTATAGAATAAGTGGTCATATCCTAGAATAAGTGGTCATATCCTGAGCTGCCCTATTGAGAGACCTGGGTGGCAAAGACTTGAGAGAGGTCACAGGCAATGATTCCAACAACCTACACATAACTGAATCCTTCAAAAACATCCAGGTGAGTCAGTTTAGGAGTATATCCTCCCATGGTAAAGCATTCAGATGAGTCTGCAGCCCTAGTCAACACTGATTACAAAATGGATGGGTGAGCTTTTGAGGAAGAGGTATTTGACTAAACCCTACCTGGATCCCTGTTTGTATTAGTTCCTCTTCTGCTGCTGTGATAGAAACACTGACCAAAGCAAATTATAGAAGGAAGAGTTTATTTTAGCTTACGGTTCCAGGGGAATTACAGTCCATCACGGCGGGGAGGCATGGTGGCAGGAAAGGATCTGGAGCAGGAGCAGAAAGCAAAGCACTTCCATCTTCAAGCAGGTACACGAAGCCAGAGTGACTCTAGATCCGGCAAGGCTTCAGAGCTCTCTAAGCTCACTCCCAGTGATGTGCTTCCTCCAACATGGCCACACCTTCTAAAACCTCCCAAAACTGGGGATAAAAATACCCAAATACTTGGAGCATATGAGGGACATTTTCATTCAAACCACCCCACTGTTCCACCTTAAGTGTGAGATAATAAATGCATGTTGCTTTAAGCTACTAAGTTTGGGTACAATTTGTTTCATAGCAATTGATTTTTAATATAAAACAGAGATGGTTACTTTGTCGCAGGCAACAACAAAACATAGAAGCATGACAGCTGAGGATGGCCATGTGAGTCATCACAATGAAGGAGTGGAGAAATGGACATTAATGTAAAGAGAACAATTCAGACTGGGTGCAAGGAGTCAGGAGCTTGAATGAAGACACTGTCTGGACTCTCCACAACTTATGGCTTTCCTATTACAGTCTTTCCTGAGGTCTGGCTGCATTCATAACTTTCTGTTCTGTGAAATTTCAGATAATTTATAATGAATTTGCTTTGCTTGCTTGATTTACATCAGTTGATTTCTATAACTCACAACTATAATCCCTAAAACCTAAGGTATATCAAGTTATGAATAGCTGTGCTTTTGTCAGATACTTGACAATGAGTTTGACAGTTTAAAGAGGTTCTTGGCCTGAGAAGCACCCACATGTTCTGAGCCACTTGACTTTGTCATAAGAAACTAAGCCAACTTCAAGAGCACCACACTCTCCACCTACTCTTCTAATCAATGACCAACCATAGCAACATCTATTCCACAGGAATCGATTTGGATAATATTTGTTCAGAACTTAGAGATCTCAGCTGAACGCTATTTGAAACACTCAATATTGCAGTTGACACAGAACAAATTGTTACCCTCTCTTCTAAAGAACACAGTGATATTTTTGGAGCATGCTTATTATATTACATGATGGAAAAACATATCCAGAGGAGGCATATTTTAATTCCTAGAAGCAGCCCAACTACATAAAATGTACCATTCTCTCTTAATCCAGTTAAATCTCTTTGCTGTCTTCTGTTTTAAAGTCGTGTCACTGTCTAATCACTCACCATCTTAACAAAATTCAAAGCAGTTTACATCTTACAAACTTGGCAATAAAACGGAGGCTTAAAAGCAATAAACATCTTTGAAACAATTCATCAAGCCCTAAAAAGGTGCCAGAAGGCATTTAGAATTGATGTTTGAATTTAAAAAACAAAATTTGTTTTCAGGCCTAGACTAAAAATGCCATAAATATTTTTATAGCCAAGTTACAAACCTTGAAAAATAACCTAGACCCTGGAGCAAATGGTCTAGCAATGGACCACACAGGTCCTTGAATGTTGTCAGACACCCACTTGATCTATTCATGTGCACATCCTCATGTCATCTGGATTTTTGCCTCATCACTTATTTCCACATTTAACATTCATTGTCAGATTGAGAAAGCGGGGTTCGAATGATGCAAACGTGTTTGTCAGTGCTCTTCTTCTTCCACAAGTCTGGGAGCGGCTCAAGCACAGTGAGCATTTTCCCTTCACCTTCCTGAGGACCACAACAGATGCTCCTTCAAGGCCCAGGCAACACAACGGGAGCAAAACAGTCATACCCATCAGGGAGTTTGTTACGAGAGGTTGAGTAGGCTTGCCATGGTCACATTTTGGAACCCTTAAAATAGTCTTCAGGGGTTGGTATGTGCATGTTTATGTGTATGTGTTTGTGGGCGGGCACATGTCTAGGTGCATGTGTGCATGTGCTTGTATGTGGAGTTAAGAGGACTACCCCCTTGTCTCATTCCTCAGTCACCATCCACCTTCCACCTTTTGTTTGGAATAGGGTCTCTCATTGGTCTGGGATTTTGACAAGTAGCCTAGGCTAGCTGGCTAGGAATCCTGAGCTAAGCTCCACGGATCCCCCATCTCTACCTTCGATCTCAGCATGGCTGGGATTACAAGTACATACCACTTCAGTGGGCTTTTTGTATGGGATTCTGAGCTCAGGTCCTTCTGCTTGCAAGGCAAGTGGTTTGCCAACTGAGCCATCTCCTCAGCCTTCTTTAGGCTTTTTGTCTTTGTTGCTTGCTTGGTTTGGTTTGGTTTGGTTTGGTTTATGTGAGTGTGTATATTGGTAAGAACCAAACCTGAGGCCTTGCTCATGCAAGCAAATGATTCACCTCTGAGCTCTATCCCTAGCCCAGTGACCCTCTGTAATGGTACTTTTCACCTCTATAGTCATCTTTGTCTTGATCTGCTTCTATCTCTGATACTGACACACTGGAAGTCCATGCCCCACTCCAGCCACTGAGAAGCATCTGACATGAAAGACATTCTACTTCAATTTTCCTTTCTTTTCTTTTTTTCAACATTGAACGGTTTCTAAATTGGTATTAACTGTAACATTATTCAAACTGCCTTTAGCTGTGTAAGCACTGGGAGAACTTTTCTTCCCTCCTAACTCAGTATTAAATTCTATCTGCCTGGTACTGTAAGCCCTGCTGCAATATACCTGTGAGTATGTTTGTGGGGGTATTTCCACTGATAATCAGAACAGTAAATAGGAAAAAGGGGTAGAGACGTGTCCTGAATGTGAACATCACCATCAAATAGATAGGGGCCCTAGACGGAAAGGAGTTTGAAGAAGAGGAAGGTAGCTATTAAGGATGAGTAACCCCGTTTCCTTCCTCAGTGAGTGTGTCTGTCTCTGCAGCAATCATCCACAGAATCACACTCCGTCCTTCTGGTCCTTCAGTACGGGCTTAACACCAGCACTTAGAACTGTCTTGCCACACTTAGAACTGTCTTGCCTGACATTCAGGAGACAATGCCCTCTGTATCTTCAGTTGGTCTTCTCTGCTTCATTTTTTTATAACACTTAACATTTATTTATGTGTATATGTATGTGTCTATGTCTGTGTGAATGTGTGCCACCTGTGTGCAAAGGACAGATGAGACTGTCAGATCCATTGCAGATGGTGTTACAGGCAATTGAGAGACACCCAGTATGAGTGCTGGGACTGAACTTGGTTCCATAAGGAAGAACAGCAAGTGTTCTTAACCTCTGAGTCATCTCTCCAGCCCCTTCTCGGTCTCATCCTTGTACCCATCACACTAATCTATCAAGTTGTTCCCTTATGTTTTATCTGAAATTCTCATTTATAGAAAATCCTAGCTCTATCTGAAACTACTCAAAGTGTTCGTGACAAGTCAAGGTTTGATCAACTCTATACCTCTCATCTTCATTACTGTTGGCTCCTGTACAGCTCTCTGCAATACTAGAATAAAACATATCCTCCCTTCCCCAAGGTGCAGTCTACACAAATGACAACAGAAATTGTCAGAACTGGCTTCTTTCTATGTTCTGCTTTGCCCTGTGTGTGTTATGGCTCATTCCAGACTCATGCATCAACTCGGGTGTTGCTTAAAGTCATAGAACTTTGGTTGTTGCTACAGGCCCAGGGCCCTGAACTGCCTCTCTTCTACCATGTGGGTACCTCCTCATTCACCCAGGATGGGCAGCACCCTAGTTTTCAATAGTCTTCAACCTGTGATAGTCCAGATGTGCAACTGAAGAATGGAGGATATAAACACAGTGTGCAAGTAAGCTCTTACCAGTAGGATGTGGAAGCCAATTAAGTAATTCTTCTGCCTTCTCCTTCTCCTTCTCCTTCTGAGGAGACTGTCAAGAAACTGTAGTACTTGTCCACCAGGAACAGTAGTACTTTGTTCACCACGAAATGCATTCACACACACACACACACACACACACACACACACACACACACTCATCTTTCAGAGTTTCATTAAACAACTTTCAGGCAGAGAGCTACGAAGCAAACAATGAAAAGTAAAAGCAAAGAAAAAACAAAGAAGATAAGAGAACAATAAAATTGTTCTATCACCCAGAAGTTATCATTCTTATTTTCTGTGTTACATGATAAGAAATGTTCCCTCTGTTCAGTGGCTTGATTTTTACTGCTTAATTATTTGGTCCCTGCTGGTGTGTGGGCTTTAAATGAGCTCTAGAATATAGAACACATGTTCTTATATACCATCTCATTTCATCCTGAGTTGTTAGGACAGAATGTGGGATGTGTTATACTGAGCAGACTCAGTTCTTCCTCCTACACCCCCTGAGGGTCCTTTCACAATAAAGCCCTCATCACCAAGAACACAACAACAACAGTGGTAGGTGTAGTCAATGAGGTTAGAGAAAACCTGTTCCCCAGACAGGTATTATAGCTCCTCAGAGCAGATCCCACTGCCAGTATTATGGCTTATATGCATTTCTAGTCCTAATTAATTTACCCTACTTTGTAATTCTCTATAATTCATGTTTTCTATAATTGTACCATTTGAATGTTTTTCACAATATGATTTATGATATAAGTAAAATAAACAACTTTACTTAAAAGGCAACTTAGAAATTCTAATAGAAATGGTGTATTCAGAGCATATTACCACAAAATTATAAGGAGTCAGTAATTTGTTAAATGAGGTCAGGAGTGCAGGCATAATCCCACTTGAATCTCTCATACCTTGAACACTTGCTGCTTCATTGTGAGGTATTATGAAAGTCACAAGACGAATGAGCATCAGCTACTTTGAAGCATATCATGTCTCAGTTGTTTTGGAGTTGTAGCATATTTCTCATGGAAGCAATATCCACAGGCCTCAAAACAAATTTTCAGTGTCTACTTAAGCCATAATTCTCTCAAATCCTATTTCTGAGGGTTACATGGGTGAAAGAAAGAAGAAGGACCGGAGAGGAACTTCCTTGGAGTTCCTGGTCCAGTGCTATCTCATACCGACATTTGAAGAAGACGCAGTTGACTTTGAACTTTTCTTACTATCTTTTCTTCAGCTTTTCCCCACCTTTCTTACTCCTCCCAGAAGATGTCCTTGAGAGGGATCCACACGTTTCTACACAGCCACCATCCACTGTTCTATCAGGATCCCTCCCTCTATCTCTGTGGGGACACAGAACTGCTTTACCCAGAATCTCAGGATGGACACATTCAGCTCTGTCACATGGATGTGGGACTAGCCAATCACAGTCACCCTGCCAGAAGACCTGTTTAAAAGGTTTGTTTCATACAAATTATTAATACAAGAGAATTTGTTAACATACACTCACCAAAGGGAACATTCCAGGGCCTGACATCTAAATTGATCAGCCCCTCAAGACCATAGCTTCTTAAACTATGAGACATAACCCCCATAGAGTTGTGTAAATGAATGTGGGGGTCACAAAACTTTTGGCAGGCATAAAAGGTTTCTGTAGGTTTTAGTTTCTTTCCACTGCTGTGATAAAACTCTCTGACCAAAACCAACTTGGGGAGGAAAGGGTTTATTTGTCTTACAAGTCCTGATCATAGTTCATTCTTGAGGGAAGCCAGGGCAGGAAGCTGGATGCAGGAACTAAAGCAGAGACTATGGTGGCTTACCGACTTTCTCCTCTGGCCTGTGCTCAGCCTGCTTTCTTCTACAGCCTAGGACTTCCTGCCCAGAAGGAGCATCACCCTCATAGAGCTGGGCCCCCATATCACTCAAAAATCAAGAAAATGCCTCATAGACTTATCCACAAGCTAATCTGATAGAAGAAATTTCCTGAAATTGAGGTTCCTTCAGTTGAAAACTGAAGCTATCAACCACAGAGACCATCCTACATTATAGATTACATGTTGTTTTTTACTATACATACAAATTTTCTTTAAAAAAAAACATAATATACAGAAAGCAAAGACTTCCATTTTCCTATAGTCATGCCTGAGCAGCAAGTATCAAATTAACATATCTTTGGATTCTATTGTATTAAAAAACTGAATTTTAAAAATCCTGCTTGAGTTGTTGGCAAATTTCGTTAAAAAAATTGTTAAATGAATTTTGGTTTGAGATTAAGATAGAATTTCTAGCGCTTTCCAAAAAGTTCCTAAACATATTTCAGTCATTCTACAAAACATAATGCAAAGTGGTCTCAGCGATTGTCTCTGAAGCTGCTGTGTATCCTGCACTATCAAATACTTAGTCATGATTTAATTCTTTATGTAAAAATAAATAAGCACATTCAATTTTGCTTTTTAACCTCTAATAAATGACAAAAAAGTATGTATGCTCAAGAACTGTTTCAAAATAAATTTCTTTATGATTTTAATAAATGTTTGATTTGTATACATATTTTCTATACTTTATATGCCCTGGGTCACATAAACATTTCTCAGTTAATAAAAGTAGGGAGGGTTAAACAGGGAGAAAGATAAGACAGATAGAAAAAAAAACAAATGGAAACATATTAGTTCAAAAATCTACTGAAAAATTTCACATACAGTATCTCTACATAAGTCCAAGAAACAGTGCCAGATAAGAGAAACCTCTCTTCCAGTTGTTGGCCAGGGTAGCCCAAGAGACTCCCAAAATTACACAGGCTGTTGCCACAGCCCTTGATTGTGTCCCAGACTTGAAGAAGAACCTATTGCTGAAGACAAGACATATTTCAGACATAGGATTTAGCACAATGGAGCTGGAACTGACCTGGAAGTCACCTCCCTGAAGGCTAGCTCTCATAGTTTTGGAGGACACTATGTAAGCTGCTAAGGGAGACTATCAATCAATGGTCCCACACCAGCTTTAAGTTCTAATAAACACAACAATGACTGGCACAGCAAGCTACATTGGAGCAGTAGTGGCACTTTTATCTTGGGGGTAATCAACAGCTACCTAATTGTCTGTAAAGCCCACTCAACGCCAGACAACTCATGTGTGGTACTGTAAACATAGCCAAACACGGCTGGAGAAGTCATAGATCTTAGTGAAAACCCCTAAGCTGTCACATCCCTAGACAAATGTAAATTTCTTACTACGTGCTAAATATGGATCCTTATATTTACAGACAAATATGCCAGACTCATCAAAGAAACTTCTTTTGCAACAGATGGAGACTATTACAGAGTTGCCCAACTGGTCACATACAGAGATTAAGCGTCTGTGAAATGCCCAACCCTAAGTGACATATCTACAATGGAACCTGTATACCTAAGACTCATGGAACATAATGTAACAAGGGGTAGAGAGATTACTAATGTATCTCTCAACTCTCATCAAGGAAGCTCCCTCATGCAACAGAGGGAATAAACCTGGGTTCAAGAACCAATGTGGAAAAAGGGGGTGGAAATATTGTAAGAGCCAGAGGAGGAAGTGCATGACCATATTGAAACAGTCTTACAGGCCTCCAGGACCTTGCTCATATGAACCCACAGCAATGGTGTCAGCACGCACAAGACCCATGCAAACTCAAGCAGACCAAAATCACAGAAATGGGCAGAGACTCCAATCTTAGCCAAAGAACTATTGGGCAGGTGATTACTGCTGTGTGAGGAAGAGCTGATCTTCTTTAAGAGAAAGACTCTAGATAGGCTGACTAGACCCCAGTGGATGAACTTACACTGAGGGATGTCAAGGGACATTATTTTGACTCAATAGGCCTTAACATAAATGACTGAATGCATGGAATTCAGTGAGGTGGTGCTATGGGAGGGTGCCAATAGGGAAGGAGGTATAAAGATGTTTGAGATGTTGTATGCAATACACAAAAATTCAAAAAAAATCTGAAAAAAATAGAGAAATCTCAAACGAGGGAAATTTAAAGAAACCCTACTCTAGACCAGCCACATAAGGATGCATTGGATTACAATGGTACCCCAAGAAACAGACATGGCCCAAGGGACTCCTTCAGCTCTGTACTCCTTGTCAAATGCTGGGTCCTTCAGAATAGATTAGTTTTCCAAGACCCTTCTCTCTAGAGCATGTGAGATAATTCCTTACTCTTCAAGTCTTTTATTCTTCAAAGTGAGGGTGATGTGTTTCCTTTGCTTTCAGTGGCAGTAACAGGCTACTGACTAGAAGGCCTGAATGGTAGTGCTCATCACTCTCAAATACTGGTAATTGGTGACTGAGCGTAATGTATGCTATAGACTGAAATACGAACATATTGATTTTCCAACATATTTAAGTCTTTCAAAATACTAGAAATCACTTGCATTAAGTTCCAGGAAATATCCTTCTCTGAGTCAGCATTGAGCTGGGCTGTGCTCCTGGAACACTGCAACATCCTAGTCCTGTTAACTGCTCCAGATCCCCTGCAACCTGCTTCCCTAGCAGCAGGACCCAGAGCAGTACTTGGAGGAAAAGTGTCTTCAGTAATTACCCATTAAAAAGCCATTGATTTTCTCCAAGGGTGAAAAGAGTCTGATCAAATAACCATTGACCATCCCTTTCTTTCCTTCAGCTTGTAATGGAAAGGAAGAGAAACAGAACTTAGTCCCATGTCCCTTGACTATTAGCCATCCATCCTGACAGGTCTCTGACCAAAACCAGTTGGTATTAAAACCCAGCAAGTTAGTAACTCCAAGAACAGATGAGAACAGGAGGTGGGAGGACACAGCCTGACACTCTAATCAGAGCCCAGTCAAGAATGCTGCACTTTAACATCTTTTGGGAGGCTGCAGAAAGGTGAGAGGCAAAACAGAAAAGAGAGACCAGATGGAACAGGAACCTTGACTTCTGGATCAGCAGCTCAGGATGGCCCTGACAACACTCTGGCACCTGAGAAATGGACTGTGCCTGGAAATCAGGGAGGGTCTGGGAAGACTGAGCTGTTACTACAATAGCAGTACTGAGGAGACACTAGGCAGGAGCTTGGAGAGAAAGTCAATGCTAAGAGAGCTTGATTTTTGAGCTACATTTTAAAAAAACATTCTGAAAACTGCCTTCTCTCAAAATGAAAGGCACTTTCCACCCACATCCACATCTTCCCCAACCTCAGTCGTTCTCTTACTGTGTAGATGAGCATATTAGCATAATATAAACTACAAGCACTAGAGACTAGAGAGATGACTCAGCAGTTAAGCACACATACTGCTCTTGTATAGGACTTGAGTTAGGTACCCAGCACCCACATTGAGTGGTTCAGAATTGCCTATAACTCAAGCTCCAGAGGATTCAATGCCCTCTTTTGGAATCTGCAGATACCTGCACTCACATGTACATACCCACACACAGGCACATGCATATACACATAATTAAAAATCAGTAAAAACAAATCTTTTAAAATACGTCATTTAAATGTGTATGAGGAACTCTTACCTGTGTTCTTCCTTTGGCCTCCTTTTGGTATTTATTAGAATTATGGACAGTTCCAATGTGTCTCATTAAGATGAGAAGAGCCATCTAAGAGATAGGAGTTCTTAAAGAAGAGCCTGATTGGGAGCTATTTGAACAGTGAGACACTCTATTAGTTACTTCCTATTGCTGTGATAAACACAGTAACCAAAAGCAGCTTGGGGAGGAAAGGGTTTCTTTTACCTGGCAGCTTACAGTTCATCATCTTGAGGAGTCAGGGTAAGAACTCAAGGCTGGATCCTGGAAGCAAAAGCTGAAGCACAGACCATAGAGAAATGCTGCTTACTGGCTTGCTCCCCTGGCCCCTGCTCAGCCTGCCCAGGGGTGACACCACCCACAGTAGTCTGGGCCCTCCCATATCACTCAACAATCAAGAAAACACCTCACAGATATGGGCACAGGCCAATCCAATGGAGGCAATTCCTCAGTTGTGGTTTCCTCTCCTCAGGTATGTCAAGTTGATTAACTAAAGCTGCCTAGCACAGACACTCTAGCTCAAAGCAGCACCTGTCAGGGGACCTCCTGCCAGCTCCATCCTTGAAGCTACCAGGCCTGTTGGACAAAGGAAGTATCTCCCCTTGGCAGTGGTCTGCTGTATATGTTTGTCTTCTTGTGCTTTTTGATGTACAATAAAAAGACTGGGATGAGTGATGTTAATTCTCATCTCTATTGATGCAGAACAGAAATAAAATAAAGTCTTAACAAAGTCAAGCCAAAAATGTGAAGAATTTGGCACTAACTCTTAACAAATGGACTGCTAGCTGGGCATGATGGCACCTGCCAGCACTTGAAACACTCAGAAAAACAAAAAAGAAGAAAACTGGACCAATTAAAAAAAAAATCACTCTCTCCAAAGATAAACTACTGGAGAGTCCAAGTGTTACTCGCACCTAGAATTTCAACATTTAATCAAACAAAGTTGAGAGAATTCCTGTTATGTGCAGAGCTCTGTGCTGTGCTCACAGCCTCTGGCACTCAATGCTAAGGGCAGTGCCTTCCTTCTGACTGATAGGAACTCTGGACTCTTTCCCTGGACCTCTCTAAGGGTATTATATTCCCAAGTCAAAACTTTGTCTTTCCTTTGCAATGCTTCCTAACTTGTTCTGGAGAACAGCTCACATCTGGACATCAGGAGCAGCTATGAGGGCCCCAGTGAGTTTGGGCTGCTCTAAAATGAGTAATTGCCAGTTGGTCCGGGGTATACGATGATACCAAACAGACAATCTGCAGCTCATTCTGAGCCTGAAGATCCACCTAGAGAAGGAAGGGGACCTGCCCTTCCAAGATGGCCCTTTAGAGGACCTCCCCTATCAGCACAGATGGTAAAGTCAGCACTGTCATGGCAATTACCGGGTCTGTTGTTTCCTGACTTATTCACTCTGTCTAGACTTCAATTTCTGGCGACTTTAGTGACTCATTTCTCAACAAAATGTAAGTAATTTCACTTTGCCTCTCCTTAAGCTATATATAACCTAATATTTGATGTTCTCTGAGTAATGTTATGTATACCCCATCAAAAAGCAGTCTGCAGACATCCTAGAATGTCAGATGATATTGACTTTGATTATAATCTCATATTAATTCTCCTATTGAAATCTCAATTTTGTGAAAACTGTATTCTAGACCCTGTTCAAAGTTATAATGCTAACCTGCATACCTTCAACAGTAATTTTTCTTTTCTTTAGTTCACAATAACTCAAAATGCTGTAGTGTAATTTTTTGTTAGGTTGATTCAGGCTTTTCAACTTGCTACTGTCTGTCCCCTCAAAGCCTGACTCATTAACCAAAAAATCTAGAATGGTCAAATTATAAAATCTGGGTGTTTGGGGCACCTTAAAAGGTCAGAGTACAGAGACATCAAAATCTTGGATATTTCTCCAGTAGTAGCCAACTCTAACTGCACAAACACATCACAGCTGCTTTCAAAGAAGACTCTGAAGGTAGAGGGTTGAGATTCTCTGGGGCTCCTGGGACAAGTGTCTACCCTTTTATTGCCTGTAGGTTTTCAGAGAACTGGAATCAGAAGCACAGAGCAACATGGTGTGGTCTCATCTCTGGCACGCCTCAAAGCACGACTGCACCTGAATTGTTTCCTCCTGAGAATAGCCTTTACCTTCATGTGAGCGTCCCCCTCAGAGTAGTAAGGCATAGTACTGGAAATCTTTTCCTGGGGTAATTACAGAAATTCTACTTCCCTTCAAGACCTTCGTTCTGCTAATTCTAAAGCTCTGAAACAAACTTGCCCTGCTCTAGAGCTTATTTCCTCACACACATGTTTCCTGTACCTAACCAGAATTGTGTTTTCTCTCAAGGACCAGTATCTTCATTTGTTTCATTGATTGAGTGATTGATTTCAATGTATTTATTTTAAAATTCACTTATTAATTTCACTTTTTTATTATTCATTCTTTCCAGGGAAGTTTGTTGAGAGTCTACAATAAACTATAAATCATTCTTGAACCAAAGATATAGTTATAGCTAACACAATCTCTTTGTTTTCATAGAGTTTATAGACTTGGGGATAATAATAGCTACAGGTAACAGGTGCTGAAAACGTTACACCATTTTTCCTCTCTAGTTCTCAAACCACTCTTATGAGGGAAGCATTATTAGTCCTATTTTACAAGTGAGAAAAGTGAAACTCTGAATAGCCAGAGCCCAAGCTACTGTTTGGGGTTTTCATGCTCCAACCAACATATGCTGAATAGCTTCAGTTGTCAATCTGACACTCTTGGGAAAAGGGAATCTTAACTGGGGAATTTTCTCTATCAAATTGGCCTGTGAGATGTCTGTGAAGCATTTTCTTGATTGTTGAGTTATGAGGGAGGGCCCAGCCCACTGTGGGTGGTGCTACACACAGGTGGCCCTGGGTTGTATAAAAAAGAAAACACAAAAAACAACAAACAAACAAACAAAAACAGGCTGAGCACAGGCCAGAGGAGCAAGCCAATAGACAGCATAACTGAGCAGCTTTCTCTATAGTCTGAGCTTCAGTTCCTACCTTCAGGATTTTTTTCTGCCTGGTTTCCCTCAAGGATGAACTGTGATCGAGACATGGAAGTCAAATAAACTCTTTCCAAACATTGGTTTTGGTCAGAGTGTTTTATTATAGCAATAGAAAGCAAAGTAGAACACAAGAGCCTGGGTGCCTGTCCACCTCTACCCCAAATCTCTGCGTGCACACGTGAGCTCCTGCCCTTTACATTGACACTAAAACCACACATCTCAACTGTCTTTATTGTTTCAGATTTTCCTCAGTTATTTCCACTTATACATAGCAACTACTTTATCTGTATTCATAATTACTTTTGCCCCATGATTTCTGAATGGGAGAATATCTGTAACATCATGGGTTTCCTCTCTCTCTTAACAATCAGAGGAAATTTTAGTATTTATTGCCTCAGCAAAACACTCAGTGATTACACAGGGATGCTCCACTTCTGATGTGAAATCACAGTTAAGGTCAGTCCTAAGCAAATTCACTCTATTTGCCTGACAAACAGTCAGGCCAGAGGAAAGAAAACCTTTAAACTCATTAGTGACCTGTTTAAGCAATATGTGCCTCCCTTCTGGTACTTGCTTTGCTTTTCGCTTATGAATTATACAGGCAATTTGACTCAAGAAGATAAATGAAGCCTTTCATTGTCAATGCCCTTCACACCCCCATGATGCAGATAAGTCGATAAACAGACTGCTAATTATATTAACACTTTAGTAATGTATGATTCAGTGTCATTTGCTGCAAATACTAATCCCCCTTTACTTTGAATATTTCCCTCCTTGCTCCACTGTGCATTGCCTCTGGGAAATGTTTGGAGAATGGCCAACATTATTCTTCTACAATAGGTGACAGATTTCAGGAATTATCAGAGTATAACACTAAGTGTCTTTTATACATAAAAATTAAATACCAGGACTGCTTAACAGATGACAACTTAAAACTAAGGTGGAAGAAGTTCTATTCATAATAAATTACTATAAAGATCCTTGTCTGCGCATATTTATAAAGAGTCACTAAGAGCCAGACTTCACCAAACCTGCCTCAAAATGATCTACTCAGTATTTGGTTGTGCTGGTCCTTACTGAGGTCAACACTACCAATGGGAGGGAGATTTCAGCATATCTACCTAAGCAAGACAGTATTCTGAGATGAACAGAAGATAGGGGGGTCTGTTAACAACATCTTCCCAAAGGTAATGCCAAAAACATGATGGTGAACCATGTGCAGGTGATTAGCCAGAACCTCAAATGAAGGAGACTCCCAAGGCGGCTGCCTGTAAAGAGTGGCACAAAAAATTATGAATAATACTGCGCTTTGGGAACCTGCTTTTCTGTGTAGTTGGTGTCGCTTTTTGTGCATAGACTTCATAGAGTCACCTAATAAAGGAATTTAGCTCATTATTACTGGGTGCCAGGAGCACTAGTTTAGACTACTTGTTCTCTGCCTGACCTAGCTGAATGGCCTTAAGCTAATAAATTAACCTCCTCAAGGTGTTCTTTCCACTTATTTGTCAGTCTCCTAAAGATAAAGCAGAATGTGATAAGCATCTGGTCATTATAGAGAACCATTTGGATCTTTGGTTATTTTCTTATTTTTATTATCATTACCTCAAATACCTTTTCTAAGTTAAGGAAGTCTGTATCATATTTTCAGTTATTCTCTTCCCTTTAGAGCGTGTTTAGTGTAAAAGCTTATAAAGTCATCGTACAATGTTGTCATGTCCTGCTGCTATGAGGTCAGCAAAGCCCAGACAGGGTGGTTCTTCAAACAGCATCCCAGAGAAGAGGACACAGAACAGCACAATAGTCAGCCTGCACCTTCCATGTAAGACAAGTTAGAACTAACCTACATTGTAAGTCACTAAGAGTTGTTTACAAGCACAGCAGAATCAAGAACTCGATTCTAGCACATGGGCTTCCAGGGCTGCGGTCATCTGTGAAGTGTGTTCAGCTATGAACCCACCTGTTCTGCTGCAAGCTTCCCATATGTATTAGAGAGTCAGTGCTTTAGAACCTTGGCAGTGCCGCTGTGGTAGAGTGGAGCAGATTCACATATCGCTTATACTTCTCATCACTCCAGCTCACCCCACAGTGAAACCCCATCCATCTTATGTTTGATAGAGCATCTAACTGGAGTATCTTCAAGTGGGGAAAGCAGTTGATACTAAGAATTCTTGAGACAAATTGTTTAGGAAACAATGCTTCTGATACAGACAGAATTCTAAGAAATGATCTGATCAACATACAGGAGTAGAAAAGTGTTTTGCTTCCCCCGTTCTAAGAATTATAGAGACATACACTCTGTCCTCCATGAAACTGGAAGTGGAGAAAGATAAGATACTGCACAAAGAGTCACAATCCCAAGTGAATATGATAAATCACACAGAGAGAGACAGATGCTGTGAGATCATAGCGCAGCCAGCGAGACCCTCTAACTCAGGTCAAGGGAAGCACAGAGAAGCCTTTGGTCCTTATTCTGCATTTGTGATAGCATTTCAGGGAGCAGATATGGAGGCTTGAGAGCATTGTAGGGGTGGGGGAAACTGCAGAACAAGCCTGCAAATGCAGGAAATAGATTACTTTCAGAGAATGGTGAGTCATTCTATCCAACTGGGGCAGAGCATTCCTGAAAGCCTGGGAAACAAGACTATGTAGCTGTACTTTGTGGGAGCTAAATCAGAGAGAGATTGCAGAAATTAGGAAAGGGGGTAAACTGGGAAAGATACCCTCTGTCTTTGAATGGGCAACATTGGCCATAATGGCATTCATTGGTACTCTTTCGTAAATAGAAGAGTCAGATGTTCCAGCTACAGACAAGACACAAAGCAGAAGAGCAAAATTTTCTGTTTAAGATGGTGGGACAAACATATATGAGTTACCCTCATCCCTATCCACCCCCAATTCCCACTAAAACACTATCAAAAGAAAAGATCAATAGATCCTCAATAACACTGAGAATGAAAAAGAGCCTCTCACCTACCCAGGGATCTAAGTAAATTTCAGGAAAAAAAAAAAAAGATGGAATATTGAGACCACAAAACAAACACAGAAAGTCCCCACTGCACATCAGGGATTCAAAGCTCCACACTGGCCAGAGGAGAGTCGGAAGCATGACTAAAGCCTGGCAGTATTTGACATCTTACCTATGAAACTACTGTGCTTATGAGTCTCTCATGGTCCCAACCCTGCCAGTGTTTCTCATGACCCTACAGGAGCTGAATTTACCTTTAGGCAAAAATTGGGAAACTACTCTCTAAAAGAGTTATAATCCCTTGAGGGAGGGCTAGGGTTAGTGGCCTGAAGGTTGGTGAGGCAAGACACATTTGGGTGGAAGAGAAAATAAACACTGGAAATTTTGACAGAGTGAAAGTAATGGCATCCTATCAGGAGGAATTGACAAAATCATATTTCCTCTCCTAATGGGTGTCTGGAGATGCTGTCCAGGGGTGATAGATTAAGAGAGACTTGAGTATACTATTTAGAACTATAAAAGTAACCAAAACAAGATCTGAAATTTATAGCATAGCTAACCCAGACTGAGAAGTGGGAAGTGAAGAGCTGAACTCTTCATCTTCATAATAGGAAATTAGTAGATCCATTTACATTTTTTAAAGTACACAAGAACCATTGCTGCCATCATATGATTTAGATACATACAGGTAGCAGAGGGAGCCACTGAACGAGCCAAAACAGGAAAGACTTAAAATGGTCCCTTCTGCACAATGCACCGTGGACTGCAGGGCTGCAGAAAGACATTTTTTTTTTAAATTTTGCATGCTTCTTTCCAGCCTGAATGTTTTAAACTATGATCCATATTTTCTGTCTAAATTTCAAAACACAGAACATTTGAATATTACTTCAGCCCCCAAATGATAAGAATTATTGATAATTTCTTTATTGACTGAGAACTCTTAAGATAATGACATGTTACAGGTTCAGTGCAAAGTAAACTCCTTTCTCCATTTATGGCCTGGCCCCAATTTACTTGTCTTGTTCCCTCCCTTACATGATTTTCTTCTCTGAGTCAGCTCTACATCCGGACTTGCAGATAGCAATTTAATTAGTAGTATCTAGTTTTGCAGTCCCCAAGAACAACTGGGCCCTGTGCATTATCATCACCTGCCTAAACCGAGACACCATTGGAAGAGTCTTCAAGAATTAGAAGGAGAAAACGATGAATATTCAGTGCTAAACATGTAGTGAAGATTACTGTGATTGTACCTAAAATTTTGAAATTGGCTAATTTAGACATACATAATTACTTCACTTTCCCTTGCCTAGTTGACTGTATACTGAAATTTGCATGAAAGGACTGTGAGGAAAGATTTAGATGAAGTTATTTTCCTAATAAAATTGCAAGAAGGCAGATGTTTGCCCCAAGGAGCTGTTCAAACAACAGACCTTACATAAAAACATTATGGGAGCCAGAGAAGGGTGTATCTTTATTTATCACATTTTGCATTTTTAAGATACATTCACTGTCCATTTGGTTTTGTGCTGTATAATTTTGAACAGATAAAATTAACCTTTGTCCAGTGATAAGTCTTCCCCTGGAATGACCTGGAAAACTTAAAATGTGTACCCAAAAAATTCTCCTGAAGATACTGTAGCCTTTAAAATGGTAATTTATACAGATATGAACTACTCAATTAGGCTCATGCTCAGAACAGTGTTCTCTGACAAGAGCCGCCTACCATCTGTTAAGTCAACTATTTCCATTTCCAGTGATCCCAAGTTCATCATTTTAGCAACAGTGACCGAAAATCCCAGCCAGTCATAAATATCTGTTCTATCTCCCCTGTCCTCCTATTGTGTTCACTCGGGCTGTGATTATTTTCCCCTTCTTTTCGAATCAACAGATTTGAAAGGAATGCCACAGAAAGAATGTGTAAATAACTGCATTTTCATGCCGATGGCTTTGAAACAACTGCTAGCTCATTCTGGTAGTCCAGAAGGCTGTTCATCTTCCTGATTTCTAGACAGAAACTGGTAGCAGGTGGAATTGAGAAATCAGAAGCCCAGGAAGGGTGAAGGAGGGCCTCATTTTCTAGACTCCGCATCATGAGTCATCATAAATCTATGTACAGTTATAATTCTAGATGACCTGACCATGCTATAGATTCTAGAGACACTGGGACTTAATTACCATAGCAGTTGATGTCTTTATTAGAACTGCCTAATCTGGGCTTTTAAAACCATAAAGTCACCCAACAAACCTTGAGGAGTTGGTCATCCCAGCTAAATCTTTCTCTTGGCTCTTTGAAGCCTTTCTGTTTTCTTATCTTGGTCAGGTTAGCTTAGCATCTGAGTTACAGTCTTATTTTCTGTAAAATCATTTACCACATTCAGTGTCACAGAACTCCACTGAAGGATGGGAAGTCATTTGGTCCAGTCCCAGACTTCCAAAAGATAAGTTCAAGAATCACTAAAAAGAGCCCCATTAGAAAGACCCCTTCTTGAAATATGTAAAATTGGGTCTTGTTATAGTTTGGATATAAAACACTGCCTGCCCCAGGGGTTCCTGTGCAGAAGACTTGTTTCCTAACGCAGCAATGTGCAGAGGTAGGGGAAGTGATTACATCTTGGGTTAATTGAATCCTGAACTAAAGTCTTGATTGCAAGATGGTGAAAACTTAAACTGAAGGAAGTGGGTCACTAGGGCATACTTCTGAAGTGCGGTCACCACCAGCGGCAGCCGCTCCTCCGCTCTCGTGGGTGCAGCTCCTTCATTCTCATGCCCGTGGAGGCTGCTCCTCCGCTTGCCCTGGGCTGAGGCCATTCTTCTGCTTGCCTGGTGCTGACGCAGCTCTTCTGCTCACCTGGTGCTGAGGCAGCTCTTCTGCTGCCCTGTGCTGCCTCCTGCCGTTGCTGCTTCTGCCCGGTCCTGGATCCCAGGGCTGGTGAGGAGACTGTGTCAGCAGAGCTGCATTCAGACACAGGAGACCAGGTTCAGTGACACACGTCTACTTTATTGCCGGAAGGCACAAGCTTATATAGGGGTAGCGGTCCAATCACAGCACAGCAAGTAAGATACCTTATTAGCATAACAGGTTTAGAGTCCAATCACAGTACAGCAAGTAGGATACCTTATTAGCATAACAGGTTTAGCATCCTATTAGCATAACAGACTTAACATCCTATCACAGAATAGAGGGTAGGATGCCTCATTAGCATAATGGGTTTCAGATTACAGAGCCTGGATACCTGGAAACCACGTGACCCTGACTATTGCAATATCTAAGTGTTGCAATTTTGGATTCCAAGGGTGGTGATTAGAGAGTGGCGAGCTCTAGGCATCAGTTTCATGATCTGCCAATGGGATCAAATGTCACAAGGCATTTCTTGTGGCTCCAGCAGTCAGGCCATTGCCTCGGGCCTGCTGTATGGCTGTCAATAAGACTTTCATCCTAGGCTCAAGTCTGTCTCCCACACTGAAGGATGTATATTATCCCTGGACACTTCCTGTCTCTCTGCCTCTATTTCCTGGCCACAGTCAAGTGAGAAGCTTTCACCCTCCACACATTTCTGTCAGGATATTCTCTCTCACCACAGGCCTAAAAGCAATGGAGCCAGTTGATCTTGGACTGTAACCTCTGAAACCTCAAGTCAAAAT
Source organism: Nannospalax galili (assembly GCF_000622305.1). Taxonomy (NCBI): domain Eukaryota; kingdom Metazoa; phylum Chordata; class Mammalia; order Rodentia; family Spalacidae; genus Nannospalax; species Nannospalax galili. The sequence goes on along the minus strand of NW_008360317.1, from coordinate 528,432 downwards.
AAGTCTTCCCTCACTTAGGATTATCTCAGGCATTCTGTCACAACAGGAAAATTATGGCTGACATAGGCCTGATAGATTGCCTTCATATGCTAAGGATCCAGTGCCTTATTTTATCATAGCAGGGATGGCACATATTCAAATTTAACTGGACACACTTTGTTCATGAAGCCACCCTACCTACCTGCAATACCCACAGAAAACAGACACAGCTTTCTTCTCATTCTCATCCTATAACAGCAGACAGCACAGAGTATGTCCTTCTAGGTGTACATGGTCTTTCTAGGTATATGTAGACCTATACTGCAGGCCAGGCTACTATACCATGCTACACTTCTCTGTGGATAGGTATGAGGGCCATTCCCATTTCTTGCTGATCCTTGGCTTGTACAAGCTTCCACTTGCCCAATAAACCAACTGCCTGTTCTTTACTATGTGCTGTGGTAGAATTCTTTAAAGTTGTGGTACAGGACAAATGATGAAGCCGATAGAGCCCAAACTTTAGAGCAAATTAAACACATGATATCTGTAATGCTGCAGGTTCTGACTAGCAAGTACTTTCTTGTTCCATGTGACCGCCTATTAGCTCTGTTTACTACTCCTGCCTGATGGATGTCATGTTTAGGATCCAAAAATGCCTCTGTTGAGTGCCACACTCTTAAGAGGATAAAAAAGTGAAGCCTGAAAACTTTGGATCAAGCATGCCCCAGATGCAATCGGTCCTTGTACCACCATTTCTAGCTACAGGAATCTTTATGAACCAACTGCTTAATCTGTAAAATGGGAACCATAAGAGTGTTCCGATTTATAGTCCTTATGGAGAAGGGATGAGCCGGGCCTTAAAAATCACTGTGTCCTGGCCTGTGGTACTGTGCCATCATTATTCAAGTAGGTTGACTCCTGTTTTACCCTGCTCTCTGAATATTTGTCCTTCTTAAGGACAGGGCACTCCCCTTGACTGGTCCAATACTGACTGCTTTTATACCACTTTCTCTGCTGTAACATTGTACAGCACACCCCCTCAATCATTCTCCTTTTTGAGCACAGCTTGCTTTACATAGCTTCTCTAAGCATTTCTTTCTTATCATTTCTCTTGTGTCTGTTTGCATCCTGAGAACAGGGACTAAACTTTGCTTTGCAGCAAGCAACAAATCAGGGCCTGCTTGCAACAGTGGCATTATGTCAGCCTTATGTCAGCCTCTTCATCTCCATAATGCCACCATTGCATTTAATGACAGAAAAGACTTTAGTGCTTTTAGCTTTTTTCTTGTGGTATATTTTATTAAATATTTTCAAATTTCATATAATATATTTTAATCATATTTATCTCCTGTATCTTTACCCCCTTACTAGCCTCCCACCAAATTTCTGTATTCTCTATTTATGACCTATAGAGTCAGGTTTATGTGCCCTTCAGTATGGGTTCATCTACTGGAGCCTGGTCAGCCTACTAAGAGTCTCACCCTTAAATGAGACTGAATTCTCTTTTCTAGGGGCCATCATTTGCCAATAGTTCCTCAGGTACATTTGGAGTTTCCTACTCACTTCCCCACATCAATGCTGTTTTGTCTGATTTCAGCTATGTGAGACTTGTCCATGTTGTCACCATTGCTACAAGTTCACATGGATAAATGCCTAGCTGTCCGGAAAACTCTGTTTCCTTGTGCTCATCCACCACCTCTGGCTCTTACAATCTTTCCAACCTCCTCTTCCTCAATGATCTCTGAAACTCTGGAGACAGAAATTTGGCATAGGTGTGCTTTTCAGTGATAAGCATTCTATAGTCTCTTATTCCCTGCATATTGGCCAGTTGTGGTTCTCTGTGTTAACCACCGTCTGCTGCATAAAGATGCTTCGCCTCGGAAAGATGCATTAATAAAGGCAGGTCTCTATTTTAAACTTTTTATTACTTACTTTAATTACAAGAACATGAATGGAAACTGGATCATAACTCAATGGTTGTGTACCTACTTAGGATGAACAAGGCCCTGGATAAGAATGGTTGCTAGAGTAGATCTTAGTAGTATTTACTTATCATGTTCAAGACCCTGGGCTCAATGGCCAGCACCACAAAGAATAAAAGCAGTATGAATAGATTCATTGATACTAATCAAATAATTCAAAGATGAATAAAAAAGAAACTCTTATTCAAATCCAGATCTATTCTCACCTCCATGCCCAGCCTAAAGTATCAAGTGTTAATCAGGCATATCTTTCCATATCTCTGCAATCCTCAGAAACACATGGGTGTATATATACATAACCAAAATTAAACATATATATATATAGATAGGGTCTTAACCTTATTTTTGTTCTTTCTGCTCTCTTTGTGTTTGTCAAAATGAATTGCTCTATTTACAGCAGACTTACAATTTTTCTATAGGATAAAATGAGAATTATTTTAACCATTGAATAATAATCCACAGAATGGATGTGTTATAGTTGCTTGACCTTCTTGTTATTAACAGACACTAACGTCATCACCAATTCCTATTCCATGATTAGCCATGCTCCAGGAAACAGTTTTGCACTTGCATCTTTTATGCACTGGCCTTTTGATTATATATTATATACTTACAGGCGTGGAACTTCAGGTCAAAGGATGTGTATAACTCAGCAAGATTTCCTAAAATGCTAATGAACCTTCAGCTTTAAAGTCCTGATGTAACAAAGCTATCACATAGTCCTAGACTTCAGTTTTTCATTTGTAATTTTGCAAGATTTTTTAATGAAGGGTGAATGAATAAAAAGCTTAAAATATGAAGCTACTGAAATTTAGCCTTTGAGCCTCATGAAACCAGGAGCCCCATCCCATAATGTGTATTTAATTTTGACAGATACTGACAAATTACATTGCCAAAATGTGGTAATGATTCTTGCCTCTGCCAGCAATACAAGAGAGAACCCAAGAGCCCACATCTTTAATGCACTAAGTGCCACTACATTACAGCCTTCTTGTTAATTTGGTAGTGAATACATTGTTATGGATTGGATGTACCCCCACAGGCTTATGTGTCTAAATACTTGGTTGCCAATTGCTGGTGCTATTTTGGAACATCATGGAAACTTTGAGAGGTGGGGTGTACCTTGAGGAAGTGAGGATGCGATCAGGTTTTGAGGTTTGTATTCAGGCTCCACTTCCAGTCCTATCTCTGCTTCATGTTGTAAGCAGAGATGTAAAGAGGTAAAGTGGTCCAGCCACATGCCTCCACCACTATGGGCCACTTGCTGTCCTGCCTGGTCTGACATACACAGACCATAAGTCAAAATGAATCCATCTTCCCTTAAGTTGCTTTTTGTCAGATATTTGGTCACAGTGAGGAGAAAAATGACTAATGTGCCCATGGGTATCTTACTTATACATACTTTCTTTACTAAAAGCTTAAGCATTTGCTATGACTTTATTAAACATAGATTTCTTCTGTGACTTTTATAGCCATATTCCCATTGGGTTGTAACTTTTTCCCCATCAGTTTACAGAATCTCTTTAATGTCTTGATTCATTCATTCCACAAACACTGAATCTGTGTTATATTCTGGATGTTTCCGTAGGCCGCAGAACAAAATTTCCTACAACATGAAGAATGAGTCAAAGGGTAACCAAGAAAGCAAAACAGTGAAAAAGAAGAGCCCAGGTGGCAGAGCTGCTTTGTAAAGGTGCACAGGGAAGGTCTGCTGCTTAAGGATGCCGGAGCACAGGGAAGGTCTGCTGCTTAAGGATGCCGGAGCACAGGGAAGGTCTGCTGCTTAAGGATGCCGGAGCACAGGGAAGGTCTGCTGCTTAAGGATGCCGGAGCACAGGGAAGGTCTGCTGCTTAAGGATGCCGGAGCACAGGGAAGGTCTGCTGCTTAAGGATGCCGGAGCACAGAAGCTCAGGTTGAGACAGGTCAGCAGCTACAGGAGAGGAAGTCCTAGAGGCATATGCATTCTCTCTCTCTCTCTCTCTCTCTCACACACACACACACACACACACATTCCTAATATTGAATCCTGTAGTTATATATGCTCTCAATTATTTATGTGTTTGACTTTTTATTGGCAGTATTAAAATGAATGCTTCAATATGCTTCTAAAACTTTCATATAAATATTGAATATGTGGAGCTATCATCATAAAAATACAATTATAAAATTTATTACTCTGATTGATGTACTCAAATGATGTGCATATATCACAAAACCAGGAAACCCCTATTGTTTTACACTTCAGTGACTTATTATCTTACCTTTAACTGACATACAACTGAACTAAAACCTTGGTTGTAGGAATTACGACATTTCCCTCTGTCCTATATTCACATAGAGTCTAAATCATAGTAGATATACCTGTGGTCGATGTTCTTACTAATAGAGGGGAACAATGGCCTGGACAATATAATGAAGCGTGTAATGCCTTCATTTGTCCCAGCTGAGTGGAGATGGCAGCTGTCAGAGTGACATAGGTGAGGGATAGGATGGGTGCCAGCCCCATGCTCCCTGCCTCAGGCTGAACGTCCCCCTGCTACACCTCCAGGGCACATCACTTTAAATTTCTACACCATCGCTTGCGGCTCCTGTTTCATTTTCTTTTCAACTCCATCATCCACACGGCCTGGAGAGAGAGAGAATTGCCTTTGCTACTTTCAGCAGCCTTCGATTGCTGCCCCAAGGGACATCAGGATCTCACTGCCTCCCATGGCTGTCCTATTAGGGGAAAAACAGAATGAACTGTGGCCTTTGCTCCCATCAAATATGTTCATGGGAAATGATGGGGAAAGTAATCACCTTTTCTTCCAATCACAGTGGATGGGGTACAATATGAAAAACACTTGAGAGATTTAATAAATGCCCATAGGCACCTTTCTGCCTCCCTCCAGAGCCGGGATCTATGTTTAAGTAAACTTTCTGTCAGGGATTCCACTAGAACCACAAACATGTGTCCTTCTATACTTTAGCTCTAAGGCTGTTTACATTTGCTTTCTTTCCCCTTGTCATCACTGCAGAGCTCTTCACTTTGGGGGCTCCTACATACAATACACATACACATACACGTGTGCACATGCACACCAGCAGACAAGCTGGGCAAGGGTTCAAAGTTTCATTTTATTTTCTCTTTGCAGTGTCAGAGGGAAGCACGTGGCCCTTTCTGTTTTCAGACTTCTATTCAAATTACTTTGTGGAAACAATCATTGAAAAATCAGTAACATCATAAAACTCTACAATTTTTTACCTTCTTTAAGGAGATTTTTAAAAATATGTTATTTATTATTTTATGTGTATGAGTATATTGCCTGCATGTATGTGAGTGTATCCATGTCATGTGATGCCACGGAGGTCAGAAGAGGGTGTCAGATTCCCCTGGAATTAGAGTTAAGGACGGTTTGTAGCTGCCATGTGAGAATCAAACCCAGGTCTTCTACAAGAGCAGTTGGTGCTCTTAACTGCTGAGCCATCTCTCCAGCCCCTATTTACCTTATTATATATCTCCAGGCTATTGATTCTGCCTCCTCTACTGTATGACAAATCCTGGTAAACCAAGTCAATCCCAATTCTCAATTCTTACACTAGCACATTCCAGGTGTTCTTTTTCTTAAAGTGCAATGTTTATTACACCCACATCATAATCACCTGAACAAATACACTAATTTAAATTTTTTTCTATATTTTATTATTTTTATTTTATGTGTATGAATTTATCGCCTGTATGTGTGTAAGTGTACACATTGTATAACGCACACAGAGGTCAGAAGAAGGCATCAGATTCCTCTGGAACTGGAGTTATGGACTACTGTTAGCTGCCATGTGGGTGCTGGAAATGGAACCTGAGTGCTTTGCAAGAGCAGTTAGTGCTCTTAACCACTGATCCATCTCTCCAGCCCTTAAATTAAATTTTTAAAAGAGTGGGCCCAAACTTGGGAGGCAGTAGTTCCCCCTAGATCTATTAGAATTGTCTGTTTCCCAGAACCATGTTGCACAGGTCCCCTCAACCTGTGCAGGTGGCGATGTCTGTCTCGGAAATCCTCTTTCTCCCACTGTGTCATGTCTGTCCCCCACCTCAGGCCACACCCATAATTTTTTCAAAATGATTTTTCCAGCTTCACTGAAGTTCAAGTTCAGTCCACCTTAATCTTTTCAGACCACCTGGTCTTTTCATTCCTAGTCTCATTCATCCAAGGTCACATGTTCTTCCAAACCTCCTCTGTTTCCAATGAGTGGGTATGGTGTTTGTAACAGTTTGATACATTAATTCTCAAGTACACCCACATTCATTCATTATCTTTTTGAGCAGATACCAAACTGAGGTTGCCAAGGAGACAGTTGCTCCCTACCCCAATCAGACCCTAGAGCATGGTTTTGCTGGGGTTAATTAAAAGTCATTAGTCCAGATTATATCCATTAATTAAAGTTATTCTTACATCATAGCATATTCTTTTATTCAAAAGAATTCCTTCTTCCAAAATCTTTGTTTGTATTGATCTTACAAAATACTAGAGCTGGGTGTTGTGGTAAATACCTGCATTGCTAGCTTCTCAGAAGGCTGAGGCAGAGGAATGCTTGAACTCAGAAGTTCAAGACCAACCCTGGCAGCACAGTGAGAACCCCATCCACAATGAAAATTACCTAAGGTGGCGTGCTTCATAAGGAAAAGATTTTATTAAGCTCATGGTTGAGAGGTCCAAGAGAATTGCCCCGGCATCTTCTGGGCTCTTGTTAGAGTCTCTGGCTATATCACATATGTCATGTGTGATAATGGCAGCAGCACAGTGAAAGACAGTGATCACAAGGAGAGAGAGGATGCAATCAGCTGCATAGGACCAAGGGTAAGTTATTTTTTTGTGTGTGTGTAAGGGTGCATTGCCTGCACATATATGAGTACACCCGTGTTGTTCAATGCCTTGGAGGTCAGAAGAGGGCTTTGGATTCCCCTGGAACTAGAGTTAAGGATGGTTTGTAGCTGCCATGTGGGTGCTGGTAATCAAACCCGGGTCCTCTGCAAGAGCAGTCAGTGCTCTTAACCACTGAGCCATATCTCCAGCCCTGCAAGGGTAAGTTTTAAAAACAATCCATTCTTGTGGGAGCTAATTCACTGTTACAAGACCCAAACAGCTCTCGGAGAACAGCAATAGTCCATCCATGAGGATGGAGCACCAAAGATCCCATTGCCTTTCAGTGGGCTCTACCTCTTAAAAGGTCTCATCTTTAAGGCTATGCTGTGCTAAGGGTTAAAATTCACAGTTTACTCTTTCTTTGCAGTGTCAAAGCCACCAAATTATATGCAAAGCTTCTAACCTATGAACCTGTGAACGAAAAAGTTCTCAGAAAATCTTGCATCTTGGACTGAATTTCCTGAAAGGCTAACTGATTAGTGCTCCCGAGATTGTGGAGAGTCTGGAATGTTGCTGGGTCAGAGCCTAATTACTTATCTCAGGCTACCTTTAGCCCCTAAATAACCATTTCTTTGCCAATCTCTGTTTCTGACCTAATATCCAGTGACTAACAGATAAAAACCTTTTGGAATATATTAATTTAGCAGACCACCAGGTCCCACCAAAAGTTAAGAATGTCATCAGATATCACCTGAGACCTATAATAGACACCCCTCTTTGCTATGATCTGCCTACTGAATGTATCCACCAATGTATTTGAAAAGTGTCTTGATTTATGACTTTTCTTTGTTCTGTTACTCTGAAAACAAAATGCAACTGTTACCATGTTGAAACTTGGAATTTGTGGTAACCTGAATCTGTGTTCCCAGGCCATGGTCACTCATATTTGGCTCCAGAATAAAATATCTCTTACCCCTTTGAGGTGAGAGGTACACTTTTGCATTGACAAACCTTTGGAGGTACATTCAAACTATATCTAAAGCACAGCAATCTTCTATCAAGATTTTCCCTTATTTTTTTTTCTAGACCAAATAAATATCCTCTGGCCTACACAGGAAACATACTGTTAAAGAAAGCCTCATTCTTTGCTTGAATTCTTGCTGGGAAAGAAGAAAAGGCCACTAGATGACATCATTGTGGGGACCTAAAAACCCCACCTTGCAGAGGTCCAAGAGGAAGTTACTGGGGCGCCGCCTGACTTGTTTTAAAAGTCTGAAGGATGCTTCTGCACTGCTGAGGAGTGCATGATCAGTGCGTGACCATCCTTAAGATACACCCTTAGGGGGGAGGGGGATTTCCAGATGCCTTTATAAGCTCTGTAACACCTGCAAAAATGAGTCCCTGCTTGACTAGGCTCCCCATTGAGCCTGAGTGTTCCCGGTACTGGGGGCGGCATGGGCTGGTGAACGGCGTGCTTACTCATCCCCAATCGTCACTGTGTGGGGGTCACTGGTTCAACTTCTCCCCGGAACTGGCACCCAGTGTGGTGCTCGAAGGAAGGTGAAAAGAAGAAAAGAAAGAAGAAAGAAAAGAATAATGGATTGGGGCCAATCAAGAGTTCGGGGTAAGTGAGACCTGAAAGATGGGTAATGCAACTAAAAAGCCTGAGGACCCAGCACTCAAAGCGCTGAGAGATATGCTTAAAAGTATGGGATTGGATCTGTCAAAAGGTCTGGGCAGAGCCTGTTCATTTGGCTCCCTGGCTATTTGGGGCTAATGTTTTTACTGGGGATACATGGGAATCATGGGAAGAGTTTGAGGAAGAATGCAGAAATGCAATAGAAGTGAAACCAAAAGCGGCCAAAGTAACAAGCAGCACCTCGGGCATGCCCTCGCCAGCTTCAGGGCTTCCCAGGACCCATGCTCAGGGCTCATGGGTTCCTTTTTCAGAAAGGCGGGGCAGAGAGGAGCACACCGGGTTGGCAGTGAAAGCCGCCCACCAGACCCATCTTGAAACACGGACCAAGGAGTCTAACACATGCATGACTCAGAGGCTCACACGAAAGCCTGTGGGGGACCGCCCCCTGGCTGGCGACTGGCTGCCGCTGGGCACATTTAAAAAAAAAAAAAAAACACCATTAGCTGTGTGCCACGACCAGCTCTGGGATGGCTGGGAAGGCCCAGTTTGGGGAAGGTGGCTCAGGGGCCAGTCCCATCCATTCCACAGGCAGCTGGGGATCCACCCTGCCCCCGAGTGTTGCAGCCCCGCCGGCAGCAGCCCTTGCTGAATCCCAGGGCAAGGGAGCCCTTAGTAAACACCTACAATGTTTTCATTGACAGGGGCAGATTTGGAACTGCAGTGGTAGTATACCTGGGGGCAGATGAGAAACCAAAAAGATACGTCCACACTTGTGACAGCTCAGCTCAATTCAAGAAACTCATGGCCATTGCTTTCTGACAGTATTCAGACTCGTTCGCTCCTTAAAGAGAGAAGCCCCTATCTTCTTACAGCATCTTAGGGGCACCGAGAATTGCCTGGGCTTTTATCCCAAGGCAATGCAGAGGCAGACAAGACAGGTACCGCCTCTGCAACAGCCAGGGGTAAACCCCAGGGGACTCAAGACCAATTTCTTGTGGCAAAAGGATGTCACACACTATGCTCCTTTTGGAAAGCTTAAGTACATTTTTGTGTCCATCGACACAGTCTCACATGCCTGTTGGGCTACCGTTCATACAGGAGAGAAGTCTAAACATGCTCAGTCTCATTTTCTCCAGTGCTTTGCTACGTTGGGATTGCCACTCAAAATTAAAACTGATAATGGACCATTTATTGTGAGTAAAAATTTACAAGATTTCTTTTCACTTTGGGGAATTCAACACAATACAGGAATTCCCTACAATCCCCAAGGTCAACCCATTGTAGAACGCAACCATCAAAACCTAAAAATTCAATCACAAAAACAAAAAGGGGGAATAAGCCCCCACCAACAGTTGGGTATGGCCTTATTCACTATTAATGTTCTTAATTTTCAAAAATATCAGTTGGAATCCTGGTTTCAGAAGCATTGGAGACTACAGGAGCAGAGACCTAAGGTATGGGTAAGATGGAAGGACCCCATTATGGGGCAATGGAAAGGCCCAGATCCATTGCTAACCATGGGTCGAGGCTTTGGCTGTGTCTACCCTACAGGAGATTCAAACCCCATATGGGTGCCTGCGAAAAACCTTAAGTGGGTAGGCCAGGATCTGACTGACTAGCATGCCATCTGAGGTGAAGGACCCAGTTCCTTGGCTTCATTGCCAGTCAGCCTCTTTGACAACTGGCTGATTGGCTAAAAGGTACATGGTCTCAGAAGTATTTCAACTTGTCCTATGCCATAACTTGTTTTGTTTCTCTTGATAATGCTTATCTTTAAGTGTCTTTACCAGATAATTCTGCAACAGAGGACCCTTGCAACTGCCACGGCCCACCTCCTCATGATTACAGACTCCCCCAGGAATATACACCCTCTGGTTGTCTTCGCTTGGCTAACCAAGTTAGGCAGAGACTAAGACTGTCATGGGCTGGCATTACCCACGTGGCTGCCTTTAATCATAATGCATTTTTAGCCAAGGACGGGTAAGGTGTCCCATGACAAGCACTCCTAAGACGGGACATGCACATGGCCAGGTGCATGGTCCAATGATGGGCAAGGCTTGGTCAGAGGTGACACAACCTAAGACAGGCAAAAATGCATAAGGTTAGAGGAAGGAGACAGCCATCTCTCCTCAGGGAGCCATCTATGAGATGGGTAACCCGTGAAATAAAGTCAATCCCACCTTAAAATAAAAATAAAAGTGGGATATGTAGGGACCTAAAGGCCCCGCCTTGCAGTGGTCCAAGGGGAGGTTACTGGGGCGCAGCCTGACTTGTTTTAAAAGTCTGAAGGATACTTCTGCACTGCTGAGGAGTGCATGATCAGTGCATGACCATCCTTAAGATACACCCTCAGGAGGGGAGGGGGATTTCCAGATGCCTTTATAAGCTCTGTAACACCTGCAATAAATGAGTCCCTGCTTGACTAGGCTCCCCGTTGAGCTTGAGTGTTCCCCGTACTGGGGGCGGCATGGGCTGGCGAATGGCGCGCTTACTCATCCCCAGTCATCACTGCGCGGGGGTTGCTGGTGCAAACACCCTGCACATCATGATGTAATTTTGTTTAGATGTTCTTTGCTTGGTCTAGATAGATGAGGAAAAATAAGCTCAGCAAATATAAGCAATTTCTGATAGGAAATAAAATCCTGAGCATAAACTTCATTCATAATCAGACCCAAGAAACTATGTCCAATGAAGAAGAAACTAAAAGACTCTCCAGCAGTAAGTGCTGTGGTAGAACCACAAAAGTGGTGTGGTGCAGGGCCCACTGACTTCCTTGCGCAGCTGCAGACAGGCAGAAAGGACTGTTTTTCTAAGGAAACTCCCCACTCCACCCAGAGCAAGAGCCACTCCCAGCAGGTGAGTGAATGACACCAAGGCTGACACTCTGGGGAGTGGTTTCACCCACAGCTGTATCAGGAGAGACTAGTTTGAAACAGAAAGCTTCTCCTGTCACCATGCATCTGCTTCTATCAAGCATACCTCTCACCAGCTCTGAAAACAAATTCCAGGGGGGGTCCTAAAAATCTGAAGATTGATTTCTGTATCTCCCTGTCTTTTTCACCCTCGTTTATCTCCTTATTATGGAGGACATACGGAAATCTTACTTTCAAAATTTCATGAATCACTTGATAATTAAAATACATAATAATATCTAATGTTTATTGGTCAACACCTCTGTGTCAGTCATTGGTCTATGTAGTTTACAAATGCTATCAAGATTGCATACAACATTCTCAAACACCAAAGTAGATATTATTCTCGTTTATTAGTGTGATGAGCTGTTTAACTCAAACTGGAAAATACTTTTCTCCCTAATCACCCTCCCTCTTTAATTCGGGTATTAAACATAAACTATCTTTAAGGCATAAGGCCTTGTTCTAAGCAGTATCAAATACAGATATCAATTCAAGTCAGTTCTTTTTTGTGCATCCTTAGAAGGGACATTGCCAAATTTCTGTTTGCCTGTTTGAGGGTTTACCATGTTTTTCACAAGAATGACATTGTCCCATCAGCAATGAGCAAGGATTCAAACTCCCTACCTCTTTGCCTACATTCGTTTTATTTTGGGTTTTTTCTTTTTTGAAATTTGTTTATTCATTTATTTTTTATTTTCAATGTATAGAATGCTTTGCCTGCATGTATGTAAGGGCACCATGTGTGCACAGTGCCAATGGAGGCAAAAAGATGGCATGAGATCTTAAGGAACTGGAGTTATGGATGGTTATTAGTCACCATGTGGGTTCTGGGAAACGAACCCAGCACCTCTTCAAGAGCAGCCAAAGCTCTTAAACTGTGAGCCATCATCTCACCAGCCCCTTTTTTCTTTTTCAGTAGTAACCCTTATAATGGCTGTGCGATGGTATCTCATTGTGCTTTCAATTTTCATTTCCCTAATTAGTGAATTGAGCATCTCTTCAAGTACATATTTACTATAAGTACTATATGTACATTTTTTTTAGAGAGATATACATCAGGTTCTCTGCCCACATCAAGTGACTGCAAGTATGAAACTTACAACCTTATTCTTATTTCAGGAAAAGGTCATGGTGCAGAAAGAATTTCTCTAGAACGAAGCTGGAAGTTTCCAAGGATGGGCTAGAACTGCACTGGTGGTCAAGAAGGTGGAGGGAGAGGGGGGCTGAGGTGTTAGGGGGATATCGTTAAGAGGAGGACAATATGGTGACTAGAAGAGCAGGAAGAATCAAGGGTCTCTCCTGCTAAGACTTGACTTGAGGCAACAGACATGGGCACTCTCCACACAAGTTGTCTTCAACTCTAGGCATCATGTAGTCAGACTCTATTGAGTCATCCTTTTTTCCTACCTCTGAATCTTGCAAGGATCTCCTCCTTTATTTTTCTAGTAGATCCCCCATCTTCTCTCTCTCTCTCTCTCTCTCTCTCTCTCTCTCTCTCTCTCTGTATTCACCAGGCTGTAAATTAATGTACCCATCTGCACACAATTCTGCTCACTGCACCTTGGTCTATATTAGACACACATAGATGCATGCCCCATATCCTTACAAACTTATCTTTGTTTCCTTTCTGGTCGCTGAGAGGGAAGTTAGATGCTTGAGAGGTAGAGGAAGCTAAAGAAAACTCACAGTTCTGAAGACACAATCGAAGACAGAAAACAGCACTCCTTTCTCTGTCCTTTGGCGACTTCATGCACACCCTCTCCAGTGAATTAACAAATATTTCTCACATTCTATTGTGATTGTTGGCTTGCTTAACTGTCATCTCAGGAAGAGAGAGAGAGAGAGAGAGAGAGAGAGAGAGAGAGAGAGAGAGAGAGAGAGAAAAAGAGACAGAGAGAGAGAGAGAGAGATAGAGAGAGGGAGAGAGAGAGAGAGAGAGAAAACACATGAAGTCAGGCAAGTATTTGGCTTGCTTAACTGTCATCTCAGGAAGAGAGAGAGAGAGAGAGAGAGAGAGAGAGAGAGAGAGAGAGAGAGAGAGAGAGAGAGAGAATATGTTAAAATTCAGGCTAGGCTACTCAGGGCCAAAATACATGGTTAAACTAAGAGAAAGAAAAGGTTTCACAACAGTCTTTTAATTTTCCAAAAAGGATCATTTAGCAGGTATTAGGATAAATATAATCAAGAGATCAAGGGCCTAAAATAAATGGTGAGGAAAATGCAATGAAGAATGCTCAGATTCTGTGGTAATTAACACTAAGGATTCATGTTATAGCACCATTAATGTGTCTAAATATGGGCAAACAGCACTAAATGTTATTCTGAAATGATGCTGTGTCAATCTCTGTAGGCTAGTAGTTAATAGGTGAGGTCAAAAGAGCTCAAAGGAGAAATATTTTATTAGGAAATTATACATCCCATATGAGATAGGTTATCACTATGAAATTAGCAAGTCCATTGGAAAATGAAATTTCATCATTGGAAGAAAAACAGACTTTTGGGGATTTTCATAAGATTTTATCCAAGCAGCTTCCCCCCCCCCCCAGATTGATATTTCTTTACTACACTGCAATAAAATACACTGCCAAGTTTACTTACTAGGTCAATAAAAGTGTGGTTTGAAAGTGCTGATTTTGTAGACTTGAACTTACAAGCCATCTCCCCATCTCTCCTCGCTGGGGAATGAGCTAGCATCTGAATATGAGGAAACAACTTTCTGAGTAAGGATTGACAAGGTGTTGTTACGCTGTGATTCTGGAAAAAAAAAAAATCCACACCACTCCAAGAAAACAGAATGTGTTCCCTCTAGTAAATAAAGTTGCAGGCTAGCAGATGACAGTTTATGGGGGTGGGGGGGGGATTGTTTCAAACCCTCCAGCAGGATTTTACACTGAATAAAAACCTTAAATAAGAAATCACATCAGTGAGATACAATACTTATACAATGAAGGGTACATAAGTTTTCTTCATGCAGCAAATCGATAATAAAAGACAAAGTCCAAGTTGTGTGTTTTAGCTTTTCTTGATAACCGTAGCTCCGCTGAGCCCCAGTCTTACTAAAAGGTTGCTTTGGGATTTTAATTTTCAGAAGTTAATTCAGTTACTACTTTGAGAAAAGAAAAATGTATTGCCCATTCAATGAGAGTCAGGGGAGTCGGCAGTTCCAAGACTCTATTTGTGATGCACCAGTAAGTGTCAAAATCACTACTGGTGCAGTGCATTGTACTACAATTACTGATTAAAAAAAAAACAAAAACAAAAGCCTAAAATCGGTAAGAGAAAAAAAACAATAAAATGCCAATAGGGAAATGGAAAATTGACCTAAATTTACAAGGAAAATGCAGATAACCAACAAGCTTAGGAGAAAAATTATTCAATCCTCCACTAGAAAAATAAACAAAATCTAAGAAAATGCTAACATTTGGCTGCTAAATTAGAAGACAAAGAAATAATGATTTCTTCATTGTTAGTAAGGTTTGGGGGAATGCATAATGTATAATTCATATAAACTTTTAGAAAGACAATTTGATAAACATACACGCATAAATAGGAAAAATAATGTTTGAAACTAAAGTCACCTCTGTTTATACAGAGACAAAAATTGAGAAAAAAACATCAAAATTAAGTATGACTGTAATTTTTTGTATCTTTATTTTCCATCTTTCTCTCATTGAGGAATGTTAGGTATTAGTTTCTTGGTTGCAGCTCCATTCAACTAAGGAAACAAAAGAAATGGACTTTCTTTCTTCTGTTTTATTTTTTAAGACAGGGTCTCCTTAATTCCCAGTTGGCCTGAAGCTTGCTACATAGACCATGCTGGCCTCTATCTCACAAAGATCCACCCGACTCTACTTGCTGAGTGCTGGCACTAAAGACATGGACTACCACACCTGGCTGGCTCTCTTATCTGAATTTTTAAGTTAGACATTCCCTAGACAGGCTTTATTTAGAAGTCAAGAGTTTGATCAGGATTCCCTATCCTTTCTCCTAAATCACATTTCCTCAGTTGACTTTTTCTCAAAACTGTCTTCTTTGGGGTATGGCAGTTTCAAGAGCTGTGTATTTCTAGGTTCACGTCTGAATGCACAGCAAGACTGAGATCATCTGATTAGTCTACCTTCAATCACGTGCTCAAAATGAACCAATCACATGGCAAGAAAGTGTTATATGCACTGATCCACTCTGGTAATGTGTTCTGTCCTCTCCCTTTATGGAGCCCCACCTGTCAAGTGGAATGAACACTGAGGAGACACAGACTCTCAAACAAAATACAGGCTGTTGTCAAGAAAGAGAAAAGTAAACAAGTGCATGTAACACAGGTGCTTCTTTTAGTAGAAGGAAAATGGAAGGTGTTTCTCAACCATTGCCTTGTGGTATTGACGTCTAATCCCTCCCTCTTTCTTGCAAGTGATATTTATTAACTGTTAGTATCCTCAAAAGGACAGTTTGTTGGGCTAGGGAGATGACTCAAAGGTTAAGAGCACTGGCTGCCCTTGCAGAGGATTTGGGTTCGATTCCCAGCACCCACGTGGTAACTAACAACCATCTGCAACTCTAGTTCCAGGGGCTCCAACTTCATCTTCTGACATCACGGGCATTGCACAACACAGGTGCACCTACCTACATGCAAGCAATACACTCATATACTCATAAAATAAAAAAATAAAATATTTTTAAAAGGAGTTTGTCAATGATAATGTATTGTTCAGATAGACTATGATTACAAGTTATCCTCTCATAAATATTTAGACAGATGAGGACAAACTATATTTCATGTTAGAATTCAAAGTAAAATTTTGACTGAATGAATTCAAAATGATTATTATCAGTGCCTTACACTGTGCCTTTATCTGCAACTGTAAGTCAGGTCACTTGCATAAAATGATTCCATTCTATCAAATTCTTATGCTGTGCTTTAATCTTCAATGTCTCCCCAAAGGCTCATGTGTTGAATGTTTGGGCCCAGAATTGGCATCCATGCTCCAAGGTGGGGTTTTTTGGAAGTGAGTGTATCACAAGGATTCTGATCTTATCAACGAATCCATTGATGAGCTCATAATTTAACTGAATATCAGGAGATGTTGGAAACTTTAGAAGGTAGGACATAATTAAAGGAAGGAAGCCATTGGGTGTGTGCCCTTGAACAGTGTCTTTTATTCCATCCCCCTTCCCTGTATCTCCTGCTTCCTATCTCCTACCTGTCCAACATGAGGTATGCCACTTCCCATGACCTCACGCTCCCATCATTATGCTCTGCCTCATCACTAACCTGGAAGCAGCATGAACAAATGACCAGAGACTGAGGCCTTTGAAAGCACAGTACAATCTTTACACCTTTAAGTTGTTTGCCTTAAGTATTTTGTCTCAGTGAAGAAAAACTATCCAAGTTACCAATACCATTGTTTAATCTGCACAAACACACTTATCAACACTTACTCTGAATGATTATTCTGTCTTGGAAATTTGCTGAACTCGAATTTGAATGGCTGTATAGATGATTGTCTATCACTGCCAGAACTACTGCTGTCCCAGGCACCTACCTTCACTTCCACCATGAGAGAAAACAACTGTGATTTGGGGACCTTTTACCTTCCAGTCTTTTCTTCACAATTGAGAAGTAGTTACTAGTTTTGAAGTATCATTACACAGATAGATAAAAAGAAAAGTGGGTAGGGGAGGAATCCAGACTTGCTCCATCTTGCCTGATGCTACTCTGCCTTATGAAATTTGATAACTTTTACATGATAGAACTTTGAAAATTAATCCAAAGACAGCCATTTAATTTGTTCAACATTTATACATTGTTTAGTAGCAGAAACTTTCAAAATGAAGGTTGGACTTAGCATTTAAGCCTTCGTTCAAATTTACCTGTATGAGCAATTTTGGAAGTACCCTCCTACTTGCCTCATGGAGGGAAATTATTCTTTAAAAGTCACTTGTTAAGGGGCTGGAGAGATGGCTCAGTGGTTAGGAACACTGGCTGCGCTTGTAGAATACCTGGATTCAATTCCCAGCACCCACATGGCAGCTAACAACCAACTGTAATTCCAGTTCCAGGGGAATCTGACACTTTCTTCTGACCTCCACCGGCATTGCAGGACACAGGTGTACTTATACACATGCAAGCAATACACTCATGCACATAAAATAAAAATAATTAAAAAATCACTTGTTAAGCAAATTCTCATAAGTAAAAAACATAACTACCATTAACTTTTATGAACATCAATTTATGCTAAGAAAAATACCAGAGCCCACTAAACATGACTGAATTGCTTCAACAGTCACATTAGTTAACCTAATCAGGACTTTTTCTTCATTAATCATGCTATAATATGGCTATTCACCTGTTCTCATTAAGTTCTTGCGGAGGAGATTTTCCATGCAACATATATTTAAGATTATTCTTATAAATACAACATTGTGGGTGCTCAGTATTTATATAATTTTCAAGGCAGAAACAGTAGTAATGATTAAAAGTATCATGGAAAATTGCTTTATACTCAACAATTTTACATCTTTAGGACATGAGATTATTGTCATTATAAACTACAAAGCCTAGACCCCTGAGGTAATTTAATGATTGCTAGTCCATCAGTGTGGGTGAACGTGGCCATGGGGTACTGTTGATATGGCAAGGTTCAGATGTCTGTGCATAAAGCCTAAAATCCAAATCTGCTCTTGTAAACATGAAGACATCTCACAAGCCTAAACTGGCATATATAATAAACTATGAAAAAAAATCAAACTCCTGTCATCCACTCTGTGCTAATTTCTCAATGTGAATCTTGGATTGCTTACATGATAATCACACTGAGCACTTAGCATTATGAATGGCCTTTGCAATAGGATCATCTTAATGTTTCATTTCCCTCAACTAGTTGAAGATATTTGTTTTCAATTACTCTACAAAGAATCTCCATTTCCTACACCATTGTTTAATCAGCACAAACATACTAAACCACGCATCATCAGAGAGATCAATGTATCTAGGGAATTTGCTGAACTTGAATGTGATTAGCAGTCGAGGTGACTGTTGAACACTTAGGAGCTACCTTTGCTGCAACCATAACAAAACATCCACACTCTGGGGAACATTTTTACCTCCTTTGTACCTTCTAGGGTTTTCTTTTTCTCTTCACAATTGCAAATTAGTCATCAGTCCTCAGTCCAGGTTTATTATTAAGAATTCTATCCTGAGAAAATACAGTCCAAGGGCAAAGGAAAATTCTAAAAATTACAGTCTGACCAATGACTTCAATCTTTTCTTCTCTTTCAAAAGAATCATGAAAATAGGAAATGAGTGTTAGCCTTGTCTTGAGAGAAGTTCAATAGGGAGCTGAGAATAAAGTGTGCTTCAGATTTAAGGTAATGCTGAAATGGGAGGAAGAATGTCTTTCAACACTGTAGAAGCAGCCAAGCACTGAGAAGCAGCACAGTAATAATATTTCAAAGAAATGGGTCACAATAACATTGAGTGTTCTGTATATTGTTCAGTCCATCTGTAGTGCATCAACAAGCTTTTTTTTCTAAAAGTGTATGGACAAAATACTTGGAGCTGAGTTCTGTAGCCTTAGGCGTCTAAAGATGATGTCTACCTGTTGTCATGGTAACTCACAGAATGCGATCTTTGAAAGCATTGAACTCAAGAAAAATATACACGAAGAAATGGAACCCTAAAAGCTTTTCCAACAAGGTGTCCATTTGCCTATATATCTCTTTTCTCTTAAGGATTTGCATTCGATTTTTATTTCCATTCCAGTGTTCTACAAATAAAGAACTCAAAATGAGTGAACAAACTGGTTGAGGTCCTTAGAGAATTTCCATATTACTTTGATGCCTTTTGGCTGAGATCAAGTAACAATTTTCCATGATACACTTTATCTTACCTTTAAACTAAATAAGCACTACTTCCACAAACCAGAATTTTTTCTTTTCTATTGACTTTTTATGTATGAACTTTCTCCTACATAGATATACATATTTTTCCTCTTCCTTGTGATACTGGCCTCATTAAGATTAGGGACTTCTGCCTTCCTTGGAAACACCAAGGTCTGGATGGTGATACACGGCCTTCCCTTCTCTCTAGTGTTGTTGTTTAGTGTGTCAGTAGAGAAAGATTTATGCAGTAGACCTTGGGCATCCACTTGTCTTCTCAGTATCTGCTGTCCTCCAGCTAGATTCTAGACTAGAGGAGGTAGGTCTGTCATTGGTCTTTCTAGCTCCAGATTAGAATAACTACACACAAGGTGCAGTAACTAGAAGCCCACTGTAAAGAAAACAGAACCAGAAGGAGCTGGAATCATCAACTCTCTACTATTTTTATGCATGAGAAAAACTAAACAGAGAAATAAAGTGTCTCGCCTACACTATCTTGAAGTCAACACAGAGAGTTCCATTCTGCCGGTAACTCACAAGAACAAGCCCTGAAATTCTTCATTCACCAAAGTAGCTAAGTGAGTCCCAGTTTACAGACTACATTGTTATTGTTTTGAAATCTTGACTCAGTAACACTCTGTATCAGAGATAATAGGCTAAGCATCACCCCATTGTGAGATATTTTAAAAACTGAGGTATAGCCAGGCGTGGTGGCATGCACCTTTAATCCCAGCGCTCAGGAGGCAGAGACAGGTGGATATCTGTGAGTTCAAGTCCATCCTGGTCTACATGGTGAGTTCCAGGACAGCTGGGGTTATGGGGAGACCCTGTCTCAAAAAGACCAAACAAAACAAAACAAAACAAAACAAAACCTGACGTGGATATGAAGCCCATGGTGGATAATAACTGGAAAAAAAATAAAAGTAAAAAAATAATTGGTAATGCTGAGCAAGCATTTTCTTATCCTGGTTTCAAATCATGGGCGAAGAATAAAGATTGCATTTAGAAATCTCAGTGCAGGGAAACTCTAACCCTAGACTCAAAGCCTCCAGAACTGAAGATGAAAATGATCAGCAGAAAGCAATGGTTTAATCAAAAACAGAAAGGAGACACATGAGATCTGAGCTTCTTCTCTGTAGTTAAGCTTTACGACAGAGCTAAGCTGGGAATACTTCCTGTATGTGTGTGCCAGAAAGATCCTGGCTTTCTACCAATTTATTTGTGCAGCTACAGAAGCAATGGAAGGAGGAGATTGAAGGGAAGACAGCACGAGTAATCAGTGAAGGACTTAAGGGGAAAATTAATAGAAATCACAATGTTTTGCACATGTGTATGATTTAACTTTCTGACACATTTATTAAAAATAAAGTTAATAATAGTGCAGTTACCAAAGGCTATCGGAGTGAACATAATTTTGTATTCTCCCTGTGAATAAGCTCTGCCAGTCTCAGAGGTTGGGACAGATGGCCTTACTCCTACTCGTTGATGAGGCTTAGAGCGGTTAAGTGACTTGCACAAGGTTAAATGCTAGCAAGTTCTGACCCTTGAACCTAAAGATATGAGGGACTCACTATTCCTTTTGAGTACACTTCAAGATTATGTCACTACCTGATGGCTTCTTGGTGAAGAATGGGCAAATGTGAGTAAAGTTAATAAAATATCTGTCTTATAGACAGGCACGGTGGCACACGCCTTTAATCCCAGCACTCAGGAGGCAGAGACAGGCGAGTCTCTGTGAGATTGAAGTTGGCCAGGTCTACACAGCAAGTGCCAGACCAGCTGTGGCTACAGAGAGATCCTGCCTCAAAAAGACCAAAAACCGTGTTTGTCTTATAATTAGTCAGAAGGTATGAGAACCAGAGTTTGTTGGCTTAAACTGAAATAGGAATCAAGGTGAATCTTCTACTGTGAAGATTATATTGATCCATTATAGATTCTAAAAGACCTAAGAAAGGAAGGGTTCTGTGTAATTGTGAACAACTTCTAGACCAAATTATTACAAGGTCTATTCTTACCTTAACTTTATTTACAAGGAGTAGTGGTCATCAATGTTAAATCATTAGAGCCAGGACAATTATTCTTGTAAACTATATTACCAGTTCTTAATAATGATCACAGTGTTGCTTATACTAATAATCAACCATTAGTTATTGAAAAAATTACATAATCCTGAAAACATGACTTAGGATCTGAATTCCTGAAAATGAAATCTGACTAGGAAAGAATAGACGACAAACATGTGGCTACCTTGTTCAAGGCTTAAGAGACAAAGATCAATTGGATCTCAGCATTGGTTAACAGAGTCAAGTAAATTCAAATGGGTTCTGACATTACTGAAAAGTCAGCTGGTAAAATTATTATCTATAAATTGAAAGCCAAATTACATGGAAAGGTCTGTGAAAGCTTATTGGATCTCATTAAAAATTCATCAAAAGGATCTAGAGACTGGACATCCTGCAGTCATGATGCTAGTGAAGGTTTTTAGCAGACAGCTCTGTCAATCCTTTTGAATGAATCATGTTCCTGTGAATATCTTATGCAGGAGGACACACTCCTGCACATGACTGCTTGTATGCACGTGAACCTGTAAGTAAAATCCTGAGATTAATCAATTTGTTGCAAATAAAACTTTAGTCTTTCAAGGATACAGTCTCCTCCTTTTCTACTATAAAATTTTATGGTTTAAGAGTATATTGACTTTTCGATTTATGCTGGCCTTCAAATTCTACAAGAATGTCAGGTTTCAGATTGAATAAGCATGGGCAATATCAGAATGCATGATTAAGAAAAAAGTCATAATTTTATCAAACACGTATGTGCTATTGCCAAAGGATTATGTCATCTTCTTTAATACTCAAAACCAAATTATTAGATGAATATGATCACTTATGACTTATTGATGAAGAAATTAAAATTTTACATACTTAATTACATACTTGAGATTTTGAGTCAAGTCCTGTGTCTGCCTTCAAATCTTACTTTTCAGTTGTTGAACAAAAACAATTCTAATCTAGATGGTTCCCCATTGCAATTAGAAAGGCAAACAACAAGCATGTTAGTGGTCCAAGAAGCTGAGAATATTCAGGGAACTGCCATTACATCACAATGGGAAAGGGAAGACCTACAATAAGAGAAATGAAATGAGAGCTCACACGAGGGTCTGCATTGCTAAGCCAGGTCTTTAAATGGCAAATAAACTTTACAAACAATGATGTATTTCAAGAGGTAGATAGACAGCTGGAATTCAAAGGTTTTTATTGGATGGGCATAACCAGCTTTGAAACCTGCTCTCAAAAAAGAGTTTTAATCTGTTCCAATTAAGGCACAGATCCTCCTGACCCATCCACACTTCCTGCTGGACCGACTGTGAAGCTATTATTCCAAAGAACAAGACCAGTCCTGTGATATTGCCACCTGTTTCATTTATCAACTTATCTTTCCCTGTGTAGTGTTAGATGCCCCAGGCGTCAAATAACCCTTCTTAATCTATGTTTTTCCCATGGGAATCTGACCCAAGCCCTGAAGCATCAGTCACGTAAATAAAGTCTTAGTCCTTTTTCTGATGCTATAACTGAATACCCCAGACTGAATAGCCCATAAAGAATAGAAATTTGTTTGGCTGGGGATTCTGGGGTTGGGAAGATTAAAAGCATGGTACCAACATCAGGATGGATCCTGATGAGGGCTTCCTCAGTATCCCACAGTGGAGGGCATTTCATGGTAAAGCAAAGCAAAGTGGCAAAGGGAGCTGACCCTCACAACAAAGCCACTCTCTTGAGAGTCCATTATTGTTTAATACATTAACCATGGAATGGAGTTACTCACTCATAAGCCAATCGCTATCCAAGATCCCACCTCTACATATCATTAACATATCAATTTGTTGATTAACTTTCCAACACTTGAACATTTGGAGATGCGATCAGATCATAGTAGACAGGTAGACAGACAGACAGATACAAACAATTCACAAATTTATATCTCTAGGCTACATTTCAGAACTTCAAATCTATATAACTGCATACTTGACATCTCCACACGCATGTTTCAAAAAGGTGTATCTCAACACTACATGCCAAATCAACCCTAGGATCTTCCCCATGAGACCAGACCCTCTGCCACTGTACCTCATCTTGATGAGTGGCAGCAGAGTTTACTCTATGCACATTTCTGGGTCCCAGAAGTGATGCTCGACATCTCATCTTTGCAGACCCCTCTAGCTCATGCATCACCACAGTCATTCTTCTTTCCCCACACCACAGTTCTCCTGAGTGACACAGTCCTAGACTCAGGATTTCCCACTGTTCTACCTACAGCTATGAAAAGCCAGATGAGGTTACACACTTCATCAAGGCCTTCCTTCGTTGCTTTTTAGAAAGTGACAGACTGCCTTATGAGTACTAAAACACCTTACTTTACTCCCACTCTTTTTACACACTGCCTCTTCTGCCCTGGGGCCCCTGCTCTATTTGCCTCCTACTTCTTACACCTTTTCCTTGTCAGGAATTTTACACACACACTCTCCTCTCCTGGGTTAGTTCTTGCCCATCTTTGCTTGGTTAATCTCTGGTTACCCTTCTGATTTCAATGAAACTTCCCCTAACTCCCCTTGCTACATAGAACCAGTCTGCTATTTTCCTTTTAAAGTTGAATATGTATTAGTGTGTTTAATAAGTCAATGTCTGTCTCAACTGGATGATAAGCTATATAATAGTAGAACCTGGATCTTATTAGCTCATCAGTTTCTTCCACTATCTCTTTATTATGTATGTCTAGCAGGTACTTAATAAATATTTATTTCATATCTGCCTAGCTGATCAATTGAATGAATAAATGGGTGGATGGATGTGTCACTATAGTGTGCCAATTTCTAGGACACTAAAATGTTTGAATCTCTAAGTTTGAGTGAGTCTTAGCTCAAGTTTTTCCATGGCACTAGCCTTCTCAGTAAGACCTACTCTGAAACTACTGTTTGACACCATAGTCTGTTGCTGCAAGCTTCCACCAGCACCCATGAAGACTCCACATTTTATTTTCCTCCATCTAGCATGCTAGATAATTGCTTAGTTTTTTAGGATTCTTATTATGACTTCTAAGATTCCTTTTCATTCTATTTGGTATCCATTAGTCACAGGACTAATTATATTGCATATATGTTTTATATAAATAGAACATATATTTACACATGCACACATAGATAGATGATAGATCAATCAATCGATAGATAGATAGATAGATAGATAGATAGATAGATAGATAGATAGACAGATAGATAGATAGACAGATATTCTGGGAATTCTTGTTGGTGGTTGGATGATTAGTTGGTTTGAGACAGAGTTTCACTGTGTTACCAGACTCTAGGCTGACCTTGAGCTTGAGATCCTTCTGACTTTGTGTCCCACTCCTTACTATTGGGATAACAGGCATGTGCCAGTACACCTGACTATTGTCTATATTATTTTCTTTACTCTCTGTGTATCTGTGTGTGTACAGATGTATGCATACAGGTGTTGTTTTTGTCCCTATGTGTACAGGTACATGTGCGTGGGAGTGCACACGGACATGACATGTGTGAAAACTCCGGTCAACCTCTCATGATGTTCAGAAGACAGCCGCTTTGTTTGTTTTGGTTGTTGTTTTTTGTTTTTTATCTTTCGCTGTTGTTTTTGAGGTAGGGTTACTCACTGAGACCCGCGGCTCACCGATTAAGCTATGCTGGCTGGTCTGTGAGCTTCAAGTATACTCCTGTTTCCACTTCCCCAGCGCTGGGGTTACAGGTGGGAGCCACTATGCCCAGCTGTTTACATGAGTACTGGGGACTGATCTAAGGTCCCTCCTCATGCTTGTAAGGCAAGCATTTTACCAACAGAGTTACCTCAGCTGCCACTATTTTCTGTATTCTTGATGCTATAGCATTTGCGGCCCTGCTGACTGGGAAGACTGCACCTACCAGAGCTTGTCAGGTTTTAGGTTTAACAAAATGTTCTCCCCAAAACATGCCTATCATTTGTAATCCACATTCCTAAAAATTTCCTTTGTCAAAGAAATATTTCCCCTGTCCAGGATCAACATATAACCCAATGATAGCGTACAACCTGGACCAGGAACATTGCTCCAAGCCAGCCAGTATTAATAATTAGCCCAACCTAAATCCCTTCTCTTCCTTCCTTTTCCCCTATAAAATACAGCAAAGGATGTGGCTTAGTTGTTCCTTTTACTTCTCTTTGCCACCTGAAGGACATGGCCCTTCCTGGTATGCACTTGCTAGTGTGGCATGCACCCCCCTCTTTAAATAGGATGACATTCTCCGTTATTGTCACTGCCGTTGATTAAAATGCTGAGAAATCATGCAGACGCAATTGAGACCATCATGTTACTGCTTAGCTCCTCTTCGATCCTGCACCACCACTAACAGAAAAGAAACTTCATAAAGACAGCAGCCAGCAATAACTACACGAGGAATGAATGAGTACATACATGTTCCCCAATTCTGACACTGTGTTATTCCGGACTTTGGGATGCTCTGGCACAGAAATGTTCATATTCTCCTTAATTCGAGCATTTTAAGTTTTCCTGGTCCCCATGTCTCTCAAGTATCCCCTCAGGGCTGGGGTCACTAGTAGACCATGGTCCTAATGGCAAGGGCTCCTCTGTATGGCATCCTCTGAGGGGTTCCTCAATCATGAAACATATGGGCCAGTACTAAAAGAGTTGGAGACCCGGATTTAAAGTCCTTCTCTCACCCAAGCCCTGTGTAGTCTGGAGCAGGTAACTTGTTCAGTGTGGAAATCATCCTGAGTATCATCCCAAAGTACAAGTTGTGGGAAGGCCAAATACACACTCTTTGCTGTCTTTAATGTGGCTTATGAGGTGACTTCCTAAGATCTCCCTAAGCTGTACGAGGCCACAGTACATCTTATAGTTGCCAAACACGACTATAATTTTCCAATCTTATTGCTCCTCCATGTTATTCCTCTGAATGATAAGGCACTGCTCAGTGCTTAATCTTTAAAGATTATAGACATATGCCAGATTGTACTACATTAATTTTCAAGTACATCAACTGAACATCTATTTATAGTTAGTATAGTCCGAAACTATGTTTTAGAACCAATTACTGTAAATGCACTTTCTTTTCACTTAACAATTATAGTCTTGCAACTCAGGCATTCACTTTGAGCATGAGACAGTAACAACTGATATTAATTTTATTAAGCATTGCATGTCCTCCCCCTCCTTCTCCCCCTCCTGCTCCCCCTCCTCCTCCTCGTCCTTATTCTTTTGAGACAGCGTCCCATGTATCTGGAGCTGACCTTGAACTCACTGCTTCAGTAGCTATCCTTGAACTTCTCCATCCTCTTGCTTCTACCTCTTGAGTGATGTGATGACAGGCATGTGCCGCCTCTCTCAGCACTGCTGGGGAACAAACCCAGGCCTGCATGCTAAGCAAGCACTCCACCAACTGGGGTATATCCTGGACCCCTTAAGCAGGACATGCCTTATCTTATTACTCCTTATAATCAAGAAGTCTAACTTTATAAATGAGGGAAAGGACATCCGAAATAGTTACGTAATTTGGCTTGAGTTAGACAGCCAGCAAGCAGTAAGGCAGAGGCTCAAACCAAGGCAGCTTGTCTCTGTAGACTAGGTACTCAGCCACTAACCCACATTGCCTCTGAGGATTGTGCAAGTTCAAGGCACATGCTAAATTTGATTAAACCACATGTTGTTGGTAGCTGATTATAATCACTGTAATGATGGGCAGAGGCTACAGGATACAAACAACGAGAGCAGGGTTAAAACTCACAGTCTTGGTTGCCTGGCATTTTTATCAGCACTTTGAGACATCACACATTCTACTTGGATTTTGAATTTCATGGAGGTGTTTAGGGACTGAAGTCAACATCAAGCTTCACACTCTTGGATAAAAGCAGTGGCTTAGATAGCAAATTACTTTGTAGATATTTTAGCAGGTAGGTAGCAGCAGGCATGTTGGAGGACTTGGAGTTCTGCCCATTAGTATGCAGAAATGCCATCAGCTGCCTAAATCGTTTTCTAATAAACCAGGTCTTCATTACATCCCAATTGCCCAAAGTATGTTCTCCCTGTCAGGCACAGATTTTTAAAAGCAGTTTGGTCTTGAGCCTCTTTAGCTAACGTGGATTTTGCTATCCTTGCTCATTTGCAGCCCTCCTTTCTGGTGTATCCTTTTTTCAATATATTTGAAAAAGCTTTTACTCCCTTTAATCCCTTTGGCTCTTTCAGGTGCAGCCAGAAATTTTGACAACCTCATCTCTTGTCTCTGGGCTCCAACAGTCTATTGCTCCCACTTCTATTGTTTATTGGTCACATGTTTTTGACAAGCCATCTTGAAATCTCATAGATGTTGCTTGTTTTAAGATTTCTTTCTCAGAGTAATGTGGGACAGCTGGCTCTCCACCATTTTCTTCTTATTAATTTAGTCCCCACACATAATGTTAAACAGTCAAAATTCAAAATGTGAAAATCAATACCATAGAATCAAATTAATTAAAAGAATGTGGCTTGATGCATGTAAGAAATTCTAGAGTGCCCTTGACTCCCACAACCTCATTCACCCTCCCAGCACCCCCACTCCATCTCTCCTCCTAGCCTGGGCACTGGCCCACTTCCTCTCTTGGCACCCCAGACCTCTGGACTATACTCTTGGCCCAGATTCCCCACTGCTTCCTGATCCTTTGCACCCAGACCAATCCAATTCCTCAGTCTAGTCCCCTGGAGTCCTCAAAGCCTGTCCCCTCCCCGCTTGCCTTTGCATACCTGAGACCAGACTTCATCTCTGGCTGTCCCACCCCCAACCTGGATTCCTGAGACCAGCCTCCTTCCCTGACTGCCTGAAAGTCCTGAATCCTACCTCTACCTAGCAATCCTCCCAAATTGTACTGTGCTTGCTGAATAGAGAGATTCAGAACTTAGGAGAAACCCTGAGAGTATCTGATTCTTATCGGACTTGGGCCTCTGTGGAAACTCCTGAGCAGCAGAACAAAAGCCATCTGGACCCTCCAATATAAAATCAAAAGAGCACAAAGAAATGACTTAACATTGCAACTCAAGGCACTTGGAAAGCAACAACAAATGAAACCCAAACCCAGCAGACAAGAAGAAATGACAAAAATCAGAGCAGAAATTAATGAAATAGAAATAAAAAAAAATAATACAAAGAAACAATGAATCCAAGAGCTGGTTCTTTGAGAAGATAAACAAATTTGATAGACTGGTAACCTATTTAACTAAAAGAAAGAAAGAACACCTCCAAATCAACAAAATCAGAGGTGAAAGGGGAAATATCACAACAGCAAACAAAAAGAACCAGAACATTATAAGGGAATACTTTAAAAACTTATACATACTCCACAAAACTTCCGGAACTGTCACAGTCATGTAGATCTCTGTAAGTCTGTCCGCTTTCCAGAATTCTTCAGGAAAGCATATTTCTCCTTTTCTTCCTCATGCCTTTATTACTAAACGTGCTTTCTTTAAGGCTTTGGGCTGCCCCTAGCATCTTGTATTTCTTCCCTTTTTCTCTAAAGCTTCCTTCTCCCAGCCACATGGTCAGCCACATGTCTGACCTCCACACAGGCTCTAAACCTTCATGGCTCCATGGCTTTCTTTCTTTCTTCCTCCCATTCACCTACTCAAGGCAGCTGCCAAGATTACCAGCTCGCCTGCCCTGAGGATTTTTCTTTAAGATTGTAATAAAATTGTAAAAGCTAAAAAACAAAGGAAAAAAACAAACAAAAAAGCCTGCAGCTACTAAATTTCACAACCTAAAACAAATGGACAGGTATCTAAAAGCCTGAGAATCACCAAAACTAAACCAAGAAGAGATCAACAGCCTAAACAGATCCATAACACATAAGGAAATTGAAACAGTAATACAAAACCTCCTGACTAATAAAAGCCCAGGACCAGATGGATTTATAGCGGAATTCCACCAGACATTTAAAGAAGATATATCGAGTGCTACTTAATTTATTCAAAAGATAGAAATGGAGAGAAGTCTATGAAGTCAGCATCACTCTAATACTAAAGCCAGGTAAAGATACAACCAAAAAAGAAAACTATAGACCCATATCCTTAATGAACATTGATGTAAAAATTCTTAAGAAGATACTTGCAAACCACATAGAGACACACATCAAAAAGATCATCCATCATGATCAAGATGGCTTTATCCCAGAGATACAGGAATGGTTCAATATGCATAAGTCAGTAAACATCATAAATAATATAAATGGGCTCAAAGACAAGAACCACATGGCCATCTCAATAGATGCAGAGAAGGCCTTTGACAAAATTAAACATGCATTTATGTTCGAAGTCCTAGAGGGAATTGGACTGGAGGGAATATAGCTAAGCATAATTAAACCCATATACAACAAACCCACAGCCAACATCATTCTAAATGGAGAAAAACTGGAAGCATTCCCATTGAAATCAGGAACCAGACAAGGCTGTCCACTATCCCTACTTCTCTTTAACATAGTGCTTGAAGCTCTTGCAAAAGCACTAAGATGAGAAGGAAATTGAAGGAGTAATAATTGGAAAAGAAGAGATCAAATTATCCCTTTTGCAGACAATATGATATTATATCTAAGGATGCCAAAAATTCCATCAGAAAACTCCTGGAAATGATTAAGACTTTCAGTAAGTGGCAGGTTACAAAATTAATCTACAAAAGTCTATAGCCTTTCTACACATCAATAACAAGCAATCAGGGAAAAAGTACATGGAAACACTCTTTCACAATAGCCCCCAAAAATAAAATAAAATATCTTGAATAAACCTGACCAAAGACATTAAAGACCTCTACAATGAAAATTTTAAATCTTTAAAGAAAGAGATTGAGGAAGACACCAGAAGATGGAAGGACCTCCCATGCTCATGGATTGGAAGAATTAATATTGTGAAAATAACCATCCTACCAAATACCATTTATAGATTCAATGCAATGCCAATCAAAATCCCCATGACATTCTTCACAGAATTGGAAAAAACATCTTAACATTCACATGAAAGCACAAAGCAACCCTAAGCACTAACATCAATGCTGGGGGATTACTATACCAGATTTTAAATTATATTACAGAGCTATAGTCATAAAAACAACATGGTATGGCACAAAAATAGACCTATACATCAATGGAACAAAATTGAATACCCAAATATGAGCACATGCAATTTCAGCCACCTGATGTTTGACAAAGGGGCCAAAAACATTCACTGGAGGAAAGACAGCATGTTCAGCAAATGGTGCTGGCAAAACTGGATCTCCACCTGTAGAAGAATGAAACTAAACCCCTCTCTTTTGCCTTGCACAAAATTCAACCCCAAATGGATCAAAGACCTCAATGTGAAGCCTGAAACTCTGAAACAGTTAGAAGAAAACATTGTCAATAATCTACAAGATATATGTGTAGGAAAGATTTTCTAAACCAGATATCTACTACTTAGGAAACAAGGTCAAAAATCAAGAAATGGGACCTCATTAAACTAAAAAGCTTCTGTACATCAAAAGAAGCAACCAAAGAAGTGAAGAGAAAACCCACAGAATGGGAGAAAATCTTCACCAGCGACACATCTGACAGAGGTTTAATATCCAGAATATATAAAGAACTCAAAAAACAAAGAATCAAGAAAGGAAGTACCCAATTAGAAGATGAGCTAAGGAGATGAACAGAGAGTTCTGAAAAGAAGAAATAAAGATACCTAAGAAACATCTGGAAAGGTGTTCAACGTCACTAGTAATTAGGGAAATGCAAATCAAAACCACTTTAAGATTTCATCTTACTCCAGTCAGACTGGCTAAGTTCAAGAGAACAAATGATACCAAATGTTGGAGAAGATGTGGGAAAAGGGGAACGCTCATCCGCTGCTGGTGGGATTGCAAACCTGTTCAACCCCTATGAAAAGCATTGTGGAGAACCCTTAAAAAAACTACAAATTAACCTATCATTTGACCCAGTTATACCACTCCTTGGCATATACCCAAAGAACTCATTCTATTGTAGAGACACTTGTACATCCATGTTTGTTGCTGCTCTTTTCACAATAGCTAAGAGATGGAAGCAACCTAAGTGTCCCTCAACTGAGGGATAATGAAAATGTACATTTATACAATGGAGTTCTACTCAGCACTAAATAAAGATGATATCATGAAATTTGGAGGTAAATGTGTAGAACTAGAAACTGTTACACTAAGTGAAGTAACACAGACTCAGGAAAACAAAAAACAAAAAACAACAACAACAACAAAAAAAACCCACGACGTATGTGTGCCCTCATATATGGATCCTAGCACCAAATATTTATAAGTGTGTATGTATACAGACATAACTACAGGGACCAGGATAATGAAAAGGAACCAGGGAGGAAAAGGAAAAGAAAGAACCTGAGAGAGAAGAACAGTAGGAAACAGGTGTTACTACAGGAGATACAGATAAAAATGGGGTTATTTAAGGAACCTTGGGGATAAAAGGAAAGAAGTAGCTCAAGAGAGGTGGGACCATAGGAGAAGGGTGTTATTAAGGGAGAGATGGGAAAAATGGGGGCACTTTAAATAGGGAAACCATGGTGAAAGGGTTAGACAGTTAGAGAGATAAATAATGCCCAGCTAGTTTTAAAACAACAGAGGGAACAATAGTAGTCCAACAACCTACTGAAAAATTATACATACAACTAGTTCAAGGAACAAAATATGTGTCTAGACAAGATTTATCTGAGAACGTTTGGCTTTTTCCCAAGCTTTATCTACATAGTGCATGATATTTAAAAGTACCAGACTGGTAGAACTAACCTTCTTGAATGTTTAACAGCCATACTTTGAGGCCTATATTAATCTGGTCAGAGGGACTTAAAGGACAGTTTTTGCTCCTTGCACTCCAAGGTCAACTAAGTTCCAGAGTACTATGGAGCATCTCTCAAAATGTCCTGTAACTGCGGTGAGTCACCTGTCCTCTTGTTCGGGGAGGCGGAGACCCCACCAGATGGATTTGAACCATTGTCCAGTCTACAAAGTGGAGGGTCAACACAGAGGAAACATTTCCTCCCTGCTTCCAAGTGAAGCTAGCCACAGTTGAACAGGACCTATGACTTATCTTCACATAGATGGAACTCATAAAAGAAAGGAGCCAGAGGCTCCTCCCAAGCCCACGTGACCCCTGAGGATCAGATCCTCAAACAGCCTTAAGAGTAAAAATAAATTGGTTTATTTGGGCCAACTGTATGGTCTTAAACACCCAAAGGGAAAGTATAACCAAAGATTAAAGTGATCAGCATATTTCTTTAAGAGTCCATGTGTATAGCTAATGGCTACATAATGAGAAACAATGCCAGCCAGGAGATACCTTCCTTTTAGTTGTTGGCCAGGATAGTTCAAGAGACTCCCAGACAGTACCCAGCATAGAACTGGGAAAATAAGCAGCAGATCCCAATCTTATCTAAAGGGATGTTGGCATCTGATTGCTGCTAGATGAAGAAGAGCTTATCTTCGTAAAACAAGGGACTCTAGATAGGCAGTGGACGGACTTGTACTGGGGAATGCCTCGGGGCACTGACAACACAGTGTACAGTAACAGGGATGACAAAGTATATTGGCTCCATTGGGGGAGGCTATGGTAGGATGCCATTTGGATATGAAGATGAATAAGATTGTTTGGGATGTTCTGTATGAAATACAAAAAAAATCAATAAAAAATGAAATTCTCGAATAATAGAGCTCATTAAACATGAAAAAATAAGAAAGTAATATAATTTGAAAAAATAGTAAAACATGGGGAAATACTGTTGAGTCACCAAAAGAATCTCCTTAGAGTGCAGTTCAATCAAAACATTGCTACGATCTAACAAGCTTCTGAGGATACACATATTTCATTTTCTATGCTAAGAAATTCCCTAAGGATACAGGAATGTATAATTCTCAAAAATATAAAAGGAAAAGGGGATGTTTGGATTTCTGTAAAGAGTTTATTTTTTTGTTTGGATTTCACATTGGGTCTAATTATGAACAGTTGATATCTCCAAACACTAAGTATGAATAGTTAAAATTGCATTTAATTTCAGGTATACACTGAAGTTCCATCTTTTATCCTGTGACACAATTATGTGTCACCCTAGATTTTCAACATCCCCTTTATAAAGTGACTAAATACAGCCTGCATAATTTGATAGCCTATCTACTATTCAGCTGAAATATATTTTGCTCTCTTCCAAGATGGTTATATTGCAATATAAGTGAAAAAAACAAGAACCAAAAATGGAGGCACCCCACTTGCTGTGTTGGTTTTACTACTTATCTTGTGTCATTAGTATTTGTAGCCATTTTCAACACCGGTGCACATGTTACTGGAAGATCCAGGAAAAGGGTTCAGAGAAACAGTCTTGAAAGATTAGATTTTCCTTTTAATGTATATGTTTACTTACTAAATGTACTCTGTAAGACAGCATGCTTCTTCTATGGAGGCTAGAAACATTGCTAGAGTTTTGCCAAAGAGATGTTTAGAACCAAGTCAAGACTTATCCCCTCAAATACCACACCAGCTTCATGTCTCATTAAATGGTGAAAATCACAGAAGAAACTGTGGTTTACAGAAATTCAACTTGGAAACCTTAAAGTTACAAATCAATATGATGAAATGGCTTCCTTGCCTCCGGCATCCTGCTGGGTCCTGAGGGCCTGATGTTCATCTTGCCGTAGACTGCAGTCCACCCATCAGTCCCTACTCCCTTTCTGCCACAGCAGCATTCTTAGCTTTCCTTGGGAATTCCAGGCAGGCTCCTGCCTGAGAACCTTGCTAATTCTTGCTATCTATTCTTGTTTAGCATGTTCTTTCCTCAGATTAGCAGGGCTCTATACTCATATTCTCTCTCATTCTCTCTCTCTCCCTCTCTCTCTCTCCCTCTCTCTCTCTCTCTCTCTCTCTCTCTCTCTCTCTCTCTCTCTCTGTCTATCTCTCTCTGTCTCTCTCTCTGAAATATCAAAAAGACCATCCCTGATGCTCAATATAAACTAAACTTTCCTCCCGGTCAAGGAACTCTCACACGGAAGCCCAGCACTTGGGAAGGTGAAGCAGGAGGATTCCCATAATTCTGAAACGAGTCTGGGCCACAGACTAAGTTCCAGGCCATCCTGGGCTCCAGGGTGAGCACTGACTCAAAACATACAAAGTGTTTAGTGCTGGAATAGAGCTTGCACACACAAGGCCCATGTTCAGTAACACACACACGCTCCCCATCCCAGCAGCTACATATCCTCTGACCTGTACATCAGTTCTCTTAAGAGTTTCTACCAACTCATGTACTACACATTTGCTCGTTCACAGAGTTGTCTGAGCTATCCACTGGAAGAGAAGCTCAATGAAAACCCGAATACTAGGCTTACCACCCTTTCCCCAGGACCTAGACAAGTGGCAGGTATGTAAAATACACTCAGGAAATATTTCCTGTGTTAGTGAAATAACTTATCCTCCCCTGCCTCCCAAATCAATTATGAAGACAAATGCATCGAAGGAAAAAGAAGGCTTACAGCAAGTGAAGTAGAGTAACCGGGAGGTCCCGAGTCACTGAGTAGGCTCTGTGGGAAAGCACACAAGCTTCAACTCAGGAACTCAACTGCTGAGGGTGCTCCCAAGTGTCTGTCAATGTGTGGTTCATGTTAGATCCCTGCCTGAAAAATGGGGTCAGGTGAGAAAGCCAGATGCACCAGGCATTTAAAATTCCCTCCCCTGTGCAGTGATTGATGGTAAAGATGCTTTCAGCAGCTCCCACTGCTGCCTGAAGCAGCCATAATTTCAAGTATGTTAGACATTTACGCTGGGGAATCCAGAAGGGCCTGAATGAATTTATACCAATCAGAAGACATCCATTTTTAAAATACTGCAACTGAAG
Organism: Nannospalax galili; assembly: GCF_000622305.1. Taxonomy (NCBI): domain Eukaryota; kingdom Metazoa; phylum Chordata; class Mammalia; order Rodentia; family Spalacidae; genus Nannospalax; species Nannospalax galili. Next base: position 493,273 of record NW_008360317.1, on the reverse strand, counting down.
CAGATTTTTCTTAGCATCCCACTAAGACAAATCTTCCAAATAGCCTGTGCAGGATCCCCAAAGTCTGTGTCTAGAAAGGATTCGAATGCACACTGTTTTCTGATGCTTGCACTCCACCAGAACATTCTCCCAGTGTACAGGAAATCAGAGAAAGATATCCCTTCCTCCTAGAAGATGACGTTCTGTGTCTAGGTCCTTATATGTTCCTTTATCCAATCATCTTCACACAAGGGGCAATCGTGAGGGGTGGTCCTAGGGGACCAGGGATGCTTCACAGCAAATGAGTTTTCTGTATCCGCTGGCAGTCTTTAACCTCCAGAAATATTCATACCTATGCTGCTCCAGAGGTCTGGGTTTCTCAGCCTGGAAAAAGGATGCTAAAGCAACAAGATCTTTTTCTCCCAGGCTCTTCCACACTACTCAGATAGCTCACAGGCGCACATTCAGTCAACTTGCCTGGTATTTGCGATCTTCCTTGCCTCTATCCACTGTCTTCACCTGTTTCTAAGGCTTTTCCTTTTTCTCTATTTCTTCAGAATGGCCAATTCTAATAGTGTAGAAAGTCCCTGAGGTGTATAGAGTTTAGGACTAGGCAAATATTTGAGTGGAAACTTTATCTGTCTGATGGTTTTATTTGTGATTTCAATAGAATAAACCTATTTTATTTTTTAAAAAGTTTATCTATTTATCAAGAGGTTTCTGTGCCACCCAAGACCACAGGAGCACCACTACTAATAGCACAATGGAGCACCACAGCTAAAGACATGAGTAGGGACTCAGGAGGGATGTAATTGCACAGTTCTCTTCATTTCAATCATTATCACTTTCTTCATCTTTAAAATATAACTTAGTGCACAGTAGCTGACAAATTAATAGTGTTAACTACTGGCATATTTGACCATATTTCCTTCCAGATCTTTTCTCTGAAAAACAGTAATCCACACTAGTGCCTTGTGTATTTATATTACAAGTGCAATTTCCATAGGCTTCTAAATGACCTCGTAACATTTTACATATACGTATGCCTCTGTGTGTGTGTGTGCGTGTGTGTGTGTGTGTATGTGTGTGTGTGTGTGTTCAGGCATGCAGATACCACTATAAGTGTATAGGGTCAGAGGATAGACTATTTTTGGCAGTTCATTCTTGTACTGAAGCAGGGTCTTTCTTGTTTCTGCTGTGCTACGTACTCCAGGCCAGCTGGCTCAAGTGCGTCCAGATGTTTCTCCTGCCTCTGCCTCCCATCTCCACACAGGAATGCTGGGATTCCAGATGCATGCCACTGCATCTAGCTTTTTTATGTGGGTTCTAGAGATTAAATTCTGGTTGTCAGACTGGTTTGGATTTTCCCATCCTTTTTCCAAGTTCCTGGATCACTACTATTTATGGTATAGTGGTCATTCCTCTGGTTTTGATTTTCTTCTATGTGAAGTCCATTCTTCAGTATTTCACTCCAGCCTCAATGCATTAAAACCCTAGCCCTTTGTTGGTGATGCCAGCGTCACCAGTCAGAACACCAACTCATGGGCTTACAACTTCCAATCTGTCTTCTACCTTGGCAACTAGTGAGTTCATTTCTACTTGCAAGCATGGTGCATATTTAGTGTTAGGATTCAAGAATTGAGACTAATTCCCCACAGATACCCAAACAGATTATACAAAAAGTTTATTTAAGAATTTAAAGTAAAAAAGAACAACAACCAAATGGCTAGCTGGGCACAGACTTCACAAGCCAAAGATGGAGTCTGGCCCCCGAACAATAGCAGGCAGAAGCTTTTATTGGGGCCCTCCACAGAAACCCACACATGCCAAGCATTTTTTTAAAGATAATTGAATGTCCCCATATCCTGTGTACAGGGAAAGTCTTAATTGGATGTCCCCATATCCTGTGTACAGGGAAAGTCTTGATTGGTAGGGGCTGTCTTCAGGGCACTGGAATGTGCTGACTAACATCTTTTAGAGTCAGAAGCTTTTGTTCACACCTTATAAGGCTTTTACATGTACAATATGCCTGAGCTTGTCTGGGCTTGTCTAAAGAAGCTAGCCAAAATGGAGTCAGAGCATTCTGGCTCTTCATTCCCCCACAGAGTTATGGCAAGGGTTAAATCTTTAAGCCAAGCAAATTACAGAAGCGAAAAGAAGCAGTTAGACAGCGCATTTAGGGCGGTGGAACCATTTCTATATTGTTGTAAGGCTCGGGGTCTCGATTTAAATGAGTATACTGTGAACACAGTACCACCAGTTGGACTATCTGTATCCATTCTCAGATGAATTTGAGCAAGGCATTAAGAATACAGGGGCCACAGTTTACTGCTAATAGGAGTAAGAGGAGAGGTCTGACTATTGCTGAGATCAAAGTTGTTAACCATGGGGACCAGTCAAACAGGGATTCGTATCAATTTTGTTGATTTAGTCATTCTTTTTCTCTTTCCTTAAGTCTTTAAGACTGTTTTATAACTCCCGAGTGATTAACATAGAAACAGCACTGTTCCCCTAGGGCAACTCAGAGTCCTCCTTTCTATAGAAAAAGTAAATCCAGCCCTCTCCTAACTTTGTAAGGTTACCTCAGCTAAAGAGGATAGAGAGTCTTCGAGGTAGCAGATAGATGTTTCTAATGATTATATGTCTAAGTCTATGGCCTGTTTAAGAAAGTGATAATTTTTATCTTGGAGGACTAGTGCTGAAGCCCCCAGACCAGTTGCAGGGGTTACCCCAACCCCAACCCCGAGTAGAATAGACAAGGCAACTGCAGTGGCTTCTATGGCCTTACGAGGTCTTGACTCTTCTGAGACTCTGGTTTCCATTTTCATGTCTGTTCTATAATACAGATGGGGAACCAGCTGCACTAGTACACAAAAATCCCCGGTCTGGTTTAAAAGGGATGACTGGAGGCATGTAGTTAAGCGAGAGGTACAGGCCCATCAAGTGGAGTTGAGGGGCACCATATATGGGTTAGGTACAGTAACCCCTATCTCTTGAACAGAGTTACATAGATGTTGGTAAGAAGGGGGGACAATTTTATGTGAGGGAGTCACGCATAGCCCTTTTCCATACACTTGGGTGAGGGTAAGTCCCCTTCTCCCTGTAGGTGGGGGGATTCTGCAGGCAGTGGGGTCAGAATTGACAACATAATTTCCTGGGAGAGCCAACCCATCATAAAAGGGAGGGCTCTGGTCCATGCAAAACCAGCAATGGATAGTAAGGTTAGGAGAAGTATTATTTAAAGCAATAAAGGCGGCATTTAGGAGAGTCATAAGCCCAGGGGATGACTGCAAGGACTCTTGGACTCGTCAGATCTTTGGGGGTGTGGATCTAGGTGTGGGCAAAGTAGCAGTTTTATCCAGTAGGACAATTTGGCTAGGAGCTGGCCTCTCGACAGATTTAAAACTAGTAAAGGCCAGTGTTGGTAGTCCTATAGGCTGTAAGACTGTCCGAGCCAGCCCCATCTGGGTCCCCAAGACTGGACCCACCTAAAGATGGACTGAAAAAAGTATTCCTGGATCAGTCCCTGTGGTGTATAACCTGAGGCCCCAAGTTCGCCCATCAATCCATTTTTGTAGGTTTTTAAGTTCCTTTCCTTTTGGGGTGAAGCTCAAGGAGATAGGGTTGCATCTAGAGGAGAAACAGGGTCCCTCGAATTGCCTTGATCTGGGGTTTCGCCAAAGGGTTAGGCCCGGGACTGCAGTTACCTGGATCAAGTCGGTAGTGACAGGGGCAGCTCAATTAATATATCCAGTAGACACACAGCTCCATGAAGCACAGAAATAGTCCCCTGGCCCCCCATAGGTACTTCTTCGGTCACCATTGTCGCCCGGGCAAACATAGAAGTGGTGCTCCTTCATCCTCTTTCAGCCAAGGGGAGACTGGCAAGCATAATTTACAGTGCCTGATGGGGTGTATGATTCCCAAGCTCCTTCAAGCAGGTCACAGAGGTCGAATGTAATCTTGGGGAACCAGGTGCCTGGAGGTCCCAGGAGGAAAGAGATGTTCACTATCTTTCCAGTGGATGTGCTACTAACTACCCAGGTGAGGTTTTGGAGTCCATTGGGGGAGTTAGCTAGGGCAGGGTCTATAAAAAGAAATAAAAAAGCAACAAGGGTTATGGTGTGGCAGAGATTTTTAGCTTGAGAGGATTGTCTTTTACCCGTGTGACCTTCCATCTCTTGTTGACTTGGTCTGACCAATCTTCTGATGCAGGCTTTAAATGCGAGTGATGTATCCCAGTCTGGACACCTGCCACCTTAACTGCAGTAGGGGTGGTGAGGATCATGATGTGTGGCCCCTTCCATTGAGGTCCGAGGGGCTCCTTGTGGTGCCGTCTCACCCAAACAAGGTCTCCTGGCTTGAATCCGTGTGGTTGGGCTGGCGGCAGTTTGTAGATGTGCCTCAGGAAGGGGAAAACATTGTCTTGTGCAATCTGTAAGGCCTGTAGGGACTTAAGAAATTGGGATTCAGACAAGTCAATCAGCACATCTGAAGGCAGCTTGGGAAGCAAAGGGGGTGGTTGGACACACATGATTTCATAAGGTGTTAGGCCTTGAGGATATGGGGTATTTCTGACCCTGTATAGGGCAAAAGGTAGGAGGCCTGTCTAGTCATTACCAGTTTTCAGGGTTAATTTGGTCAAGGTCTCTTTAAAGATCTGATTCATTCTCTCTACTTGTCCTGAGCTCTGGGGATGGTATGTGCAATGTAGCTTCCAATTAGTCCCCAGTGTTTTAATTAACTCTTGAGTTACCTTAGAGATGAAGTCTGGTCCATTGTCTGACCCAATCATAGAGGGGAGCCCATACCTTGGTATTAGTTCATCGATGATCTTATTAACCACCGTTTGGGTAGTTTCCCCCTTTGTGGGAAACGCTCCAACCCATCCTGAAAATGTATCTACAAAAACTAGGAGACATTTATAGCCGTACCTGCCAGGCTTTATCTCAGTGAAGTCCACCTCCCAATGGATGCCAGGTGCAGTACCCCTCTCCCTTCTGGCTGGGGGCATGACTTTTCCGCTTGGATTAGTAACTTCACAGGAGCAACATCTGAAAAGATAGCTCTCAGTCATTTTGGTTAGATCGAAAATGTGGTACGGAGTCAGGAGCTCCTGTAACTTTCTCTTTCCTAGGTGAGTCCCTTTGTGAAGTCTATATATATTAAGTCCTCTGCCAGGTTATGTGGCAGAATGAGCCTACCATCAGAGGTATATCTCCATCCATTCTTGATCTTGGTATTTTCCAGGGAAGTTAAATCTTGATCATCCTGAGCTGAGTAGGAGGACTCATTTGGCAAGAGGGGTTCAGGCAGAATAACCAGTAGGTTTGAGGCTGTTAGGGCTGCTTCTCTGGCTGCTAGGTCCACTCTCCTATTTCCCTGTGCTTCCAGTGAATCTCCTTTTTGGTGCCCCGGACAATGGATGATGGCCAGTCTCTTTGGTAACCATATGGCCTCCAGGAGTTCCAAGATCTCTTGTTTATTTTTGATAGTCTTTCCTTCTGCTATCAGGAGCCCCCTCTCCTTGTATATAGCCCTGTGGACATGAGCCATAGCAAAAATGTAATGGCTATCAGTGAAAATGTTAACAATCTGGTCTTTATTTAGCTTTAAGGCCTGAGTCAGGGCAATTATTTCAGCCTTCTGGGCAGAAGTCCCAACTGGTATGGAAGAGGCCCACACTGTCCATGATGGACTCACAACCGCTGCCCCCACATACTTGGTTCCTTCCTTAATGAAGCTACTTCCATACATGAACAGAATTAAGTCTGGGTGGAGCCATAGAACATCCATCAGGTCTTCCAGAGTCCCATGTAGGCTGCAGAGTTCCTCCAGGCAGTTGTGTAGGACCTCAAGATCTGGTTCTGGAAGCAAAGTGGAAGGATTGAGAGCGGTGCTGGAGAGGAACTGGATGCAAGGGGGATTAAGGAGCAAGGCCTGATAATGCGTCAACCAAGCATTTGTCATCCATCGGTCAGTGGGATTTTTGAGGAACCCCTCAATCGAGTGAGAGGTGGTGACTGTAAGGGGCCCTCCCAGTGTGAGCTTATCTGCATCTTTAACCAATAAGGCCATGGCTATGATAATTCTGAGGCAGTCCAGCCATCCCGAGGCCACAGGATCAAGCTTTTTTGACAAGTAAGCCACAGGTCTCTTCCAAGGCCCAAGTATTTGGGTCAGGACTCCCTTCGCTATTCCCGCTCATTCATCAACAAAGAGCTGATAGGGCTTATGGATATCTGGCAGAGCCAAGGCCAGAGCCTGCAATAAAGCCTTCTTAATTTCTTGAAAGGCTCTCTCCTGAATCTCAGTCCGTAGGAAGGATGACTCATTTCCTTGAGTGGCTTTATACAAGGGTTTTGCCAGCTCGGCGAACCCGGGTATCTAGAGCTGGCAGAAGCCTGCCAATCCCAAGAACTCTCGCAACTCCCTGTGGGATCTCAGGCTTGGAATTCCCATAATGGCTTGCTTTCTGGCTGGTGATAGCCACCTCTGACCATCCCTTAATATGTACCCTAAGTACATTACCTCTGTGACACAGAATTGAGCCTTCTTGGTGGAGACCTTATACCCCAATTGGTCCAAGTTCAGGAGCAAATCTCTGGTGGTCTGAAGACAAGTGCCCTCATCCTCAGTGGCAATTAACAGGTCATCTATGTACTGTAGGAGGCTTACCCCCGGGTGTGAGGCCCGATACTCCTGCAAGTCCTGGTGTAGAGCCTCATCAAAGATCGTGGGGGAGTTCTTGAACCCTTGTGGCAGTCGCGTCCAAGTGCATTGCCCATTAAACCCCTGGTTTGGGTCTCGCCACTCAAAGGCAAAGATGGGTTGACTTTCCTTTGCCAAAGTCAGGCTAAAGAAGACATCCTTGAGATCTAGAACAGTATAGACCCTTTGCCCCAGAGAGAGTGAGCTCAGCAGGGTATACAGATTGAGGACCATAGGGTGGATATCCTCTACCCTCTTGTTAACTTCTCTCAAATCCTGCACTGGGTGGAAATCACTAGTCCCCGGTTTCTTGACGGGTAGGAGAGGGGTGTTCCATGGAGATTGTCATGGAACCAGAATACCAAACTCTCTAAGGCAGTTTATATGTTTGGTAATTCCTGCCCTAGTTTTGAGAGCCATTGGGTACTGTTTTACTCTTAGAGGTTGAGCATTAGTTTTTAAAGTCACCATTATTGGTGGCTGTTGCATGGCCTTCCCTGGGGGATTAGTTTCCACCCAAACTCCAGGGATTGCTGCCTGGAGGTCCTTAAGGATTACGGTTGGTCTCTTTTGAGGGGGTGGGGCATGCAGTCTCCATTCTTCTTCTAATTGTAAGCATAGGATATAGGCTGCATTCGGTACAGTCACATCAGGAGGTCCTCTCCCAGAGAAATGGATTTGAGCCTTTATTTTATTTAGCAAATCTTTACCCAATAAGGGATATGGGCACTCTGGGACCACCATAAAGGAGTATGAAACTCTTTTTACCTAAGTTTACTTCCCTTTTGGTAGTCCAAGGGTGCTGAGCGATTCACATGGCTCCTTGCACCCAGGTGTGTTTATTGGTCAATTTTCCCATAGGCTCTTTTAAAACTGAATATTGTGCTCCAGTGTCAACTAGGAAGTTGACAGCTCATCCCTCCACTTGTAGGGTCACCCAGGGCTTGTGGTGGAGGTTCGCCAAGCCTGGGCCCCTTCAGTTTTCTAGGTTGCCAACTCGAGGATCTTGGGCTTGGAGGGAGGCTGGGATCCCATCCTTTGAGGACATTCCCTAGCCCAGTGGCCCAGCTGCTTACAATATGCTTACTGGTCTCTTTTTAGGCAGGGCCAATCTTCCTGTGGGGGTCACGGGGCTCGGGTTCCCTTTTTCATAGAGGGTCGGTCCCCCCATTTGGGATTCTTTGCTCTTTCAGCCAACAATATCCTATCCATCCCTTTTGTTTGTCTTTCTTCAGGGGTTTCTCTGTTGTTAAATACCTTGTTCGCCACCACCATCAGTTCAGAAAGGTTTTTGCCCTCGAAACCTTCCAGTTTTTGAAGCTTTCATTTTATATCTGAAGCTGCCTGATTTATGAAAGCCATATTGATGGCCATCTGATTCTCTGAGGCCTCTGGATTTATGGGAGTATAAGTTCTGAAAGCATCTAACAGGCGTTCCAGGTACACTCCAGGAGACACATCCCTTCCCTGCATCACCTGACTGATCTTAGACAAATTGGTGGGGCGCTTAACAGCTGCCTGGAAATGCCCCCATAAGAATCCGGTGATAGATCTTTAGGCATTCCCTACCTTCAGGGGTGTTATAGTCCCACCCCTCTGTTGGGCACATGAGAGGGAAAGCAGCTGCAATCAAATCCTCATTCTCTGTCTGTAGCCCATCATTTCCAGGGACCCTTCACCCTTCGGGTCTGCATTCCTGAAGGATGCCATTCTGTTCCTTGGTGGTGAACAGGATATTTAATAACTGTTGGCAATCATCCCAAGTGGGTTGATGGGTAAAAAGAATGGTATCCAGAAGGGAAATCAGGGCCTGAGGCTTCTCTATAAAGGAGGGAGTCTGTAACTTCCAATTATACAAGTCAGTAGTAGAAAAGGGAAAGTAGACTACTGGGGAAACTCCATCCTCCCTCAGGGGCCTAATCTCCCTCAGGGGAAGAACTTGCACAAGTCTCCCCTCCCCCTTTGAGCGAGCGTGCATTGGGCTGGGCTTGGCCATGGGAGGTGCTGGTTTAGCCATAAGGGCTAGGGATGGAGACCGGGAAGGACTGGAAGAAGAGGAAGATGCTTGTGACCTGCGCTCCCTAGGGCTATCCTGAGCACTCACTGGGGCCCCGCAAGGTGGTGGGAGTAAATCTTCCTCTGGTGCTGAGGGAAGGACCTTGGGACCCGATGGGCTTTTGGTCTGAACTTTCTTCAGGATGGCTGACTCCTTAGGCCTTGATGGCAGGGGTGGCAGTAAGGGGCACAGCCAGTCGGGGAGGGGTGCAGCAACCAGATATTGCCAACCTAGGATGTATGGGATCTGGTCAGGGTACCCCGGTTCCCCAAAGATAACTTCTTGAACCCTGTAGATGAGGGACAGGTTAAAGGACCCTTCAGGCGGCCATTCAACTTCAAAGGAGGGCCATTCAATTGTTCAGAGGGTCTGGAGGCAGGTCGGCTTGACACGGAGTCCAGACTCATTTGTAGCTGCTCATTTGCAGACCTGAAAATGACTAAGTAGATCAAGGGGAGCTGAAGATGATGAGACTTTCTGGCCCATCATGGGATAAGCTTCAAGACAAATGCATATAAGGAGAGGGATGAGAATGAGTAGTAGGAGGGAAAGTCAACAGACAAGGTGGAGCTCCGAGCAGAGGGTGAGGACAGTATGAGATGGCAGTTCCCTAGAGGGAGAAATGAAAATCTCACAGCGTGTGGGGTCAGCTGGGAAGGCTGCCACTGTTCCTTTCCCAAAAATATTTGGTCAGCCCAGATTCCACGTCGGACTGGGCCAAGACTCTGGGTCGGCCTCGCCTGGATTCCACATCAGACTGGAGCACAACTCTTCAACAGAAGAGGAGTCGGGGCATCCCCCATTCTCCTCCACCTCTGGGATCAATAGCACGTCCACCTGATCTTCGTTGAGCTCCAGGATGTCCGGACTACCAAAAAGCAAGACAGAGAGAGAGAGAGAGAGAGAGAGAGAGAGAGAGAGAAGCAGGCAGAACTTACCAAGGCCGGCTCCAGTGGCACTTCCGTGGGTCTGGGGTCTCTATCTATTCTTGAATCCTGGATGAGCCCCCACAATGTTAGGGTTTGAGAATTGAGAATAATTCCCACAGATACCCAAAAGATTATACAAAAAGTTTATTTAAGAATTTAAAGTAAAAAAGGACAACAACCAAATGGCAGCTAGCCAGGCACAGACTTCATGAGAAAAAGATGGAGTCTGGCCCCGAACAATAGCAGGCAGGAGCTTTTATTGGGGCACCCCACAGAAACCCGTGCACGCCAAGAATTTTTTAAAAAGTAATTGGGTA
>NW_008360317.1:478942-482940 GCF_000622305.1 Nannospalax galili | reverse complement strand
GAGAGACAGAGAGAGAGACAGAGAGAGACAGAGACAGAGAGACAGAGACAGGGAGACAGAGAGAGAGACAGAGAGACAGAGACAGAGAGTTCATCTGATGTGCTCAGATGTCACTTTAAAGATGCACAATAAGTTTTTAAGGTGTTATAGATGCTATAATAATCAAATCCACCTTCACAATAAACTCCCTATGAATAATTATGTTGTAGTGATTGTAGTTTTCATGTCTTGCTTCTAGAAAGTGTAAGAACATAGAAGGTACTCATTGAAGGTATAACCTGAATGTATGAATGAATTATAGAAATCAACATAAGTCACTTTTAGACAATCCCACTTTTTAGTTCATGAAAAATGTAATTACAAATGAAAGTTTTGTAAAGATTTCTTTGAAATTTTTAAGATTTATTTATTATGATTTTACATGTACGAGTGCTTTGTATACACGTATTCATGTATATCACATACATACTTGGTGCCTGTAGAGGCCAGAAGAGGCTGTTAGATCCCCTGGAATTAGATTTACCTATGGTTGTAAGTCATCATGTAAGTGCTGGGAACCAAACCCCAGTTCTCAGCCTAAACAACCAGTGCTCTTAACTGCTGAGCCATCTCTCCAGACCCAAGATGTTTGCTTTTTATTGGACATTAATAGTAATAGGTAACAGCAACTGATTTCTTTTTCTTACCAGATTTTATTCTCAGAGCTTCTCAAACATTAACGTATCTGAAATCATAACAATCCTGCAAGTTGTAATCATGTGAACGTGCCTGGGTCATACATTTAAAAATATCTTAGTTACTAAATTAAATTGTTCTGACTATAGCTTCTATTATTTGGTATTATGTATATAAGCATTTGCCAGATTATGGTTTGAGGGGTAATTCCCAATTAAATGTTTCTTTGTTTTCACAGCTATATTATTTTTTCAGAACTGAAGCAGTGTACAGCCAGATCATTCCCTTATTGATGGATCAATTACAACTTGTCTATAAGGGTCACCTGACTCCCAGTGACTACTTAGCATGCTGATTTAACTCCTCTTCATTCTTCAATTTCACAGCTACAACACACATCTGTGAACCCTTTCTCATCCTTAGCTTCTTTCTCCATTCACCTTCTAGCTAGAGCTGGCACAGGATACCTACTACAGTTAGTATCCCCAAGAATTTACAAATAATCTGCTTTACAATGGTTCAGAAATCTAGAATTTAGCCTGGGGGAAAAATGTTTTATGTTGCTTTCTAGATCTTACTTCTAAGAATTAGGTCAAAATTTGTCAATACCTTTTTATGTCTCTTTTGTTATTCTCCTAGTACTCTGAAAACATTGACAGTAGTGTATATGACATTATATCACCAAATATTTCAATATTATAATCTCTCATTTTTCAGAAGGCCAAGATATTGAAGTTACTCCAAGAAACTAAACATTATCCTACTATCTTTGCTTTAAGTTCTACTTATTGATAACTATTCTGCTTTTCCCAGATTGAATCTTGATTCTGGCAGAGAGAAAATATAAACAAAATGGAAGCTAATCATTTCCACAAAGGCATGGCCCTTGTTTGCAGTCCTCAGCTGTATTAGTTACTTTTCTGTTGCTGTGATAAAACACTCTGACCAAGGGACTTATAAAAGAAGAGTTTATTTAGCTTATGACTCCAAGGAGGCAAGAGTCCATCAAGGCAGGGAGGCATGGTGCAGAGGTGGCTGAAGAAGGAGCAGAAGCTAAGAGCTCACATCTTCAAGCAGGCACAGGATGCAGAGAGTGACTAGAGATACAGCAAAGCTTAAGAATTCCCTAAGGGGCTGGAGAGATGGTTCAGCAGTTAAGAACACTGAGTGTTCTTACAGAAGACCTGGGTTCGAATCTCAGCACCCACATGGCAGCTAACAACTGTCTGTAACTCCAGTTCCGGGGGTTCCAATGGCCTCTTCTGACCTCCACGGGCATTGCATGACACAGGTACACTTACCTACAAGCAGGCAATACACGCATACACATAAAAATATAAAAATAATAAAATACTAAAAAAATAAAAAAGAATTCTCTAAGCCGGCCCCCAGTTACACGCTTCCTTCAACATGGCCACACCTTCTAAGACATCCCAAAACAATGCCACCAAATGGGGACAAAATGTTTGAATACTTGGAGCCTATGGGTGGTTATTCTCATTCAAACCACCAAATCAGCGCAACCAGATTTCGATGTACAATATTTTTCCACTGTCAACTATATTACAGTCACCATTCCAAGGGCCATATATTTTGTTTGACAGCAAACAAAATGGGTAAAATCTCCAGATTGTTCATGGTGTCTACAAAATGGTATTGTGTGACATGAATACTTTTTATCTACTCTGAACTCTAGCAGCTGTCATGGGGGTCTTCTGAAAATTTGTCTAGCCTTGTTTGCTTCTGCCAATTTATCACACCATCATTAGACACAAATGCAGATGTGCACAGATGTCAAGACACTCCAGGATTTCAGCTGCATTTTCTAGAGTTTCCCACGTCTGAGGTGGGTGGCACCACTGTCTAAATAGGCCTTCCACTTCAAGTCCTGTCCAGTAACTCAAGACCCCTCATGATGTCATTTCTAGGCCATCATTACTCAGCCTACTGTAAATGAGGTCTTCCTTTCATGCGATTTTGTTACACTTCGGATTATCTATTTTATAATCTGCTATGAATCATGGTTAGATATCAAAACCTAGGGTTAACAGACTATTTTCCTTTCTGCATCTTTGAATTTTACATAGTACCTTAACAGTACCATGTATAAAATAAGCTCCCCCATGATTCCTGGCAACTTGAATGATTGTGCCATTTGTTCTGTTAACTTTTATTTATTTATTCAATAGTTTACTGTTTTATTCACAAAGTCTCCAGCTAATGCCTATTAGCTATCAATCACTCGCTCAAGAAATCTAGAATACATAGATGAATGAAACAAACGTAGCATTTATCTACCTAGTTTGAAATGACCTAAGTCAACATGTATGAAGAAACACCTGCCTACAGGGAAGGACAAGACACTGGGGCTTAGTGCTAAAGTGGCAGAATTCTTTACAGAAGCTATTCAGGGTGGTTGACTCCCTCTTGAGTTATCCAAATGAACTTCTCCCTAGAGACAGGGGCACCAGGGCTTCATCTCTAATTTTATGAATTAATATGCATGAAGACAAACAACCAAGTGAGTCTATTCCTCCCTCCTTTAGTTGTTCATTCAAACAATGAAGCCAGGGAAAGACGCCTGTGAAAGTCATTAGCCTTGGGAATTGTACTAGATTTAAGACTTCCATCACCCTTTAGCCTTCATCTAAAGTAATCTAGTTTTCCAGGAGCTGAAAGCATTTAACAACCTAGAAAGGTCAGTTTTCTAAAAAGAATTGCAACAATATCTGGAGTATTAGTATTTTGTGAGAAGGGGAGATACAAGTTAATTCTGTAAAAGAGGGAAAGAAATGATTTCAATAGGAAAAAAAAAACAAAAAACAAAAAACAACAGAACAGTACCTTGAGAAAGCCAGGAACGTTAACCATTGAAATGCAAATATATGAAACAGAGTCATGAAACAGCCTCAAAGGAAACAGTGTTCAGGGGAGGGGGCAGTAGGTTTTTCCTAGATCCTACAAAATTGAACATTTAATGCTTTTAATTCACTTCCCTTACAACATGTGGTTCTAAACCTTCATAAAGATGAACGACAGGGTGATGAAAAAGGACTCAACATTGAAGATGTTTTTCATGCATCAGAGGTCAAGTTCACTTACTCTCCCTCTCCGAATCCTCCTTGCTCCTCACATTCACCCAACTCCCTGTTTCCTACACCTTTAAACAGAGACACCTGAAGAGGCCCCCAAAGAGAATTTTTATTAAACTGACACAGTCACTTACAGAAATTACAGTGTACATCATTTTCATTATTCATGATTTTTTCAATATATATATATATATATTTTAAATTTATTTCTTTTTTAAATTATTTATTTAA
>NW_008360317.1:477994-478481 GCF_000622305.1 Nannospalax galili | reverse complement strand
ACTTATTTTTTAATATTTTATTTTTTTAGAAGAAGCATTTCATTACAGCTTTAACATACTCAATAACAGTTTTCAGAGCAACAATACATCTCTTTCAAAAGTGGTAATAAAATTTTTAGGTTTGCTGTTGAATTAATACAGTTATATAACATTGAACTCAGTATAAGCCCTGTAAGACATAAAATTAGATGAGTTTTTAACCTTTAAAAAAGATCTCCATTTCATTTTAGAATATATTGTTCCTTGCAGAAAGACTAATTGTTTTTGCTACTAACGCTGAGGTGTTGGCACTTGCATCTCTAATCTGTATACATCTGATTATTGCTAGTCATAATAGGTTGCACTTGGATCCTTGGCACCTTTGTATGTCTATAAAGTCATCAGGTAGATTTCAATGGTATTGTTTATCACCTCTACTAAATAGAATGATGTAAATTTCTATGCTTCATCCTCAAATATAATATGTTTTTAAAAATTTGTTGGGTTT
>NW_008360317.1:464225-476906 GCF_000622305.1 Nannospalax galili | reverse complement strand
ACATGGACTTGGGAGGAGCCCCTGGCTCCTTTCTTTTACCAGTTCCACCTATGTGAAGATAAGTCAAAGGCCCTACTCGACCATGGTTGGCTTTGCTTGGAAGCATGGAGGAAGTGATTCCTTCTGTGTTGACCCTCCTCTTTGTAGACTGGACACTGGTTCAAGTCCATCTCGTGGGGTCTCCTCAGCCTCCTTGATCAAGAGGAGAGGTTACCCAGCACAATTACAGGACATTTTGAGAGATGCTCATAGTCCCTTGGAACTAGTTGACCTAGGAGGGAAAGGAGCAAAAACTGTCCTTTATGTCCCTCTGACCAAATTATTACAGGCCTCAAAGTATGTCTGTTAAACATCCAAGAAGATTGGTTCCACCAGAAGGTTTTAATTATTGTGTGTCATGTAGATAAATCTTGGGCAAAGACCAATTGCTCTCAGATAAACCTTACCTAGACATATATTTCTTGATCTGCTATGTATAATTTGTCAGTAGGTTGTAGGAGTAATATGGTTCCCTCTGGTTTTCAAAACTAGATAGGCATTATTTATCCCTCACGTTGTCTCATCCCTCCATAAATGAAAAGGACAATACAACACAGCAAAACCTCTGGGACATACTGAAAGTGGTCCTTAGAGGGAAGTTTATAGCTCTAGGTGCCTACATCAAAAAATCGGAAAGAATACAAATAAATGACTTAACGTTGCAACTCAAAACACTTGAAAAGCAACAGCAAACGAAACCCAAACCCAGCAGACAAGAAGAAATAACAAAAATCATGGCATAAATTAATGAAATTGAAATAAAACAATACAAAAAATCAACAATTCCAAGAGCTGGTTTTTTCAAAAGATAAACAAGATTGACAGACTGCTAGCCCAGTTAACCAAAAGAAAGAAAGAGCACCTCCAAATCAACAAAATCAGAGATGAAGGGGAAACATCACAACAGACACCAGAAAGATACAGAACATTATAAGGGAATACTTTAAAAACTTATATGCTACTAAATTTGAAAACCTAAAAGAAATGGATGGATATCTAAAGGTATGGGAACCACCAAAACTAAACCAAGAAGATATTAACAGCTTAAACAGAGCCATGACACAAAAGAAACTGAAACAGTAATACAAAACTTCCCAATTAAAAAAAGCCCAGGACCAGATGGATTTACAGCAGAATTCTATCAGACATTTAAAGAAGATCTACATCCAATACTACTTAATTTATTTAAAAAGATAGAAATTGGGGGAGAATTTCAATACATATTTTTATTTAATTTTTGTGCATTTAATATAATACACCTTAATCATGTTTAGACCCCCCCTCTCCTATCTGCATACCTCCATTGCCCCCCCCCCCCGCTACTGGATTTCATGCAGTCTGTCATATACGTTAAGGCCTATTGAGTCAAGTGTGTGGCCCCATATGATCCTTGGTGTGAGTTCATCCACTGGAATCTGCTCAGCCTATCTAGCATCACTCAAAGAAGACCTTTAAAAGAGTCAAGGTTTCCTACATCCAGCAGTGATAGGCTGCCAATAGTTCCTTGGCTAAGGTTTGGGCCTCTTGCCTATTCCCCAATCCTATGCTGGTTTTGTCTGGTTTGAGTTTGCATGGGTCTTGGGCATATTGTCCCCACTGTTGTAAGTTCATATGAGCACGTCCCCAGAAGCCTGGCAAACTGTTTCCTGGTGGTCATGCACCATTCCTGGCTATTACAGTCTTTCTGCCTCCTGTTCTGTGATGGTCCCTGAGTCCTGGTGTGTGAGGATTAACACTGGAGTCCTATCCAGGAACACACACTCCTCAGCCTTTAATTCTCTATACTTTGATCAGATACGGCCTTCTCTGTTCACTACCCTCTGTTGCCTGAGGAAGCTTTGCTGGTGAGAGGTTCACTATGTAGCCTTTGCTGGCCTGAAACTCTATGCAGACCAGTGTCAAACTCACAGAGGTCTACCTGTCTCTGCTCCCAAGTGCTGTAATTAAAGTTCCACCACAGCTGGCTCATAATTCTTATATTTTCAGTACAGCCCTAATGTTAGTTTTCCAACTGAATGACTTTGAGTGGCTTTTGCTTTAGCTTTGCTGAAGTCGGGGGACTCTGTTGTTTTTGACAGCGTACTGCTTCATTTTGGTGGAAACATCGAGCTGCCTAACTGAAACAGCATAAGTTACTTGTGTCCCTATTACTCATAGACTCCTGGAAATTAGTCGTGACTAGGAAAAGGAATCCTAGTGTAATAAAACTTTGTCACTGAGTGAGATGACACATTGGTATATCTGGGGTTCCAGGAAGACCAGATTCTGACCAGGCCACTGATCCAGGACCCGATCCTCACTCCATCTAAGACACTGTTGAACTGTGGCCATGTCCCTTCATCTTGGTGATAGAGCACCATTATCTTCAGGAAGATAAAGCAACCTTGAGCAGATGGAAGGTAAAAGAGAATATTCCACTCAAGTTTCTGCCTTTATCTGGGCCACTGATAGCCCAGCCATGAAAAGAAATATCCCTGGGAACTCCATCAAAAAGGATTATGGAAGGAGTGAGCTATGGGGGAGATTGTTTCTAGAGCTTGTGGCTGAATGAGAAGCTGGGACTGTTTCAAAATGAGAGCATCTGGCATCCCACAAAAGCCCCGAGGCCTTTATTTATTTTAATGGGATTTTAGTGAAGGTTTGCCCTACTCTTGGCGTAGTTTATCACTTACGATAACTCATCCTTCACAGAAAATTCAAACATGTCCCTTCAGATTCATTGACAGTAGGGTAGCATGATTTTGCACTCCGTTCATTCAACACACACTTCTTGAAGAATTACAGTGTGGCAGACACTACTCCAGGCTCTGAGCTTCAGCCTTGAAACAAAAAAGACAAGGGCTGGCTCACATGGAATTTCACACTCTGTGCATGGGTTTCAGCGAGGTGGTGAGGGAAGAGGACATGCAGTGCCACCCCTTGTCTCCAGTGAATGGCTGACTGCAGACAGAAGTAAACTGTGTGTGTGCATGTGTGTTTGTGTGTGTGTGTGTATGTGTGTATGTATGTATGTATACATATGTTTGTTTCTTTTACATGCATACAAAATAGAGCAGATAAACTGCAAAAAGGGGAAAAATTAATGTTCTCTGCAGGATCACGACATATCGTCTACCATGTTATTATGCTTTTCAGAACAACCCACAAAACATTTAAAACATGTAAAGGGGCTAAGGATATAGCTCAGTGGGAAGCACTTACCTAACATGCCTGAGATCATGGGTTTAATCCTGACCACTGAAAAACAAATAAATAGAACTTATGAATTCTTTATTTCTGGAATTTTCCATGTAATACTTTCAAACTCCAGTTTACTGGGCAATTGAACCTCAGAAAGCAAAAGTGCATTGTAGGGGGAAATGTTGTGTCCAACAAAAATTAATACAGTAATTTCTGATATTTTCTCCTATAAAAACATAAAATGATGTTAAAAAACATTCTCAATAAAGATGAAGTGTATGATTTTGTTTTGTATCCTGTTTGGTTTTATCAGGATGAGAGTCAGGTCTGGTCTTGTTGCGATGACCTTTAACCTTAGGTGTCAGTGGCAGGCACCAGTTAGCAAACATGTGGTGGCCTGGGACCAAGATGGAGATTACAAGAAATTGGATATTTAAAATGGAGGACAATTTTAGAATTTAAATACGACTAACATATAGATTTATAAAAATATTATAGAGCATCAGAATAAAACAAATCTTACCAAATGTTTATATGTACAAGTGTTACAGACAACATGAGTTCCCACAGTTCACTTCCTTTAACTTATTTAAAGATATCATGAGAATACTTAAATTTAAAATTTTGTAATGGCTAATAGCTAAGATGTTCTTGCCTGTGCTGGGCTTGGGAGATGATGGCCGAAGGATTCAAATATCGGTTTCATAGGAGGAGTATACCGAAAAAAATCTATTGTATAACAAATGTCAATAATTGTTAATACACTCTATATTTGAAAATTTCTCAGATTTGATATTAAGTCTTCTCCTCATAAAAAATAAGCATATGAGGTGGTATGTGTTATTAGCTTTTTCCACAATGCTGGAATAGCATGCTGTATGTAACTTGTATTTATTCATGAAGAGAATTAATTGAGGTAAGGGACTAAAGAGATGACTCAGTTGTTAACAGCATATCCTACTCTTCTAGGATACCTGAGTGCAGTTCCCAGAATCCATGCTGGACCAGCTCCCTCTTCTGGATTCCATGTGCACTTGTGCTCACATGCACATACTCTTAGAAATCAGTATATACTCTATCAAACCACAAAAATAAATTCAACCTTTATTCTTTAGGATTTCAAATGGTATTTATTATTCACAAATCACACATTAAAGGCAAGATACAGGACCATAAGCAAGGAGATGTAACAAAGTTCCCACCAAACATCAGGAATTTCATTGGTGATTTATACCAAAGAATTGATAAGCACTTTTTAAGTGATTTAATGTGGTGATGACCAAAGGCCATGATGAATGATGTCTTAAGAGTTATACGTTTTTCCATTCTACTACAACTTTATGAAACTTGAAAACAGTATTTCTAAATTGCTTCCATTTAAGTATGGCTAAATGTATTATTTTTCCTTGTCACTATGATAAAACACTTGAGAAAAGCAACTTAAGGAAGGAAGGATTTATTTCGGAGACCACAGTCTATCATGGTAGGGAAGTGCTCAGTGACAGGAGCCTGAGACAGCAGGTCATATTGTGTCTGCAATGAGGAAGCAAAGGATGAATGCTGGTGCTCAGCTGGCTTTCTCCTTTTTGTTCAGTGTGGGACCCTAACCCATGAAATGGTGTGGCCACACTCAGGATAGGCCTCTACTCAGTTAAACTCTCTGAATACTCAGGCATACCTGGAGATGTATCTCCTAGGTGATCCTCAATTTAGTCAAGTTAACAATGGAGATTAACTGTCATGCAGGCTGACATGAGCTCAATTTGTTTCAGAAATACAAAACTGAATCAAACAACATACATCCAAAATCTTTTAATGTTTCAATATAAAACACATTCTTAGAAAAATTATATAGATGAGCCTAAACATTTATTTTTAAAACTAAGTATTCAACTTGAACACAAAAGAATATACTTTCCTCTCAGCAACCCATGAAACTTTCTCCAAAATTGATCACATATTAGGACAAAACAAGTCTCAACAAATTTAAAACTGAAATAACAACCTTTGTCTTACCTGATCACAAAGTAATAAATCTAGATATCAGAAAAAATAGAAATGGAAAAATTACACAAACTCATGACAATGAAGTAACACACTATTGAATGAAAATTAGATCAAGAGTGAAATCAAGAAAGAAATTTAAAAATTCCTAGAATTAAGTGAAAATAAAAACACAACACACCCAAATCTATAGGTCACACTGAAGACAGTCTGAAGAAGAAAGTTTATAGCACTAATTTTATAGGCTACATCAGAAAAAATGATAATATTTCATAACTTAATGTTGTATCCGGAGACCTTAGAAAACTCCTCTATGGTCTGTAGTTTGGTTCCTGCCTTGAGTTCCTGCCTACAAATATTAAATCAAAATGACATAAATAATTTGAACAGACCCATAACAACCAATGAGATAGATGCAGTTAATTAAAAATATCCCAAATAAGAGCCCAGGACCAGATGGATACAATGTCAAATTCTACCGAACCTTCAAAGAAGAACTAATACCAGTACTCCTCAAATTATTCCATAAAATAGAAGGAGAATATTTCCAAATTCTTTTTATGAAGTTACTATTACCCTGATATCAAAACCAGGTAAAGATTCAACAAAAAGAAAAAGGTCAATCTCTCTGATGATCATAGAAGCAGAAATTCTCAATAAAATACTCCTAAAGTAAATGCAAGAACAAACCAAAACGATTCTCCACCATGATCAAGTGGGCCTCATCCCAGTGATGCAGGTGTGGTTCAACATATGTAAATCAATAAATGTAATTCATCACATAAATAGACTCAAGGACAGAAAACACATGACCACTATAGCAGATGCAAAAAAGACCTTTGACAAAAATCCAACATCACTTGAAGAATCTAATGATCCAGGGGATATGGCTCAATATAACAGGCAATATACAGCAAGCTCATAGCCAACATTGTACTAAATGAAGAAAAACTCAAAGCATTTCCACTGAAATCAGGAAAAAGACAAGGATGTCCATTCTATCCATTCTTGTTCAATATTCTGTTTGAAGTTTTAGCTGGAGGAATAAGACAAGTGAAGGGTATAAAGGGGATACAAACTGGAAAGAAAGCAGTGAAATTATCCCTATTTGCAGCTGATATGATACTATAAAAAAAAGACCCTAAAGACTCCACCAGAAAACCCCTACAGCTGATAATCACATTCAGAAAAGTACCAGGATACAAAATTGACACACTGAAATAAGCAGCTTTTTTATATGCTAAAAGACAAACATATAGAGAAAGAAACCAGGTAAATAATATCATTCACAATAGCCTTAAAAACCATAAAATATCTTGGATTAATCTCAGATTTCTTATAGAAACACAAAAAACCTTGATAGCCAAAACAATCCAGAACAATTAAAACAAACAACAACAACAACAAAAGTGATGGACCTCCCTTTACTTCCCTGGGCTGCACAGCCTTTTTTTGGGTGGCCTGGTGATAGCACCTCTCCTGGTCCCCAGGAGCCCTCTGGACGAGGTCTGGCCCTCATATCCCTTTGCTTCCTGGGCTGCACAGCCTCCAGTGTCCTGGTACCAGCACCTTCCCTGGGTGAGTCCAGTGTGCCCAGTATGCCTTGACTCCCCAGCCTCTTTCACCCTCCCAGCTCCCCCACTGAGTCTCTCCTCCTAGGCTGAGTACAGGCCCATTTCTTGTCTTGGCACCCCAGACACTGGGGCTAACCTCTTGACCCACAGCCGCCACTGATTCCTGATCCTTTGTATCAGGACCAAACCATTTCTTCCCTGCCATGCCCAGGAAACCTCTAGGCCTGGTCTCGGCCTCACCTCCCTTTACTTCCCTGGGTGGCAGAACCACCAGCTTCCTGAGACCAGCATCTATCCTGGGCCCTTCTCCCAGGTCAGCCCAGCCCCCCAAATTCTTGAGGGCAGCATCTTTCCTTGAGAAACCCAGGAGAAAGCCTGATATTATCTGAGCCTCATCTCACTTGGGCCTTTGTGGGAACTCCTGAAGACAAAAGCAATTAGGCCACACCAATATAACATTAAAAGAGAGAACCTGAAGCCTAAACCAACCAGCTTTTCATCCCAAGAAGTAAACCACAAAGACACATAAAGTTTACAAAAAGAAGCAGACCTAAGCTCAACAAAGGAAGGTTTGAGTCTCACACAAGACTCAGAAACTACAAAGGAATTTCACATGTCAAAGTCACAAAGAAAAAATAATAACATGAAAAACCAAAATAATATATCCCCACCAAGTACCAATAGTCCTCTAGAGGAGTACAGTGAGAACTTCCTGGAGATAACACAGGACATGGAACTCAAATGAACAATTATAAACATGGTAAAAGAATTCAGTGAATTTAAAGAACACACAAAAAAAGAAATCAAATAACTGAAGGAAGATAGGGATAAACTCCTGAATGAATTCAGAAAAGAATTAGAAATATTGAAGAATACTCAGGCTGAAATGAAGAAGGAAGTGAAACACTCAGCAAGCCAATTAGAAATGACAGGAGAAAGCCTCATCAATAAGATGAATGAAATACAAAACAGAATATCAAGACTTGAAGATAAAGTGGACGAATTAGACCACTCAAACAAAGATTATGAAAAATTAAAAAAAAACCCACAAGAATGGAATACACAAGAATTATGTGACACCATAAAAAGACAAAACTTATGAATCATAGGTACACAGGAAGGAGAAGAATCTCAAGATAATGGTATGGAACAGATCTTCAACAGGATTGTAGAAGAAAATTTCCCAAAATTAAAAAAAGACATGCCCATACAAATACAAGAAGCATATAAAACAACAAATAGATGGGACCACAAAAGAAACTCTCCATGGCACATCATAGTAAAAACACTAAATGTTCAGAACAAAGAGGCAATACTAAAAGCTTCAAAAGAAAAACAACAAAACACATATAAAGGAAAACCCACCAGGATTACAGCTGACTTTGCAGTGCAAACTATGAAAGCCAGAAGACCCTGGACCAAAGTATTCCCAGCTCTAAATGACCACAGATGCTAACCCAGATTACTTTACCCAGCCAAAATGTCTACCACAGTTGAAGGGGAAAGAAAAATCTTCCATGACATAAATAGGCTGAAAGAATTCATGACTGCAAAACCAGCCTTTCAGAGAGTTCTTGAAGCAATACAAAGAGGTGAAGAAAGCAATGACTATACACAAGGGGTGACAGAAAGAAATTCAATGAAGGTGTAACTGTGGAAATGCACAGTTATATCAAGAATGTGAACAGAAATAAAAACAACAGGAATCAATACAGATCTTTCATTAATAACTTTAAATATCAATGGACTGAACTCCCCAGTCAAAAGACACAGACTAGGTAAATAGATTAAGAAACAAAACCGATCTTTTTGTTGTTGCCAAGAAACTCATCTCACTTTCAAGGACAGGCACTACCCTAAGGTGAAAGGATGGAAAAAATATTAACAAGCAAATGATACTAAGAAAAGAGCAGGTATTGCAATGCTAACATCTGATAAAATAGACTTTAAACTGAAACTAATCAGAAGACATAAAGAAGGCCACTTCATTCCGATCAAAGGAACAATAAGCCAAGAGAATATTACAATCATGAGCATATATTCACCAAACTCTGGTGCACCCAAATTCATAAAAACAGTAGTACAGGACTTTAAGACCCAGATTAATAGTAGACTACTCATTAATAGTAGGGGATTTCAATACCCCATTGTCACCATTAGATCAGTCAACAGGACAGAGAATTAACAGAGAGACATCTGAATTAAACAATACCATATATCAAATGGACCTAACAGACATCTACTGAATATTCCATGCAAGCACCAAAGAATACACTTTCTATTCAGTGCCCCATGGAACCTTCTCCAAAATTGACCATGTACTGCGGCACAAAACAAACCTCAACAAATACTAAAAGACTGAAATAATGTTATGTGTTCTATCAGACCACAAGCAAAAAAGCTTAAAATCAACAGCGGAAGAATCTCCAGTAACCACATGAACACATGGAGACTAAACAACACACTCCTGAATGATGAATGGGTCAAAAGAGAAATAAAGAAAGAAATTAAAGCATTCCTGGAACTTTCCTGGAACTAAGTGAAAAAGACAATACAACACAACAAACATCTGGGATACATTGAAAGCAGCCCTTAGAGGGAAGTTTATAGCTTTAAGTGCCTACATTAAAAAATCAGAAAGATCACAAATAAATGACTAAACAATGCAAATCAAGACACTTGAAAAGCAACTGCAAGTGAAACACAAACCCAGACAAGAAATTAATGAAATAGGAACAAAGAAAACAATACAAAGAATCAATGAATCCAAGAGCTGGTTCTTTGAGAAGATAAACAAGATTGATAAACTGCTAGCCCAGTTAACCAAAAGAAAGAAAGAGGACCTCCAAATCAACAAAATCAGAGATGAAAGGGGAAACATCACAACAGACACCAAAGAAATGCGGAACATTATAAGGGAATACTTAAAAAGCCTATATGCTACTAAATTTGAAAACCTAAAAAAAATGGATGGGTACCGAAAAGCATGGGAACCACCAGTGCTAAACCAAGAAGAGATTAACAGTTTAAACACACCCATAACACATAAGGAAATTGAAACAGTACTACAAAACCTCCCAACTAAAAAAAGCCCAGGACCAGATGGATTTACAGCAGAATTCTACCAGACAGTTAAAGAGGATCTACATCCAATACTACTTAAGTTATTCAAAAATATAGAAATGGAGGGAGAACTTCCAAATTCCTTCTATGAAGTCAGCATCACTCTAATACCAACTCCAGGTAAAGATATAATCAAAAAAGAAAACTATATCACCATATCTTTAATGAACATAGATGCAAAACTTCTCAACAAGATACTTGCAAACTACACACAGACACACATCAGAAAGATCATCCACCATGATCAAGTTGACTTTATCCCAGAGATGCAGGGATGGTTCAATAACGTAAGTCAATAAACATCATAAATCATATAAATGTACTCAAAGACAAGAACCACATGGTCATCTCAATAGATACAGAGAAGGCCTTTGCATTCAACATGTATTTATGTTCAAAGTCCAAGAAGGAATTGGAATGGAGGGAACATATCTCAACGTAATTAAAACCATATATAACAAAAACACAGCCAACATCATTCTAAATGGAGAAAAATTGGAAGCATTCCCATTGAATTCAGGAACCAGACAAGGCTGTCCACTATCTTCCTTTTCAACATAGTACTTGAATATCTTACTAGAGCAATAAGACAGGAGAAGGAAATGAAAGGAGTTAAGTTGGAAAAGACAAGGTCAAGCTATCACTTTTTGAAGATGATATGATACTATACCTAAGAGACTCCAAAAATTCCACAAGAAAACTCCTAGAAATTATTAACATGTTCAGTAAAGTGGCAGGTTACAAAATTAATCTACAAAAGTCTGTAGCCTTTCTGCACACCAATAACAAGCAATCAGAGAAAGAGTACATAGAAACACTCCCCTTCACAACAGCTGCTATATATATATGGAAATAAACCTGACCAAAGACATTAAAGACCTCTAAAAATTTTAAGTTCTTAAGAAAGAGATTGAGGAAGAAATCAGAAAATGGAAGGACCTCCCATGATCATGGATTGGAAGAATTAATATTCTGAAAATGACGATCCTACCAAAAGTTGTTTATAGATTCCATGCAATGCCAGTCAAAATCCCCATGACATTTTTCACAGAATTGGAAAAAAAATCCTAAGATTCATACGGAAGCACAAAAGACCTCAGATAGCCAAAACAACCCTGAGCACTAAGAGCAATCCTGGGGGAATTACTATACTATATATTAATCTCTATTACAGAGCTATAGTCATAACAACAACATGGTACTGGCACAAAAATAGACCCATAGATCAATGGAAAAAACAGAAGACCCAAATTTGAGTACATGCAATTTCAGCCACCTGATATTTGACAAAGGGGCCAAGAACATTCACTGGAGGAAGGATAGCATGTTCAGCAAATGGTGCTGGAAAAACTGAATCTCCACCTGTAGAAGAAGGAAAGTAAACCCCTATCTTTCACCTTGCAAAAAAGTCAACTCCAAATGGATCAAAGACTTCAATGTGAAGCCTGAAACTCTGAAACTGTTAGAAGAAAACATTGGCAATAACCTACAAGATATAGGTGTAGGAAAGGATTTTCTAAACCAGACATCTACTGCCCAGGTAACAAGGTCAAGAATCAAGAAATGGGACCTCATTAAACTAAGAAGCTTCTGTATATCAAAAGAAGCAATCAAAGAAGTGAAGAGAAAATCCACAGAATGGAAGAAAATCTTCACCATTGACACATCTGACAGAGGTGTAACATCCAGAATATATAACGAACTCAAAAAAACAAAGTATCAAGAAAGGAAGTAATCCAATTAAAAGATGGGCTAAGGAGCTGAACAGAGATTTCTCAAAAGAAGAAATAAAGATGGCTAAGAAGCATCTTAACATCTTACCCCAGTCAGATTGGCTAAGATCAAGAGAACAAACGATACCAAATGTTGGAGAGGATGTGGGGAAAGGGGAATGCTCATCCACTGCTGGGGGGACTGCAAGCTTGTTCAACCTCTATGGAAAGCAGTGTCGAGAACTCTTTAAAAACTACAAATGAACCTACCATTTGACTCAGTTATACCACTCCTTGGCATATACCCAAAGAACTCATCCTATTGCAGAGACACTTGTACATCTATGTTTGTTGCTGTTCTTTCACAATACCTAAGAGATGGAAGCAACCTAAGTGTCCCTCAACTGATGAGTGGATAATGAAAATGTGGTTCATTTATATGATAGAATTTTACTCAGCAGTAAAGAAAGATGAAATCATGAAATTTGGAGGTAAATGGATGGAACTAGAAACTGTTATACTAAGTGAAGTAACACAGACACAGAAAAAAAAATACAGTGTATGTTCTCCCTCATATGTGGATCCTACCACCAAATCCTGATAAGTGATTATGTATCCAGACATAACTACAGGAACCAGGATAATGAAGAGGAACCAGGGAAGTAAAGGAAAAGAGAGAATCTGAAAGAGAACAGTAGAAAACAGGTGTTAACAAAGGAGATATGGATAATAATGGGTTATTTTAAGGGGAGGAGGGGGGTAGGTTATACAAGGTACCTAGGGGATAAAGGGAAAGAAGGAGCTCAAGAGAGGTGGGACCATAGGAGAAGGGTATTATTAAGGGAGAAATGGAAAAAATAGGGGCACCTAAAATGGGGAAACCATGGTGGGAAGGTTTAGATAATGTGAGAGATAAATAATGCCTAGCTAGTTTTAGAAAACCAGAAGGAACCATATTAGGCCAACAATCTACTGACAAATTATACATAGCAGATCAAGAAATACATTAATATATACCTAGGCAAGGTTTATCTTATCTTTACAGAGCG
>NW_008360317.1:463074-464126 GCF_000622305.1 Nannospalax galili | reverse complement strand
A
Organism: Nannospalax galili; assembly: GCF_000622305.1. Classification (NCBI taxonomy): domain Eukaryota; kingdom Metazoa; phylum Chordata; class Mammalia; order Rodentia; family Spalacidae; genus Nannospalax; species Nannospalax galili. The sequence goes on along the minus strand of NW_008360317.1, from coordinate 464,125 downwards.
TTTGGTCAGGGGGACATAAAGGACAGTTTTTGCTCCTTGCCCTCCAAGGTCCACTAAGTTCAAGGGGACAATGAGCATCTCTTAAAATGTCCTGTAATTGTGGTGAGTCACCTGTCCTCTTGAGCAAGGAGGCAGTGGAGACCCCACCTGATGGACCTGAACCAGTGTCCAGTCTACAAAGAGGAGGGTCAACACAGAAGAAACATTTCCTCCATGCTTCCAAGTGAAGTCAACCATGGTCAAGCAGGACTTTTGACTTATGTTCACATAGACAGAACTGGTAGAAGAAAGGAGCCAAGGCCTCCTCCCAAGCCCATGTGACCCCTGAGGAACAGATCCTCCAATGACCTTAAGAGTAAAAATAAATTGTTTTATCTGGGCCAACTGTAGGGTCTTAAACACCCAAAAGGAAAGTATAACCAAAGACTAATGGGGTAAATATAATTTTTAAGAGTCCGTATGTATAGCTAAAGGCTACATAACAAGAAACAATGCCAGACAGGAGATACCTTCCTTTGAGTTATTGGCCAAGGGGGCACAAGAGACTCCTAGACAGTAACCCAGCATAGAACTGGGAAAATGAACAGCAGACCCCAATCTTATCTAAAGGAATATTGACAACTGATTGCTGCTAGATGAGGAACAGCTGATGTTCTTAAAACAAGGATCTCTAGATAGGCTATCTAGATTCAGCAGACAGACAAGCACTGGAGAATGGCTGGAGGTGTCGACAACACAGTGGACAGTAACAGGGATGACAGAGTATAATGGCTCCAGTACATGGGAGGGGGGAGGCTATGGGAGGGTGCCATTTGGGAAGTGGGTATATAGATGAATAAGATTGTGTGGGATGTTCTGTATTATATATACACCGAAAAACAAAAAAATTTAAAAACAGATATATTTGAGGAGGAAGCATAAAAATTTACTTCATGTTAAATATTAGAGGTGATAAACATTACCAGTGAAATCTACCTGATGACATATATCCATAACTCACATACTAAGTATCTGAGCATAACCGACTGTGACTAGTAATCATCAGATACAT
>NW_008360317.1:460928-462294 GCF_000622305.1 Nannospalax galili | reverse complement strand
TAAAAAGAGCATGGTATTGGCATAAAAATAGACACATTGATCAATGGAATGCAATTGAGGACTTTTGCACTTACAGCTATCTGATTTTTGACAAAGGGACCAAAAACACACATTAGAGAAAAGACAGCATGTTCAATAAATGCTGCTGGTCAAACTGGATGGCTACATGTAGAAGAATGAAATTAGATCCCTATATTTCACTGCTACTAAAATTCCTTCTGGGAGGCATGAACAATGTCCAGCCCCCTCCTCCCACCATTCTTACAACAAACCGAGGTTTAATTTCTCAAAACTACAGTCTGGGGAACTAAAGACTTTCAGAACAGTGGGTGAGGGTTTACTCACAAGAGTACATGGGTGCTCCCCCGCATGACTGCACTGGAAAGTCTCTATCCCAATGTGGATGTGACGTCCTCACAGCTGCACAAAATAGTGAGAGAGCATCCACCTACTGGCTTCCTCTGCTTAGGTACTCTTAGTCTCTCCTCTTTGTGCAACTTGGGCCAACTGGTTGGTTAGGAATTGTGGCTGACTCCCTTGGCCCCTCTTTTCTCAGAACATCAACAGCCGGGCTTGCTTGTGATGATCCTAGGCAAGCGGGTACAACCAAGCTTGGGAAGAAGGCATCTGATATCTGTGGTCTGTCTTTCAGAGGACAGTCATGCCACACTCACCATGGGTCAAGGACCTCAACACAAGACTTGATACCCTGAATCTGATAGGAAAGAAAATAGTGAATACACTGGAAATTATAGGTACATTAAAGGACTTTCTGATCAAGACTTCTACAGCACAGGCATTAACTGCAACGACCGACAAATGAGATCTCATGAGACTAAAAACACCTCTGTACAGCAGAGGACACTACCATTCAAGTGAAGAGGCAACCTACAGAAAGGGAAAAAACGTTACCAGATACACATCTAACAGAAGGTTAGCATCTAGAATATACAAACATTCAAAACACTAAACACAAAAACAAACAACCCAACTAAAAATTGGGGCAAGGGGCCTCCCTGGGCCTGCACCACTGGCTAACTCTCCGAGCCTGCACTACTATCCTCAGGCCTCTTGGGGTAAATCTATAGCACAGCTCTCCGCGCCGGGACTCCCTAAGCCACATTCACCCTTCCATCCCTCCCGCCGTTCTATACTCCTAGTTTGGGCCCTGCGCCATTCCTAGTCTTGGGGCCCCAGACACATGGGGAACCAATACTGCTTCCTGACCCTTCTCACCCAGACCAACTCAGTGCCTTTCTTGGGCACCAGGAGCACCGCTTCTGGTCCTGGCCCCGCCCTCACCTCCCTCTACTTCCCTGGTCCAGCAACACTGGCCAGGCTCTTTCTGGGGCTCCGAGGCTTACCT
>NW_008360317.1:452616-455033 GCF_000622305.1 Nannospalax galili | reverse complement strand
AAAAAAAATGTGAAAAAAAAAATTGGGGCAAGGAACTAAACCAGGGAGATCTCAAAAGATGAAACACAAATGGCTGAGAAATATACATACATATATATATATATATAAATGTTCCACATCTTTAGCCATCAGGGAAATGCAAATCAAAATTACTTTGAGATTTCATCTTACCCCAGTTAGAATGGCTAAGATCCAAAATCAAATAAGGGCAAAAGCTGGTGAGGATGTGGAGAAAGGGGAACTCTGATTCACTCCTGGTAAGAGTGCAAACTGGTGCAGTCACTATGGAAATCAGTGCGGTGATTCCTCAGAAAGCTGGAAATAGGTCTACCACATGATCCAGCAAAGACACTCTTGGGCTTTCATAGTGCTGGAAGCTGCTGTGGATACTACTGAAAGAGAAAAATAATTATCAACCTTGCCCAGCTGTGAATCCTGCAAACTAAAATAACAACTGGCCTGGAAAGACAGACCCACTTCATCTCGTGGTTTGATGGGTGTAATACTATTCAGTTCCATTGTGAATGGCAGCTGGTTCTCAGACTCAAATGTTTGCCACTTTTTTTCTAAGAAAAGAAGGAGGAGTAATTGAACTCAGAGGAAGAAAGCAAAGGAACTATCTAGAATTTTAGGAAGTTTAGTATAGTAGAGGTTTGCAGATTTGCTTGGAGAGCAGATGCAAGAAAATCAGAATGATTTGTTGGTATCAAATAAGAAGAGGAAGTGTACTTTTACAAGTGTATATGTGATGGCATGTGCATTAATTGAGAGGACTTCTCCAGATGCACTGGCAATGATCTGCAGGCCTCTTTCAAATGAGCTTTCCTACCTAGCTTCTGTGTAACTAATTTCATTCCCTTTCACTCACTAAACCTTCCTTTTCATTATTTCAATTCCATGGCTTTTCAAAAGATTCTATGAAAGATATGCCATTTACAACAGTATTGTAAAAATGCAGGACATGTGGGCAACCCAGCGGGAGAGAACAAAAGAGATTAAGTTAGAAAGAGATTCCAGCTTCATCCATTGTGCCAGGGCCCTGGCTGTCTGGCAAGTCCATAGTTTTAGCAAGTGGGCAAAAGCATCCTTCCTCAAAAATCACCTCTTAGCCCTTTCTGCTCTAATTCCTCTGCATATACCCTTTTTCTAACCATAAAGAATAATAGAATTTTGCTTCTCAAAGCTTGCCTTCCTTTTATTCCATACAAACAGGTGGCTTTCTACCCAACGAAATGTGCTAGGACAGGGACATTCTTTAGTAAGCCCATTTTAGTAACTAGTGCACCCATATCATGCAATGCCCACAGAAGTCAGAAAAGGGCATCAGATCCCTTGTAACTGGAATTACAGATGGTTGTTAGCCACCATGTGGGTTCTGGGATTCAAACCTGGGACTCGAACCCAGGTCCTCTGCAAGAGCAGCCAGTGCTCTAAACTGCTAAGCTATCTCTCCAGGCCCTAGTAACTAGCTTTTAAAGTAAAACAAGCCCACAAGTATAAAACATAATTTCTGAAAGTGCAAAATTTCAGAATATTCTATAGGCATAGAAGCTTCTAGAAAGATATGAAAAATCAAACTCTACCTCAGCACTGCCCAAATGGAAATCTGACACAAGTTATGAATATGGTTTAAAATGTTTTAGTAACCACATTTTAAAATACAAAAAGAAACAGATGAGGGACTTGAAAGATGGCTCAGTGGTTAAAGCACTGGCTGCTCTTGCAGAGGACCAATGTTTAATTCCTAGCACTTATAGGGCAGCTAGCAACTGTCCATAACTCCAGTTCCAGGGGAATCTGATGCCCTCTTCTGGCCTCTGCTGGCATTTCACAACATTTTTGGTGCACTTACATACATATAGACAAAACACTAATACATGTAAAAAAATTTTTTAATTAATACTTTTTTCACGTACATTCTAAATACAGTTGTGGCATGTCATCAGTATAAAAATAATTGAGATGTTTTGCTACATTTTTAAACATTGTCTTCAAAACCTAGTGTGTGTACTTCATAGCCACAGCATGTATCATCCTGAACCAGTAATATCTTACATGCTCAGCAATGATTGTACTGAACAGAGAAGCCTCTGATTTGTCAGCTAGGCTGTATTACAGGTGGAAAATGTGAGGTTCTAAAAACTTAGCTTTCTCAATATTGTACAGTGCTGAGAAATTCCTAGCATGAATTTGGAGCCTTTTTTGTCAATGAAAGCATTCTCTTCCCACCAGAATGGAGGTGTAGCTCCTGGAAACATTATCCATTAGAATTACCCCTGTCTGCAAGACCAGTAATGAAGTGTTTTTCATACTGGGTTTTCATGCTGGGTCTTCACAAGAACCACCCTACTACAGATTTATAGCCTATAAAAATTCCAAATTGGAAATGCTCCAAAATTTAAAACTTTTTGAGAACT
>NW_008360317.1:413993-452509 GCF_000622305.1 Nannospalax galili | reverse complement strand
ATATATATGAAATATATATATAAATCTGAAAAACTCAAGAATCTGAAATATTTGTCCCAAACACTTTGACTAGGGGACACTCATAATGCATGTAGTTCACAGCCCTGTCATCATCTCACTGTCCTCCTCCACATAATCTATGCCTATGTTTCTGAAAGTCCATGCTGTAACAAAAGTGGTCTGACCTATGGGTTCTGTGGGAAAACCACTGGTACCCTTGACCTTCAATATATTTCTTTTAATATTATCAAACATTGTATTAATTTTTTCCTTTATCACCTCTAATATGCTATTAGGTCCTAACGAACATGTGGTCAAAATATTCGACAATCTATTCTACATGAACAAGTTCTGTACAGCTTTAAATTGGCCTTCAAATTCATTTTGGTGTCTGCTTTTCCCAGTGCCTACAATAGGGACTCAGTGGTATTCGGTAGCATGGATCAATGGTGCTATGGAGCTTCACTAATTTAAGGAAAACATAAAGTGTCTCTTAATTGATTTTACATTATCTATTCATTATAGATGGGCAGGGGCATGCCGCTGTTTATAAGTGGAGGTCAGAGGCTATTGACAGTAATCCACTATCTCCATCCAATATGTGGGTCCAGGAGATGGAACTTTCAAGTCTTTAGACTTGATGGAAAACCCATTCCATCTCACAGACCCATAAAGTGTTTTATTTTTTAAAAAAACAACATACCAACCTGGTAGGGGAGATACTGTGGTCCAGAAGGTGATTTTCCCAGGGTAAGGCTCATCCATTGCACTCTGGATGTGTTGACTGCTGTACTTTCCCCAAATGTGGGAATCTTGACTGCATAATTTGTGGAAATAGGGGACTGTGTTCTTGCTCTCCTATGATTAAAAAAAGTAAAAAAAATATTTTGAGAACAAAGACAATTTGAGTCATTTTTTTCCATTCACCCAAATTTCTGTCTCATTCTTCTGAAATTAGGTGTGAGCATGTGACTATGGGCAGTGAAAGGTGGCACATGGTGTGGGCCATTTTAAAGACGAGGAAAAGCAGGGTGTAGATCACCAGGCCTCAGACTGGGCATGAGCAGTATTTTGTGGGGGCTGCTCTGCCTGTGTAGGAGAACAAGCCACAGAAATGCAGAGTGCTACTTGATGACAGGAGGAGCAAACCTTGTTGAACCAGTTATATTTGGAAGCCACAAGGAATAGAGGATGCTCTAGAATAACATACTTCTGAAAAATATTAAGTACCTATAGTCGTAGCACTCAAAAGGCAGAGGCAGGTAGATCAGAAGTTCAAAGTCATCCTCAGCTACATAGAGAGTTTGAGGCAAACCTGAGCTGCATGAGACCGATCTCAAAACAAAACAAAAGCAAAAACAAAATAAGAAATTAAGTTTGATGCATGTGATTTTTTCTTTTTTAAAAAAATATTTTATTTATTATTTTTATTTTATGTGTATGCATGTATTTTCTGCATGTAGGTAAGTGCACCCATGTCATGCAATGCCTACGGGAGACAGAAGAGGCTGTCAGATCTCCTGGAACTGGAGCTATGCACAGTTGTTATCTACCATGTGAATGCTGGGATTCAAACCCAGGTCTTCTGCAAGAACAACCAGTGTTCTTAACTGCTGAGCCATCTCTCCAGCCCATTTTTTTTTCTTTAAACATTCTATCTATTGTGTATATCTGTGATGTATATGGATGTGTACATGCCACAGCATGCTAGCAGAGGTCAGAGGACAACTTGTGAGAACTGGTTCTCTACTTCCATCATGTGGGCTCCTGGGTATTGAACTCAGGTTTTTAGGCTTGGTAGCAAGCACCTTTACCTGGTAATTCATTTTTCCAGCCCCAATAATAAGTACTGCTAAGAAAACTTCATGGTGGATACTATTATATGCCCTCAGTGCAAAAATATCAGAATCTATATAAAAACAAGAAAAGGAAACAAAAAAGGGAAAGAATACAAATGTGTAAATATAACAGCACAATAAAACGGGAATCAGGTTTTAAAAAGAATAAAATAATTCTAATACTGTTAAAATCAAATATTACTTTCAAAATTCAAGACACCTTCAGTTTGTCATAAGGACAGTGGGAGGAGGGGGCTGGACCTTGTTCGCACCCTTCCAGAAGGAATTTTAGCAACTGTAAGATGTAAGGATCTTATTTCATTCTTCTCCATGTAGCAATCTAGTTTGACCAGCAGCATTTATTGAACATGCTGTCTTTTCTCTAATGTGTGGTTTTGGTCCCTTTGTCAAAAATCAGGTAGCTGTAAGTGCATGAACAAAAACATAAAAAGCACACCTCGAGGTGTTAACCTGTTTTTGCATTATGCTTGATTAGTGATAAGGGGTCATGAAATCCACTGTTATATGACCTCAAATCTTCTAGGAAAGAGTGCTTTTTAAATTTCATTTTTGCTTATGAGTGTTTGCCAGCATGTATGTGTACGCACCATGTGTGTGCCTGGTGCCAACAGAGGACAGAAGAGGTCATGAGATTCCCTGAAAGTGGAGTTACAGAAGGGCATGAACTGCCATGTGGGTGGCAGGAAATTAACCTGGATCCTCTGCAACCACAGCAAGCATTCTTAACTATGGGACCACCTCTCCAGCCCTTAGAAAGTGTGCTTTTCACTCAAACTATATGTAGCACACTTTCTTTCCCAGTAACTAATCAACATAGTGGAAACAGCATCTCCCCAAAGGCTATCACATCAATGAAATAGGTTAAATGAGTGGGTAGAGAATCTAATTCACCAACAGAAACATAGCTCCTTTTTCCCTCCTTCCTCTTTATCCTTTTTCCAGACCAAATTCCATTACTACTATAAGTATTTTCTAGTCAACTGTCCTTATTGTCTTTGTTGTGTGATGTCTGACTTTAGTTTACAATTACTTTATTGTATATCATCATTTTTAACTGTCATTATCTTCCCATTAGAATCATAAAATTGTAGGAAAGATTTTATCTTCCAGGAAAGAGGGGACCTACTCTAGGTGTTGGGTCTCCCATTGTGCAACTTAATGTTGGGCTTCCTTCTACTAATGTGTAACCATTAGTCTTCCATGTCCTCCCCGTCCATAGTCTACCTCCTTTATTTCCAAGGACTCTCTGGTAGCCATCTTTTGTTACCTATACTCTGAGAGAAAACTCTATATAAAATTTTTGCTTAAGTTAAAACAGAATTCCATAAATACCAACAAAAGTATTCAAACGGTGAAAAGGTAGGCTGTCTTCACAGCTCTTACCTGCCTTACAAAATTCTAGAAGGTACTGCAGCAACATGAAAGATATGAAAGAAACTTGGAGGGAAAACAACACCAGCTGACACATTCGAAGACAAATAATCTCTGTCCTGTCACGTCTTAAGGAAATCGTAATATAATTCATTTGACCTAACTGTCATTCACTGCACCAGAGTAGGCAAAAAATATTAAGAAGCTCTGAAAATGAATGTCATACCAACTAATAAGATGTAATCATCTTTAATGTTTGTAAATATGACTGAAGCTATAAGAAATCTCAACTTAAAACATTTTCTCTGAATAAGATATGTTTTACAGACTGTATCCTTTTTGCCCTCATACCATATCAGAACAAATATAGGAGGCATCTGGGATAAAGTGTGTCAAGTTACAAATTCCTCATTTTATACACAGACACCCTAAAGGTACTATTTGATTCTTGACTTTTCATAACCAAAAAACAAAAAGAGCCAGAGGAAAACTGTTGAATTTTCTATTTCTTTGGATATCAGTAATCTAATTTGAAACACTGACTTGCTTTATAACATAAAACTCACGAAGAAAGGAGGTGCCCTGCCAAAGCATCTCTATCCAAATCCAAATCCTCTGACTCCATATAACTTCCAGAATGGCTCCCATTTGAAATCATTTCCTTTCTGAGTTTTCTAGCTTCAGGATCAACCTCACTCTGCTTTTTAAAAATGCATTCATCTGAGAAAACCATGCTTTTGCACATATAGCTCTGTTCCCTTGCACTGCCCTGGTTTCCCAGGTGCAATCTTTTTTATGTCATTTGCAAACTGTTGTCTACCAATTCTCCTATAACACAAAGCATACTCCACCTATCAATAGTGCCCATTTGTCCCAAGCATTCAATGTAGGGCAAGCATAAAAGGCACAGTCCAAGTGTTTCTACACCAGTTTCCTATTTCTTCCAAGTTGCTTTGGTACCTAGCCCTTTAACGATGCATATAATGCCAATTTTTTAAAAAAAGTCTTTCCAACAGTTAATAAATACCCCTGCCCTGTGTCTTCACACTAATAAAAGCAATACAAGCCCAGAATAATATTAACAGTGAACAACAGCATCCAGAGACACCACCAGCAGTGTCAGGCAGTGCTTTCTGTGTATAATATGATGTCCATTTTCCTGGACAGTTTTATGCCTCTCAGGCCTTGTACCTGGATGTGTGTGCTAATTTGCCTGCTGGCTTTAATATTTAGTGAGAAGCCACAGCTGACCAATAATTTTTAATAGCTTGTACTCTATTGATTTCAACCCACACATTAAAGGCCTAATAAAAAATTTAAAAGGATAGGTGAAGGGACATAAGGACACAGAAAGTCAATAGCTTTGTCCACCTCCTTTGAAAGAGAGTAAGATTATTTCAACTTTGTGAAGTTTGAATGATAATAGAGTTGTTGACATGCCATCTCTCCACAATGCGGTTTTCTGTCTTTTTTTGTAAGATTAGCTTACAAATGACATGGGGTTACTTTTTGTTATGTTGGATTTGTTTTGTGACTGATACATTTGTCTTCCTCCGCAATCTCTGAAATCAATAATTTTTGATGAAAGGTAGATGAATTAATTAGATGTATAAATCCAAAACTCTTCTAGATCCAGCAATAAATTTAAGAAACATGACCAAAAAAATGTTTCCTCAGAAATGAAGGATATTTCAACTGTCCACCTAGGCACGTCCTCACATCCCCTACCTGACTCTGTTCATCCAAAGAAATGCAGGCACACAGAATGCAGAGCAGTGAAAAAGGAAACATGCATGTATTGTGGTTGCACAGCCAGATGCTGGACGCTCTCTGTGACTTATGAAGAACTGAGGGCCCTTTGGTCTTTATGCGTGAATCATAGAACAAATGGGTAGCAGCTGCTTCAGATAGATCATTTTAGAAGGAATGAATTCGTTCTGGAGTAACCTTCAAACTTAGCATAGGAAACAAGCACCATTAAAATATTTGTTTTCAGTTATGGATGTTTTAGCTTTGGAAAAAGTGGATGTGACTCGAGTACTTCTTTGAACTCCAAATTCCCCCACAAAGGCAGCTGTTTGAGCCTGTGTTGTAATTCACTCTCTTTTTATGTTCTCACATCTGTTTAAGTTAGAATGGACCCCACGCATGATTTTTCTCTTGGGTAAAATACCAGAAGGCTGAGGGAAAACAGAATTATTATGGGCATTGAAAGCAGGAGTGTATGGGAAAGGAGCAATATTCAAAAGCAGCTTTGCCAAGGTGCAATTCCCAATTTGTGCTGAAAGATGTTTTGAGTAGATCAGAAGTGGTGCAGTAAGGATTTTTTATGACATTGAAGCCGAATTTAATGGACTGCCATTAAAAGCCATATGTTCAAAACAGAAAATTTGCTCTTGTTCAGCAGCCAGGCATTGGTCAGGCATGGTGCTAGGAAGCAAGAGAGACAAAGGAAGAAAAGTATAATTTCTTTCTCAAATATAATTTCAATCTGGCTCTAAGAGCAAAATGCATTCATAGAAGAGAAAGCAGCGAGACACTGTATCGAGGGGCACTGTGCCGGGCTCTGAAGATTAAATGGAAGGAAGGCCTAGAGTCATCACATCCAGAGCTTATTTGTAAAACTGCTGGGGAGATGCAATAGGGGCATCTACTTTGCGTCCAAGGCAGTTGAGACCTTGATAACACTGAGGTAAGGTGGACTCTCTTACGTGTCAAAGACTAAGAGGTTTTCCTGGGTTGGTGCATTTTTCAGTAGTAGCAATGGGAACTGTCCCAGGAAATCTGGGATGAAATGGCAATTCAGCATGGTAGATCAAGCCTCAGCTTTGGAGACAGACAACTCCAAGTCTAAATCCAAGAATGATGATTACTAGCTCTGAGACTAAAGAAGTGGTTTAAAACATCTTCTGGGGACTGGGACATGACATAGAGGGTAAAGTGGTTGCTGCTTAAGCACGACGACTTGAACTTGGATTTCCAGCACCAGAGTATGGTAGCTAGTTATATTTCAAGTACTGAAAGGCAGAGACAAAAGGATGATCCAAGGGAATCACTAGCCAGTCAGTCTAGCCAAATGGTGAGCTCCAGGCCAGTGAGCACATGCATATGCCACATATAGGTGTCTACACATGCCCACATGAATTACTGGGTGAGAATAATCAAATAAATAAATAATGACTATTTGTGTTGATTCTATCTGGAAAAGTTTAACAAATGATAAAGATAGTATATGTAGGCGCCTGTCCCATGAAGGCATGTTGTTGTTTCAACATGCTAAATAAGTGCCATAGACAGATAAGTCTCAAAGGACTTCAAAGGAGAGGAATCAACATTTAGTTCAGGTTAGAAAGACTCCTAAATAAGGTGAGCTTAACATTTCTCCTCCAAGCCAGCATGGTCTGGATGACTCATCTCACTAAGAACACTGAGATGAGAGCTATAATACATGCATATGTTACAATATATGACAACTATATGCATGTTCCACACCAACCAGAGAGCATGCTCCACAAGTAGTGGCTTCTTTTTAACTTTTACAAAAACTTTATTGAGAATTTCATACATGTATATAAGGTGTTCTGATCAAATCCATGCCAACTCCCTCCCCTCCAACACTCCCCCTTCTGAAGAGGTAATCCTAAAATCTTTTTAAGGATTAGATACAAGCTCCCAAATAGTTTTGACATTTTGGGCCTTTGGAACAGAGTATGTTGCTAACAGGCCCAAGGACATTAGACTTTTAGCCAAGAAACTGGCAACATTTCTTTGGGGTCTTCTTACCCTAACTGCCTAGCCAATTCCTACCTCCTATTCTTATCATGCCATCCTCTGAAGGGGTTGCCCAAATTGCCAATAGGGAATAGGGACACAGACCACTCTGGCTTCTTCCATGCTGAACAGGGTCGCAGGGTGAGGCAATTACTCTTGCCTTTACTTCTCCTTCACATCTCCTATTCATGATTCAAGGACTTTTCTTTTCCCCTTAGAGACAAGAGTGATACAATTTGGGAGTCTTTTAGATAGACCCACTGAAGGGGTACTTCAAGCAGTGGCTTTTAAGAAAGACTAGAATGTAGATGAGATGCCAAGCTCCACGAAGTTTGCTATGAAGTATAGTTTAATAAGGGATTTGAAAATGCCTGATGAATGTTTATCTTTCTGCCTATGAGGGACTAGGCATAGCGTCTATGTAGACGAAGACAGCACAAAATTGTCATGGGATCATCTAGAAAGGGTGACAAAAAATAAAGTAAGAAGCATCCTCTTGTTCTTTGCAGCAGTATCCTTAACAGCCAAAATGCGGAAGCAAACAAAATGTTTGCACATGTGGAAAATGGACAAAGAAAATATAGTATGGATATAGCATGTAACTTTACTCAACCTTTAAAAAGAAGGAAACTGATGTTTGCAACAACTTGGACAAACCTGGAAAACATGCTAAATGACACTAGCCAGGCACAAAGCGGCAAATACTGCACAAGCTCACTTATACAAGGAATCTCAAATTTTCAGACTCATAGGCGCCGAGGAGGAAGGTGGCTGCCTGGAAGAAGGAATGGAGAATGACTGAGCATGCTGAGTTAAGATGAGTAAGCTCTAAGCACCTGCTGAGCCACAATGTTCCCACAGATAAAAGGATGACATCTGTTTCTGTGATAAACACCATAAGCAAAAGCAACTTGGAGAAGGAAAGAGTTTACTTCAGCGTGCAGGTTACAGTCTATCACAGAGGGGTACCAAGGCAGGAACCGCAAGGCAGTAGCTTGAAGCAGAAACCACGGAGGAATCCTGCTTAGTGGCCAGCTGCAGAGCTCACACTCAGCTGCCTTTCTTATACTGCAAGGACTGCCTACAGCCTAGGGGTGGCACCATCCACAGTAGACTGGGCCCTCCCATGTCACTCAACTATCAGGACAGTGCCACACAGATATACCCACAGGCCAATCTGATGGAAGTGATCCCTCAGTTGAGATTCCTTCCTCCCAAGTGTGTCAAGAGGATAACAAAACTAACCAGGACACCTATGTAAATTTGGATCATAGGATGGTTCTATTTTTTTTATTTTTCTGAGCAAGTTGAGTACTGATTCCATACTGGCTGCAGTATATACTCCCATCAACCTTGAATAAGGGTTCTTCTTTCCCCACAACCTTGATAGTGTTTGTTGTTTGTTTTCTAGATGGAAGTTTGGCTACAGGTTTTTCAGTCTTGTTTATCTTTTTTTTAAATTTTAATTTAGTTTTATTTTATTATTTATTTTATTTTATTTTATGTGTATGAGTGTGTTGCCTGCATGTAGGTCATTGCACCCGTGTCGTGCAATGCCCATAGAGGTCAGAAGAGGCTGTTGGATCCCCTGGGACTGGAGTTACGGACAGTTGTTAGCTGCCATGTGGGTGCTGGGATTCAAACCCCGTCTTCTGCAAGAACAACCAGTGTTCTTAACCTCTGAGCCATCTCTCCAGCCCCGTTGTTTATCTTTTCAAAACCAATGCTTCAATGATTCTTTGTACTGTTCTTTTAGTCTCCATTTCATTTCTTTCTATCCTAGTTGTTACTATTTTTCCTTTTATAATTTAGGGACCTTCCTTATTCTTGTTTTTCTGAGACTTTGAGGGAAATCATTATTTAAATGAGATCTTCATTATCTTTAATATAAGCATTCATAGCTACAAAGTTTTGTCTAAAAACTGCTTTGCAGTATCCATAGGGTTCTTCTAAGTTATACTTTCAATTTCATTTGATTTTAGGAATTCTTTAACTTTCTCCTTGATTTCTTCAATGACCCACTTATCTTTCAAGAGTGTATTGCTCAGTCTCCAAATATTTGTGTAGTTATATGGTTTCTCAGGTTATTGACTTCTGGTTTTATGTCATAATAATCTAACAAGACACAAAAGTTTCTGTTTTGTATTTTTTAAAATTTCAGTCTATATGACCTCTACATTGATGAGTGTGAGGTAGAGAAGTCGCCTATTGCTGTATCAGAACTATCTGTCCTTTTTATGACCATTAGAGTTTGTTTTATGAAATTGGGAGCCTCTATGTTCAGTAAGTATAGATTTATATTTGACATATCTTCTTGGTGGCAGTCTCCTTTACTAACATAAAATGTTCATTTAATGTCTTCTTACTAATTTGGTTTGCTGTCCACTTTGTCAGGCATCAGGATAGCTGCACTGACCTGCTTTCAACTTCATTTCTTTGGTAAATTGACTTCCTTACTTCCACTCTCAGTCTGTGAATATTTTTGTACAACTCTCCTTGGGGAAATGTGAAAGAACTCCTGTTCATTCCAGACAGGGCACTGATGACAGACCGAAGAAGAAATCCCACCCAGTATAGCTTGGTGATCAATGAGTTTATTGGTGTTACTTACAGGAGCATGGGGTAGGGGTGACTTACAGGAGCCTGGGTAAGTCAGGGAGTCATATCACTGAAAAACCCACTCCAGCATGGGTATGACTCATGAAATCAGCATGCATATTCTCCAAAGAGTCTGCTCTTCCTCAAACTTTGTTTACTGCTGTGTGAGCTTGGGGAGTGACTTCATCAGTCTTATAGCTTTACTGAGCTTCCTAAGTAGCCTAAATTTTGTTAGCTTTCTGAATCTTATGAACTTCCTTCCCCCTTCCAGGGGAGAAGGCTTCAATTAGAGGAAATAGTGACACAACACCCTACACCTTCTCCTAGCTATTCTGTGCTGCCTACGCACTCCTCCATGATGTTCCTTTAGCCTCAGAAGGGTGACTAGATGTTTGATCATTTTCTTCCATGTATGGCTAAACATTTGGCCATTATACCACAGCATCAGTGGTTTATTCTGAGTTGCTTAACCAGTCTAAAATCTCCACAGAAACTGCCATCCACAGGAAAAAAAAATATTTGATCAAAATTAATAATCTAAGGGTATAACAAATGTTTAGAAGAAAATTTCACATGTACATCACACCTATTTATCAAAACAAAAGCAGTAGCCTCCTCACGAAAGCTTATGACATCCCTAGATACAGATATGTTTTCCTTACAGTATCAAACATAGGTTCTCTCTTACAGAGGAGGCCTTCAATCCAATAATAAGGTTGATTGGCCCCATTAGGTTGATTGAACCCATTACGATGGTGCCACTGTTGTATCAGCAACCACACCTTCTCTGGCAAGTTGGTAGTTCAGGGTCCATGACACGATTATTGGTCATTCTCCTCCAGTATCCACCACAGCACCTTAGAGCACTACAAAAGCTACACAGGAGGCAGGAAGTGTCCAGCAAAGTCCTAGCTTGATTTCTCCATATCCTGCAACTAAAGCAAGTAGTGTCTTCAGCCGTAGGAAGTTACCGTCTAGTTCTGCCATGCAACCAACAGCATTATCAATAACTTTTATAGTTTTGAGGGACTCAGAAGAGTTCCCTGGTCAGCAACTTAGAGGGCGGTAATCCACACCTGCCTCTGAGAGTGTCACCTAGCAATTTTATTGTTCCTCAGAGTGCATTTTTCTACCCATTCATGGTGCCTTCATTCAAACTCTTCAACTGCTGATTTTACTGTTTTTGCAGTTGCCTTTTCAAATCTGTAAGATGCTCAAGAGTTAGTGTTATATAATGAAACTTCTTTATAGAAGGTGAGCAAGATCTCTAAAGACACACCACTGTTTGCTCCAAGGATGTACCAATTGGTCTTAGATGACTAGTGCAATACTAACAAATAATGTTAACAAGTTCCAAGGCACATGAAAAATCCCATCACTTAGATCAATTTTTTCATCAAAAGAGCAGTGCAGATGGGAGACACCATCCCATCTAGTCCTCCATAATCTATCAAGAATCCAGAGTTACCCCATTTCCTCACCCTGGGCACTGCCATTGGGCTACCATGCATCTCTTCATATGGGCTACATGGTGTTTGTTTACACTGTTCTCCCTTCCCAGGACAAAGGAGAACAGGATAATATTCTCACTGCTGCACACACCCCTCAAGGTGACTCCATGGTCTGCCAGGCTCCAGCCAAGATGCCAGCATGTCTTCATCAGTCACATGGCTGCCGAAAGGACCCCCAAATTGAGTAATCAATCTCCACTCCAAAAATACATTCTTACAGGGGAGAAATGTACACAGTGTACTCTGGGGGCATGGTTAAGACAGGCTAGTCTTTTTCACTCTTAGTTCTACTGCTCCTTCTTTCACATATTTGGTGAAGTATCTCAAATGACAACCTACGAAGCATTCCAGAGGCTCACTAGCACAGGAGGCCCAGTGAATGGGGCATTGGGTACCACCTCTCACATGCATACTTCTCTCAGGAATGCCTGTCCTTCCTCTATTGTCTTACAGTTCCTGATATTCATGGGGACATGAGGCAATGGTAATCAAGTGTCCCTAACATCCCTCATATTGCCTAAGATTATGTAGCCTTTGTCTCAAGGGAGAATGAATAGTTATATTAATGTTTCTATACTTCCAAGGCACTCAAACTGATTCCATCCATGTCCCACAGCCTCAGCTGTGAATCAGCCCTGTGAGTCTAGTTGGTCATAAATGTTCTGGTTTCAAGCCCAGAAAAGTCAGATAGGGAAAAATTCACATTTCTTATGGGTAAGGGTAGTATATTGTCTTAGTCCACTTTCTGCTGCTATAACAAAATATATGATGCTGGATACTTACAAAGTAAAGTGGATTATTTGGCTCATTATTTTAAGTGATGTGGGTAGAGGATTCAAACATAATTGTATTGACATTCTAGTAAAGGTCCTCTGGCTGTTTCAAAACATATCAGAGAAAGAAGAATGCAAATAACCACGTGCACATGGCTCACTTCCTAACAACCTGCTCTCATGAGATCTATCTCACCCTGAAATATTAACAGAAGTCCTTCCAAGGCCAGTGCCCTGGTGATTCCAATACGTTGCACTAGATGCCATCTCTTAAAGGTTCTATCACCCCCATGCCACCCCACAGGAGACCATTGGGAGACACACACCACAAAAGACAGGTAGGCTCTGAACCACTGTCTGGGAAACCATGTAACAGAAGTTGAACCCAGACAAGAACTTTAGAAACAATTCATCTGAACCAAGTGTGAGGAAAGGATGAAAGATAAATTGAAAGACTCTGTCACCTATTGAAATGTTACTTGTAACTACCCTCATGATCAGAGTATGCTATCCTGAAATATCTCACTTTTTCTTTGAAGACAAATGAGAACTAAAGAGAGGCAAGAAGAGTTATCTGGCCTCTTCTAATCTGCCTGAAAGCAGGGGCCATGGTTTCAACACCCCCAAAGGACTCCGTGATACAGACTTGATTGGCAGTCCATGGTGCTGTTGGGAGGAAGTGAAATCTTTAACTGGTGGGACCTGATGGAGGCGAGGTAGGTTTTTGGAAGTGTATCTTTCAATGGGACACTGAGACCCCAACCCCTTCTTCTCTTTGTGTCTAGGCCACCATAAACTGATCTGGCTTTCTCTACCTACCATATATTCCAGCCATGATATGTTGTGCTCTCAAGCAACCGTGGCCAGAACCTGTGAAATCATGAACCAAAATAATCCTTCACTCCTTTTAAATTGAGTGTCTTCGGTATTTTGTCATAGTAATAGAAACCTTATTATCACGTGGGATACAATGCTTGTCTTTTAAAATGTTTTTGTTTATTTTATTTTATGTGTATTAGTGTTTTGCCTACATGTATGTAAGTGCGCCTGTGTCATTCAATGCCCACAGAGGCCAAAAGAAGGCTATGGATGGTTGTTAGTTGCCATGTGTGTGCTGAGAACTGAACCAGGGGCCTCTGCAAGAGCCGTCAGTGCATATAACTGCTGAGTCATCTAGGCCCAATGCTTACTCTTTTTGATTAAGGTATCCCTTAGGGAAAGGGACACGCTATGGAGAAAAAAAGTCTTACATCATACAGGGAGGATGCCGCAACATGAGCCTCCATTTCTGCTAGCATAATCCTAGCTGTCCATTAGCCTGTGCATTGCCCCTGGCTACCTCCTTTGCAGTTCATCTTCCTTTGAAACCCCACACCTCTTCTTTGCTGAAAGGATGCATACTCCCAAACCAAACTATGTCTTTGAATTCCACCTCTTTTCTGTGAATTCTATTAATGATTGCCTTTCCTGTAGTTGATGTTTCATTACTTTGATTTTTCAGGCCTCCAGTGACTTAGCACAAGAAGGTAGAAGGAAAAGGTTTTTCTCCTCAATATTCATTTTAGATATGAAAAAATTGGGAGAAGTCTGACTTAGCTCATTTCAAGCCTCTTGCCCTTTCAGATAGATTAGTCTGGATCAGATTCTGGATGACATTTTTTTGTCAGAGCCAAGAAATGATTTCAGGAAGTGGAGCCCCTTGCAGTTAAAAAAGACATGTCTTTCAGGCAGGGTGGGAGGGAAGGAACTGGAAGCAAGTCAGGTTCAGCCTGTCAGGATTCTTCTAAAGCACATCACTACAGGATTTCTCCACGGCTAAAAGCAAATTGACCGGCAAGGAAACAATTCAATTTGCCAATTTTTTAATTAATTCTTTTATTGTGTCCTGCTCCTGAGCTTTTATTTACTTTTTAAAATTTTAGTTATTATTTTTATTTTATGTGTATGTGTGTATTCTGATACATACCTGGACATGGAACTATCACATCTTCAACTCTAGGATCAGCTCGGTATAAATTAAAACTGAAACAGGGACTTATATATGCTATCTTAGACTACTTAGCTCTCTTCTGCAAAAAGAAAATTCAAATTAAATGTAAAGAATTGGCGAGCAAATATAGTTCCTATACAATAGTATAGAAATCAACTAAAAGAGGGACTGAAAAATGCCTCAGTGCATAACTAATAACATGAAGAAGCAGGGAAAAATACCTGCATGAAATTATATCCAACACTACTTCTTTAGAGAAAACACAAGCTTTCTCATTTCCCAAAAGACCAGTCTGAGAAACTATTAGTGTTTCAGGAAGCAAGAACCAGAGAATAATTGTTGTTTGTTTATTCTTGACAGTTTTAAAGGACAATTTCTCTTGGGGGAAAATTTCTGTTTTCTACTTCTAAGTTTCTTCTCAACCCAAGAACATTCCGGGAAAGCTTTTCTGGCTCTTTCTTGAACTGTAGCAATGGACTTTGTATCAACTTGCATAATTTGTTTACTTATTGCTTTTGTAGATTATCATTCCTTAAATGTAGAGGGTCAAAAACATTGGTGAATATGAAACACACTCTGGAAAGGGAAAAATAAATCACAAAGACCAGTTGCCAATCCAGTAGCTGCAAGGCCAGGATCTTGTCCATGGTGGGTCCTGAACTGGACAACTGTCACCTGCTGTGTGGAAGTCTGCTGTGTGATGTTATGCCTGGAGAGATGTGAACAAATGTCTGTTCATCCCAGATAAGAAACCAATGACAGGCCAAGGTAAGGATATCACCAAAGGTCAACTTGGTGAGCCAATGAGTTTTACTGGGGATAGTTACAGGAATAAGGGTGAGGAGTTGCTTACAGGAACAGAAATTACTCAAAGACAGTTGCCCCACAAAAGCCCATCCCAGTATGGGTGAGAGTTCAAGAAAGATGGAAACCTGGAGCACACGACACAACCTGCAGGCAGCTGAACAGGCTGGAGAGCCCTTTCCTGGTAGCTCAGGTGTCCTTTGTTTCTTCTGTGCAAATCAAGTTAGTCTCTGCTTCTTCTAAGTAGGTCAGCAAGCTGACCCCCTCTCAGGGATCCTTAGGACTTATATAAGCATGGAGAGAGGGGCCTAGTGAACCTGGTCAATATCAGAGTGTTCCAGAAGCTGTTGAGTTGTTTACTTCCTTTTAGAACATCCTGTTGTTTACCTTTGTTTACATATCTCATGTTTAACCTCATTTTAGAACATCCTGTCTTAATAAGCTTCCCTCTAAGATGGAAGGTTTTATCCCAGAGGAAATTGCTGAACAACAAGGTCTATTTGTTGTTGATGTGATTTTTTTTTCCTCCAGAAAGCATTAAAATGGCCCAAGTGCTTCCCTAAGGCACCACAAGTCTATGCAGGCATTTAGACTTGGCAAAGCCAAGTTTTCTTAGTGATTTATTCACTGATTCACTGAAAGAAAACTTTAATTCCTATTAAAATTTTTAAACGGGCAAGAGGAATTTGTTTTTGCTTAAGAACACAACTGTTTGTGGTTTCCCTTGCAATATTAAAAGTTTAATCATCTCTAACACAAAAATTAAATATAAATGCTTTTGGTATGAACACTATATTTAATTTTAATCCTTGAGAAAAAAAAAAACTTCAGTGAATTGTTAAGGATAGTTTAGGGAAAATAACTCAAAATTAGTAGATACCTGGAATGCATTACTGTAAGATTAAGGTAGAATTATTATGTCCAATTAAAATTTGCAGTCTCTTGTTAATGAAGTTTTAAAAAACAGCACATTTATCGCAGAAGAGCTAGGGGAAAGGAAGTAGTAATTATCAAAATATATGCACCAAATCATTATTCCACCTCATTCTTTATGCATTTAAACTGTCTTTCTACACTCCATGAGTCTTTTGTAATATAAGCAGAAGATTTCAATTGCCTACTTAATGTAAATTTAGATGCAGTCCACGGCTGATTTTAAGGGAAGAAAAAAACTTAAATTTTATTACCAAAGCTTCCAGATTAATTAATAGCAGAAGGGTTAAAATTCTAAATACACTGTAGTCTTGTTAACACGTAATTGATTCTAACTCCTCAAATGCATCTCTTCTTTCCCATACGAGGCATCAAGCTTGTGAAAACCAGGTAATGCCAGAGAGAAACACAGACCAGCAAGAAGGCTGGATATAGCTGTCATCTACTTTGTTTTTCTAAAATTTATATTTATTCATAACAGCAATAAGCATTTGAGCACTGTTTACCTACAAAGCACTTTGCAAGCACTATCTTGTTTAAATAAGGATCCTATGTAATATTGTGTCAGCCAGCTTTCTGTGACTGTAACTTATACCTGAAGTAATCAGAAACAAGCTTCATACATCTAAGATAAAATAGTAGGACAGGCAAAGGATATACATTTCTATTCCAAAATGACAGAGCAAGAAAATAACAAATAATCAGACAAAGTAAATCCTGGAACTCCACACCAGGCACTATGACAGGATGTGGGCTTCCCAGGGCTTGGGCAGCCCCACCCCTGTGTGTTTTCACATTGCAGACCAACTTAGGTCTGGCTCTGCCTGCAGCTTCCCTCACTAGGCAAACCATATGCCTGGCATCTCTAGCCATCTGAGGTCCTCACTGAAACTTGAGTTTTACTCACAGCTCCACGCATCTCCCTGTCACCAGCTGTTTGTGAGGACTTCTACCGCCTGGCTTCCTGGGCTTCCCTTTGAAATCTCTGTGCAGACCTCCACAATCCCATGTTGTCTAGCAATATCCTCCCAACTGAAACATTTCATCCAGGAAGAAGAGAGATTCGTTAAGATTTAGGAACCAGCCACAGAAGTCTCAAGAAGTCCTTGGAACTTGAAAGATTCACAAGGCTTCTCTTTCCCTGAGGTTACAGAAGCAGTAAGGACTCATGGGAACAAAGCCACTTCCAACTGTCTGTCAAGCTGCCTATACATTGTGCAGAGAACTCCAGGGCGGTAGCTTTTACAAATTCACATAGCATGAGGTAGGAGTTTTGTGATACAATTGTCTTTAAGTTGTCCATGTTCGTTTAAGTTACCCCTTATCCTGTTAGTAACCCCAACAAACTCATTGGTTCTCCATGCTGGACTTTGGTAGAATCATTTCTTTGGTCTATAGTCAGTGCTCTAAGTCGAGTAAGTATATGTTTATTCATGTCTCTCCAAGAAAAGTCTCACAACATCCCATGACTCTTGTATCCCAAATGCTTGCAAAACCAGCATCATATGGACATCACCAAGGCCTGCTACTGCCCCAAGCTCTGCCTAGGCACGCTTGGTAGTCATTATTGAAATGGCTTCTGAGTCCCTTGCCGACTTAGGCAGTCATGGGTGAACAGGTGACCGTGGGACTTTCTTCTCCAAAGACTGTGCCCTGAAAAGTTTTTTTAAACGGATTTGTATTTTTTTACATCTCCAAATCTGCTATAGGTATTTTTTCAGTTTCTAAAATCCTTACGGTATGTTTCTTACTATCCATGTGCAAAGAAAGCATTTAAATTCTTTTGAAAGATGCCAATCTCATTAGCAACTGCTCCTTCCTTGTTTGCATCTTTACACACACTTCTTTGCTGTTCACAGTGAATTTTCCATGCCTTTCTACGCTGTTCCTCTTTGCTCCTCACAGTAAATTAGCTGAAAGCAACTAGTGGCATGCCTACCACACCTTTAATTCTGTCACCCATTGAAATTTTGTCAAATAAGCTCACCCATCATTTCTAAGCTTAGTTTCCCACAAAGTTTCAGGGTGTGGACAAAGTGCATGAAATGTTTTGTCATGGTGCAACACAGGTGTATTCTACTCTGGTTTTCAATAGTATCCTCATTCCAGTCACCATTTCCCCTCAGGAGCATTATGTATAGGCTTCTATATTTCATTCGGTTTGGTCTTTTGAGCCCTCACCAGAACTCACAGTCATTCTAAGCTTTCTCGGGCCTGTTACTCCAAGTGTTTCCTGTAAAATAATTCAACAGGTTTTGTTGCATTGTCTCATGTATAGTCATAGCAACCGCCTCACTTTTTGGTACCGATTTTCTGGGTTGCACAGCATTTCACTACTGAAATGTGTATCTGTGGCAGTCTGCTCATAATAAGCAAGGTTTAGTTGGGCTCATGATTTCTAAAGTTGCAGGCTATGCTGGACTGGCCCTATTGCTTTGGTCCTACAGCAAAATGGCACATCATAACAGGGAGCAAAGGTAGAGCATAGCTGCTCATCTCATGCAGAGTTGGAGAGGGAGGGGCAGATACCCATTACACCCTTCATTAGCAAGCCTGTCCTGACAGGAAGGCTTGCTTCAGGCCCTGCCTACTAAGGTTTCAACACTTTCCAGCAGCCTCAGCCTTCAACCATCTGTGCTCCGTGGGATGGGGAGATTGCTCATAGTTCAAATGCTTGCTATGGAAGCATGAGGACTGGAGTTGAGATCTCCAGAGCCCATACCTGCTTGTAATTCCAGCCGTGGAAGGCAGAGAAGTAAACTGGCTAGTGAGACTAGCCATATCTATGAGCTCTGTGCTTCACTGAGAGAGCCTGCCTCAATGAATAAGGTGGAAAAGGGATGAAGATTCCCAACATTAATCTCTTCCACATGTACCATACCCTCACACACTTGTGTCCACACACATGTAAACATGCATACACACAGGCACACACACCCCACACACAAATGGAAAAAGGAGAAGAAAAAGCCACATCTGTGCTGAGAGCCTTTCCAGTTCCAAATCAAAGCAGGTATGAATGAGCAGTTTTCTCTTTATACAAATGGAAACCACAGGATCCAGAGAAAGTAGGTAATTTGTTCAAGATAATTCCTCTGGCAAATAGTGTACCCTGGTTTGAATCTAGATCCAGTCAACACTTGACTCTGCTTCATCTCTGGGTAAAAGTGAAATTTTCAAAACATTTGATAAAATGTTTCTACAAAGTCAGAAAATGTTTCAAATCAGAAAAGCTATTTTACTGTTTTTTTTTTTTTCCTTTCATGACTGCCTACAGATGATGAAGGCTCATCATTTGCCAGCAAGACCCAGCAGAAGCTTATCAGCTGCTCCAATTTTAACAGAATGAGACTCTTGCAACATGCCTATTTATTTGAAGTCCTCTGTCAGTTCTCTATCATGCCTACCACAGTTTTATGATCTATGTGAGGAAAAAGCCCTGCCTCTTCCCTCTGGCTGCCTGGTCAAACCTGAGCACCACCCCCCAGTGACATCCCTATCTGAGAAAGTACAAAGACCCAACACATTTCAAATGCCACTCCTGTGAAGCATTCATTTGTTGTGCAAGACAAAATGAACCTTTTCCTCCACGCTGCTAGCATTCAGCAAGAATTTCCGTCGAGAGCGAACGATAACCATTTGAAATTACCATGAACACTTGTCCATAGCCAGGACTACCTTTTAGTTTTCAATAAATCTGTTGGTGAGCACAAGAAAGGTATATATTAATTTATTTTTCATTTTCCTAAAATATGCTGTAACAACTAACTGCTATTGTAATTCTCTCCTCATTCTGCCCAAATTAGTGTTAAACACACACACACACACATACACACACACACACACACATTTTAGATTTATAAATAGGAAACCAAAGAATAGCCCCCAAGAAATTTATCACAAAATTGAAAAATATCTAACATCCCTACTTAAAGAAAAACCCTTTGATACAAAGAATGTACAATGCGGCATAGAATTATATGCCAGACTCCTGTTCTGTAAACATTTTAGAAAACTGTAATAACTGAGAAGATACTTATTAATATTTAGTCTTTTGGAAATCAATTTTTTGAATAATTTTATTATAATAGCCTACAACTATGGTAATGAATGAAGGGCCACTTTGGGAATTAATAATTTGGTTGCTTAAATAGAAAAGTGATTAGCTCTACATCATCAGTTAAATTATTATATGGAACCACTTCTACTAGACCATTTCACCCAGATAATAAATAATAAATAATTAGTACAAGACTGAATATTTACAATAATTCTGAAAACCTGAAATAGGCAGCAAACTCAAACTTGCTGTTCTCCCTTAAGGGAAATCATAAAGGTATTTTAAAAGACCAAAGGGTCATATGGTGCTGACTTCTGAAAATCCCCATGAATCAGTCACTGTTATTGAAATGTGCAGTTACTGTTTAAAATAGCAGACCATTCTCCTATATGCATACACATGTGTTGCTTTTTGCATTTTTTGTGGCATTGACATAACTAAAACTTTAAACTTTGCTACCTTAAAAAAATAAACTTTGAAGACCTTAGCCAACTTCCTTTTTAAATTTTTCTTTTATGTGTATGAGTGCCGGTAAGTGCACTCATGAGCACAATACCCAAGAAGGCCAAAAAGGGCATCGCCTAGAATTGGAGTTACAGACAGTTGTTAGCCATCATATGGGTGCCGGGAACTGAACCCAGGTCCTCCAAAAGACCAGTTGGTTCTCTTTGACATGACACTGAGTCATCTCTGCAGCCCCCCTTAGCCAGCTTCTTTACTGCTATGAAATAAAGGAGTAAAATTCCCTTTATTAGATACTCCAGGAACACAAGATTGGCTATACTACAAAATAGTCAGAAAATTCCAGGAGATCCTGAGTGTGGAAAGCATTCATTTCATGACTAAACATTCCTTAAGGTGGAAGAATCTCAAGCTAAGAAGAATATTCTGAAACCACAGGTGCTATTGGGGGGTGCATTTCAGGAGCGAGTCTTCTTCTGCCTCAGTAATAATGTCTTAACACTAGTAGCGTTCACATATTTGAGTGTGGACATGTACACAATACAAGTTTAAGTGCCTAGTTATTGCCCAGAACTAAGGAAAGAGAAAAGGATTAAGTTAGCGAGTATGTGACTATAACATCCCTGTGAGGTCTATAGGAGAAGTGGGGGGGGCAACAAATGACAAGGACTAGAAAGTGAATCAGGAAGATGTAAACTACACTCTGTCTTTTACCCATGCACAGGGTCATGTTTCTTTGGGGGGGGGTCAATATATACTTTATTGAATTTTTGTGCATGTCATACAATACATCTTAATCGTATTTATATCTCCCTCCACTCTCTGCACCCCCCTATAGCTGCTCACCAGGTTCCATGCATTCTGTCATACACATTAAGGCCTATCAAGTCAAGTTTGTGTACTCAGACGTCCCTCTGTATGACTTCATTCACCGGAGCCTGGTCAACATATCTAGCTAGCATCACTCCCTTAGAGCAGACCAACTCTCCTCCACCCAGCAGTGATCAGACTCCTATATTAAACCTTACCTGTCCAGACCATTGATGAAGACTATAAGAGCCAGAGGTGGTAGATAACCATAAGGAAACAGAGTTCCAGGCTTCTGGGAACTTGCTTATATAAACTTACAGCAATGGTAACAGCATGGACAAGACCCATGCAAACTCATCAGACAAAAACCCAGCATAGAGCAGAGAAAATTGGCAGGAGAAACCAACCTTAGCCAAGGGTCATGTTTCTTATCTAATCAGACACAATTTTAACATCAGAAGCAATGCTATCTGTACTAAGCACAATAATGATCCTCTAAAGACATCTATGCCCCAGTCCCTCAATTTCAGTCCCATAAAAACTCCAACTCCCAGAACTTATAAGATAGTTACTTTCTACTGTTTTAATCCATTGTCTGTGGTCTTTGTTTCAACAGCCATAGGAAACTAGTACCAGCCCTGTTGATTCTTGTTTCCATTGCTCTCTTCAATTCAAATGCATGGTGTCTTCCTACCTGGAATGTTTTATAGTTCCTACTTTGTACTATAAAGGTAAAAAAATATATTAGTTTCAGAATACCAGAATATGTTTTTTTCTTAGATTTATTTTATTTTTAATTATGGGGGCATGGGTAGGTATGTGTGCATGGAGGTCAGAGCCATCAGATCCCCTGATGCTGGAGTTATAGGCATTTGTGAGCCACCCAACAGGGTTGTAGGTACCAAACTCAAGTCCTCTATAAGCAGTGTGCTGCCCTTGGGATGCTGAGCCATCTCCCTAGCCCCAAGAATGTGTTCTTGTGCATGAAGGAAATTCCTTTGCCTTGAAAATCTAAAAATAATTCAGGGTCCTAAAAGTGGCCATGCCTATATCTTCATAATGTATCTTTTCATCTTATCTTAACCCCTTCCCACTTTCTTAACACACCAGATGCTAGGACAGTAGGATAGGGTGGTATATTAACACTGGAAAGGACTGAGGTGATACAAGGTTATATGGAGCCTCTGCCAGAGAAGCTAGCATAGAGATTTCCATCAGCGTCACAGAGCCAACCAGGAAGCTGCCACAAAGTTCTGCTGCCGGTGGTATATTAACACTGGAAAGGACTGAGGTGATACAAGGTTATATGGAGCCTCTGCCAGAGAAGCTAGCATAGTTAGAGATTTCCATCAGCGTCACAGAGCCAACCAGGAAGCTGCCACAAAGTTCTGCTGCCTAAGCAGCATTAAACACAATGATGATGAAATAGAAGATCAAATTAAGAAGCTCAGCATGTCCTTTATGGAACATTTAAAAGGAAAGAAAGAAAGAAACAGTCTAGCAATGTGGTCTGTGGCCCCACAAGCTTTCCTCTACTACTTCTGTCTTGGAGCATTAACTTGTAGCCAGTTGACTGCTCTGCTCAGGTCAGCTCACTCAAGCGTCACAGAATTCAGTCCAGGTGCTTTCAATAACTCTGGCAGATGTAGGTAGATTCAGGGGTGGGCTAAGTGTTGAAGGTGCCAATTTGTTTCTCAATATCCTTTTGTTTGTCTTTACCTTTTACCAAGCTCCCATTCTCCTATCTACTTATTAGCCAATCAAGAGCCATGACAGCAAAGCCTGTGCTAGAAAACTAATGCCATTATTTGGTGATACACCCTCTTAGGAAAATTCGGGCCTTGTTCTTTGCATGGTGACTACTGATGATGGCCCCCATAGGGAAAGTGGACTAAAGGAAAGTAAACAGAAAGACCAAGTGGAATTCAGGTACCTCATGAATAGGTATATATTTTTTCCTGTTTATTTCTCCTAAAGGGAATATCTCCCTGGGATTTCTAATGGAGGAAGATGGGGGTCATGTTACAGGTCACAAGTGTACTGATTCAATAGTAGTCCCTATGTTTCAAGAGTTAGAACAACAAAGAGTGGAAAATATTGCTGGAATGTCTTACAGGGTCTAAATTCAGTTGGACAGAAAGTTTTAGAGACAACTCTTCCCTGAGGTTGCTTAGTCTGCTACAAGGCTGTGTCATTATTAAGACAACCAAAAAGCTATCTGTGGTAGGCCTAGTGTGTGCTAGTGTTCTGTTCATCATTGGCGCTCAGACATGATGAGGACAGCCCTTTACAGAACAAGCATGAAAGCTGGCTCCATCTGAGTAGCTGTGTGACTCTGAGCAATTTAGACCACCTCCTTGTCGTCTATAAAGTTAGCATTTTAATCCTTATCATCTAATTGAGGAGGGTGGGAACAATAGCTCTTAGTGCTTAGCTTAGAATCAAGTGATGAGATCAAGTAGGGATACAGATGCCAAAATGTGAAAGAAATATGGACAGGAACATGGATGCACAGGCGATTTCAAAGGGAATTTGATGAATAATTTATGGAAATGGGAAAAGATGAGATCCTCTCAATCCATTCATTCAATCTGAAGATACTGGTTAACCTTCAGTGTTGATCTTTCTTGTTTGAGGATGAATTGGTATAGCCAAAATAATAATCATCTGTTTGCTCATTTACTCTCTCAGCTGCTATTTGGCTAGTGAAGTTGAAGACCTTGGTCAAGATTAATGACTGCTGAAATGCTGATTCTAGAAAAAGAATTCAGTTGCCCCTTGATTTTCAGAGACTGATTATTAAACTGATTCCTGTGAATTCCTTTCTCATTTCTCTGCTTAAATCTGCTAATGCAGATATAATGTCAATCAAAATATACTTCAAACAATAAAGTTGGACCACTATAAGTTAAATAGAAAAAGTAAGAAATAATTGTTTTGCATTCATAGTAACATTAAAATCTTTTTAGGAGAGTTAAATTACACTGGGATTCCCTACTTCGTTGTCTTTTGTTGGCAGTTTATTAAATGGCATAATTCAGTCTCCAGTGGTATGCTTACAAATATCATGAGAAGTTTGCTGGACAATTATTAGTCTATATTGTATTTATAAAGAATCATTCCTTACCAAGCTGCTTGAGTCTTTCATATAATTTGGGTAATATTCAGGGCATATGACTCATTCTAATAGATTTTCCGGAATCCCAAATCCTTTTATTCATGTAAGAGTTGCACTGAGTGTCATCTTTTTTTCTACCCCAGTCTGCTTTTCCTACTTTCTTACGGTATATCTCTCAGGTATAACATTCTGCAAGAAACTTAACATCTCAAAGTCTTTTTCTAAGGAACCCAGCCTGACAATGGGGCTGTCAATCAAAATGGTCACCTGGGGAAAATTTACACACCTTTTAAGCCACTTTCTTTACTCAGAACCTACTGAAATTCCTTTTGGGAATGGTTTCAAAACCAGAACCACATATTCGGAGAAATGTATCCAAAAGTGCCAAATCTTTAACATCCAGGGATATGTATGTATATCTTTTGGAAAAATCAAAGGCCATTTTAAGTAGAACCTGAAGAATAAAGGCTATGATTAAGCTAAAGTCTACTGCTCAGGATGCAAAAATAGGTACAGCCAACATATTCAGAGAATGGTTTCCTAAATTGCCATCAGTGTGGTTCAAAGGGATACCTGAAAAGAAGTCCAAGGATGCTTTGAGTGGGAGCAGCATAACAAATAAATGCTGCAGTGTTTCCACTGCAGGAAAACACAGTGAGAAATCACCTGCCTCAGTGTCATTCCCATCCTTCTTCATAGAATATCATGCTTATGCTGAATTTCATCTATAAAGCATTAATTCAAGTCTTTTCTTCCTCTTGCAGTAACATTTTTAGGCCTGCAGAGCTTCACAGAAAATGAGATGTAAGAACCTAAGTTTGGAGGTTCTAAAAAAATAGTCCTTCAAGCATGTTGAATATTTTTTCTATTGCAAGACATTGAGCACACTTGTGAGCTAACACCAGGAATTGAGACTGATTCTTCTGCCCATCACTCTCTACTTACCTGGTCCCTGACATACAATAATCCACTCTAGAAGTGAAGAAAATACTCAGAGATACATACAAGCAGGATTTTTGGTCTCAGGTGGCAAGAAGTCCTAAATTATAAATAAAATATAGGTGTAATAATTATTTTGCATACTTGTATAGCTCAGTTCTAATGCTCACATGGCCATCTTTTAGATTTTCTCTCCCTATCCTTTCCTCGGTGATTATCAGAACCCTAAAGAATGAAGAGTCCCATATGCTTGTTTGTGGTGATATCAAGGCTGACTCCAGAGTGAGTCATGGCAAAGCAGTCCCTACTTACCCGTAGTTTCAGTTCCCGTCATTCAACCATGCTCCAAAACCATGAAATTGAAAAATCCCATAAATACATAGTTCATAAGTTTTAATGATTTTCTTATATTGTTGTGTCACATATTATTATTCAAATTTTATCATTAGCAAAAATATAGAATATATAAGATTCACCATTATCCATGCTTTCTAGAATGCACTGGAAGTTTTTGAATGCATCCTCATAGATATGGGTAAACTTGTCATAGAAGAACCTCAAAAAGAAAGAAAGGCTGAGGAATTCCCAGGGCAGAGCAGTATAAGAAGGAGTGCAGCTTGTAGACACGCCTCAGTGCTCTCAAATCAGAAGATTCCATAGGGAAGTAGAGGCAGGGGGATCAGAAGGTCAAGGACATCCTGGGCTAATGT
This sequence comes from Nannospalax galili, assembly GCF_000622305.1. Taxonomy (NCBI): domain Eukaryota; kingdom Metazoa; phylum Chordata; class Mammalia; order Rodentia; family Spalacidae; genus Nannospalax; species Nannospalax galili. The sequence goes on along the minus strand of NW_008360317.1, from coordinate 426,800 downwards.
AGCAAGTTCAATGCTAGCCTGGGTTACACAAGACCTGTCAAGAAAGAGAGCAGAGAAAAAGAGAAAAGGAAAAAATTTAAAACCAAGAGATTCTAAAGACTCATTACACACACACACACACACACACACACACACACACACACACACACACACACATGAAACACTGAGGCAGGAATAATCAGTGTCATATGGCTAAGTAGCAACAAGAACAATGTTGACAGCTCTTGCCGTGTGAAGTAGGGAGGGCATTGTCAATACCCAGGGAGATCTTGTGAGTGGGAAAAGAGACCTTTGTTTTGAAAGGAAATCAAGGGTTTTACTGAAATGGTAAAAACAGGAAACAATCCCAGCAAGCAAGTGTAAAAGATCTGTAGGCTGAGGACAGGGGGACTGGCTTGAGGCAGCCTTGTGACACGCATATATGGAGTGATTAACAGAAGGCACTAAGAGCCTGGCTAGATCCAGGTCAGTCCTGAAAAAGTGACATGTGCGTGAATGCACATTTCCTCCAGAGTTTTCTCAGTGAATCTGTAAAACAACAACACACATAAAACCATTGACCCTAAACATCATCAATTACCTGAGAACAGAAATTCTGAGATGAGGTAAACATGGATCAGGGAAGACTCAAATGAAAGATCTCAAGCTAAGTCTGGAAAGGTAACTACGATTTGGATAGGTTGAAGGGTGGGCAGAAGGGCGGGCACAAAGGCATCAAAACTAAGCATGATTAATTGATTCTGCAAGGCAGAAAAGACATGTTGGAGTGCTGGAAGAATTACAATATCAAATGTGTGTGAGTTTAGCGGACAAACAACCAAGGACTTTAAAACTCCAGAAGGCTCAGGCTGATGTGCAGATGATGGGAAATTGTCTCACAGATGAGCTGAACTTTGGGAGAAAATAAGACAGAACCACTCTGTGGCAAGAAGGCATATTTATACAGCCTGAAACTGAGGTGGGCCTAAGCTTGGAAGCATAACTGAGGATGGAGTGAAATGCTAACCAACACTTCAAAAGTCCAACAGGATGATAAATTAACTAAAAGGACCAAAACAGAGACAAATTGAAAGTGATGCCACTCAGAGAAACTGGGTTATTGAGAAGGGAATGCAGTCTAGAAAATGTGTAAGTTTGCTTTAAAATATATTGGATCTGGCAACGGCAGTCTTCAGGGAGGGAAGATCCTGCATGCCTGTTTCAATCTGAGGCTCAGGAGCCTGGCAGCCTCAAGGAGAGCAGAGCCTTTGCATCTTTGCTGTTGTAACTCAACTAGTCCTTCGAGTTCCATCCTCTCCATGGACTCCCTGGGTTTGTAAGTAGAACTGGGATCAACTTGGCAAGACAGACTCTGCCCGTGTGAATGAGATACTTCTGTCAGAACTCATGCATTATTTGTTGTCCAATCACATGTAGTAGACAGTTCAGTAGCACTATCCATTGTTATGTCCATGCCCACTGTGCTCTAAGTACTGACTATTCCATTTTCCTTTCTTACTATACCTCACTTAATGTGAACACTGATCCAGGGTAGTAGATATTATTAACCTAACAAAACTGAAGCCCAAAAAGGTTGAATATCAAATTCACAAAACTAGTAAAATGGAATAATAATTCTAACTCATTTTTAAAAAATTTAATCAAGAGCCTGTGCTCTTTCAGTTAAATCCACTAACAGGGACTGTTGACCAAAACACAAGGGCAGTTAAGTGTCAGTTAAATTGTGCTCAGACACTGGGTCTCATGATGCAGGCCTGTAGTCCCAGCACTTAGGGAGGTTGAGGCAGGAAGATCACAAGCTCAAGGCCTCTGCGACTTAGTGAGACTACATTTCAAAATAAAAAGTGAAAAAAAAAAAGAGCTTAGTGCATTCAGTAGTAAAGTGCTAGGTTCAACCTCTCAGTACTGCAAAGATATAAGAAACTAAAATATACTCTAGACAAAGAAAAGAACATAGCAGTCAGCTGGCTGAAAGCTCTACTGTTTCATCCCTGAGAACTGTTATGATCTTAAATGGTTTTCATCTGTGATTAGGCACTTATTTACATGAATTGTTTTAGATTTAGAGCACCTATAACATTTTCATTATTTTGTAATGTATTTCAAAAATAATATGTGTTAAATCTTTCATAAGTAAATATATATGTGTGTATATATGTCTATATATAGGCATATATATATGTACCAATACAAATGGGTAAGGATGACTTATAAATGACTTACAAAGGAATAAATACAAATGGCCAAAAGCTAAATGAAAACATTTCTAAGACCACTGACAGCCAAAAAAATTTAAAATTAGCATAGATAGTATTTTTCATCTATGAAAATAGGTCAGAAATATGTTTTAGAATCTAATTGATGAGAAAGAGTGAAAAATATTATTCTTGTATTCTGTTGATTAAACTATAAATTGATATCATCTTTCAAGGAGACAAGTTGTTATTGTAAACCAAAATTATCAGACTGTAATAACTCTCAGGACTTTTTAATATACAGGATATCCATCACAATGTTAAAGTAGTGAGAATTTTTCAACAGCTTCATGTCCAATAATAAAAAATGATTAAACAAAATAAGAGGTAGGATGCATTAGAACACACTGCAGTTATTTAAAATATCACATTGTATAAGAATATAAGATGACTAGAAGTAATGATTACAACATATCATTAAATTTTAAAAAGCATATCCCAAAATAACGTTATACTATAATTCAGCTGTGCTGAGTCTAAGATGAAGTTCTACTCCAAATCTTAACAAAGACTCTTTTGTGGTAATAGAGTCTATTTTCTCTGTATTTTTCTGCAACTTCTGAATTTGCTAGAATGCACATATATGACTTTTATCATCAGGAAACATAATGTTAAAAATTTAATTCTAAGCTATGCCTGGTGGACTAACGAGGTAACCCAACTACTCAGGAAACTATAGTAGGAGGACCTCAAGTTCAAGGCCTCTGTACCAAAATAAATAGTGAAAAAATAAAGGCTCTATCCTTGAGCATTGCCTAAATTTTCATAAGGCCCTAATTCAAGCTCCAGTCCTGAGAAAAAGTGTAACTCTATTAATAATAATTACCTGGTCTACATTCTCAGAGAACCCATGTACCAATCCAGTCACTCCAACAGAACAGGGCTTCCTTGTGTCCTTTCTCCAGAGCAGCTGCTGTCCCTGCAAGCCACCTTAAACCCAGCCATTCCTTCCTGAGAAATACACAGCTAGGGTTAACCATTGCTCTGATCAGAAATGTTTCTAGAAGAAAGCTGTGCCTTTTCCCTTGAGTTGGACCTTTTCATTCTCTTTAATCCAACCATGTTATTCACTTGTGAATTCAACAGGTATTAAGCAGCTACACTGTGTCGGGCAATGTAGTAGGTGCCAGAAACACAAGGACAAGGAAGGGAAGGATTATGGGAATAACTCAGTTGATAAAAGTACTTGCCATACAAGCATAAGACCCTGAACTGAAACCACATAAAAATGCTGGGTGTGGTGGCACACACTTGTAACCTCAGTGTGGGCAGAAGAAGACAGGCAGTTTTCCCAAGGCATACTGACTATCCAGTCTGACCTTGAGGCAGGCACCAGGCTAGTGAGAAAGTCTGTCTCAAAAACCAAGGTGGCTGATGTCAGAGGAGAGATAATACCCAAAATGGCCCTCTGGCCTCTACATGCACCCACACATGCACCTTCACACACGCAAACACCCAAACACACATACACAAAACAAGGAGGACAAAATTCAAATGCAGAGTCAGACTTGAATAGATGGTATGTGCCGTGACCAAGTTATTGGACCCACAGAAGAAGAAATATAAAAGCCAACCCAATGGGAAGACTGTGATAGTAAAAAGTAGGAGCTATTTAGATTAAAAACTCAGGGATAGGTACTGTACATAAAGAAGGCCTGTGAGTGGCACACAGGTGAGGAAGAGTATCACATATTCTGGAACCCTGGAGAATCTCAATTTTGTAGAATGCAGTGCTCAAGAGCAAGTGTCAAGTGAAAAGAACGGAAGAAAATATTCCGAATAGGGCTCCGTGGACTTCAGAAACTCGAAAGGCTCCTTGGAGGAAAAATTAATTCCTTGACTGCATCCTTTTTCAGAAGCACTGTGTAGTATTAACCTCTAACAGTTCATGATGTACATTACAATCCACCAATGTGCTCCCTAATGCACATTATAGTTTACCTCTCACAGTTCCATAAAGCACATTATGATCCACTTTTACAGATCCATAATACACATTACACATTAAAAGCTTGCAATAGGAAAAATGCCCTCTCGTCCTTTTCCTCGATTTTCCTAGAAGCATGCTTGAGAAATAGTGAACCAGAGAAATGAGCAGAGCCTAGAAAACAAAGTCCTGTTCATTAAGCTAATGAATGGGCTCTTTAGCTTGAAAGCTAACTTGGACTACATTCAAATAAAAGGTCACGTGATCGTGTCTGTTATATTTAAAAAAATCACTCTGGCATCAGTAAAGAACATTTCAGCAAGGGAAGTAAGAGAGAAAACAGGAGTCGGTTCACAGGAGGCTGTTACAGTGCAGAGGGGAAAGGACATACGGGGCTAAAACTGAGGTGAAAGAAGCAGCAGGTAGAAAAGCAGAAGTGCACTCCAAAGAGGGTGAAACAAGGCAGAGGGTGACAGTGATGGCTGGAAACCTAGTGGAAATCAAGATCAAGAAAGTGAGAGAAAAATACCTAATGTGAGTCTTGGCTTCTTCCTAAGGCCACTGGGAGAGAGGGAAATGGGTTTGGAATCAAACAAAAATTTATTTTTTTCTAAGAATGATTTCAGAGTTCTGGAAGTTCATGGAGCCTGATTTGGAACATTTTCTTCCAACCCTATCACATGATACTTGTAGTAAATAAGAATCTAGAGGACTGCATACAATATAAGATTAGAAAGATCATTAGATTACTAGTCACAGATGAAAGCATGGATTCAGATAGGAAATATCTTACAGTAAATAGAATATAGGTTTGAATACATAATCCTGTGTAACACAAAAGTTTGGCCAACAATAGTAGAGTAAGAGTGGTAAGTGTTCACAGAGAAATGTTAAGAGAAATATCAAAGAAGACTAAAAAAGACTTTTAAGATACAGGATATGGCTACCAACACCAAACCCAGAGAGATCCAGTGAGATATGAACTCGGATATGTCAATTGCCTTTCATAAATTATCACTAGTCTTTAGTCAGAGGGCTGTGACAGAGCCTTCTCACAGCTCTGTGGGACTAGAAAGCAGACTATGTTTAGGAGTTAAAAGAAAGAGAAAGTGATGATGGAGTTGTTCTTCAAAGTCCTCTCTGTGGACAGTGTGGAGGGGTAAAGGAGTGGAGAAGCTTGACACACAAAAGAAGTGAAAGACAAGAGATGGATGGCTGCCAGAATTGGCAGGAAATGGAAGGAATGATGCTCAGTGTGATGGTGGAAGACAGGATGAACCTACAGGTAACTGGGAGGAGTCTGAGAATGCATGCACGCAAGGCCTTCAATTTTATATAGAAAGGGCTTGTAAGATCTGAAAGGGTTTGAGGAAGAAAAGATTTCAAAGAAGCAATTGATCACCCAAATGACAAGTTAAGGAAGATTCTGACTGTGTCAACTTGATACATTAAGCTCCTGAAAGTAGAAACAACCCAAAATTTAAAAGATCAGTACTACAGCTAGGTTGGTAGAGCACATCTGTCTTCCTTTGGAGACTAAGAAAGGAAGAGTATAAATTTGAGGCCAACCTGAACCATATAGTGAAACTATAAAACACAAATCAAAGTCAATATTAGCACTAGAATAATTTATCACAATTATCAAGGTAAATTTTGTAACATAGAAGTGTGTTCCTATTATACACATACATGTTTTAGGAATTTATTTTTTGAAATAGGAACTTGGGTATGTAGATTCGAGGAAATTCATATGTTAAAGCATGGTGAACTTTATTCTTCAAGACCTGAGACCATATAAAATTTAGGAAAACCAAAACTAATATAAGCAATTCTTTTCATTTACTTCTCTTGCTAATGCCATTTTCAAGTTTCTCTGTAGTAGAATGAAATGCTGTCAATTTATTAGAATAGTAGTGTTTCTTTTTTTAACCATTGATTTCTTATTTGAAAAAGATTTATTTTTATTTTATGGGTATAAGTGTTTGTATATATGTATGTATGTATGTGCACCACATGCATGCAGTAACCTCGGAAGCCATAAGAGGGCATTGGATCCTCTGGAGTTGAAGTTACCAATGGTAGTGAGTTGTCGTGTGAGTACTGGGAAATGAACATGGGACCTCTTCAGGAGCAGTAAGCACTCTTAGTCACCATCTCTCCAGACCCCATCATTGATTTCTTTTAAAAACTCCCAGATAATTTAGAAATTAAGATATTGACATAATGAGGGCAGAAGAGAAGAGGCACATGTAAAACCATCTGACAAAACCATCTGAAATTGTACCTGAAACCTAACCAAAATGAGAGATCCCTACACCACAGTCAGAAGACAAAAAAGAATCCATACATGAAGTAAAAAATACTAAGCCCATTGAGGGGCTATTTTTGGTTGCTTGAATACAGTGAAATTCATCAATACATATTTGGCAGAGGAAAGCAAAATGCACACAGTATGAAGGCAAATGAAGAAAGGTCATGCTTCTAAAACAGGCTGCAGTCTCAACGCCACCAGTTCCTCTTCTCTGTTCTTAAAGAGTGCACTGCTTCTTTCTAAGGGCTAATGGTGTTCGGCTGAAACAGGATCCCAGAAAGACAAGCATATTGGGGAAGACCTGAAGAGCAATTGATTGACTATAGGAAGACCTAGAGGTCAGGGGCTACCTGTTCATTTATCCCCTCAGACAAGGATTCTGACATAAACAAAACATAGTCATGATAATTCTACTTACATCCTCTACCTGCCCATTTTGATAGCAATTGGTATCTAATTTACTGCCTAGCCCAGCTCTATTCAGAACTCATAGAGTTAACCATTCATAGAAAAATCCTTTCGGCAAAATAAATATTCAGCATTTAATTTATTGTATCTGTGAATCTACATTTTTATGTATTCCCTTAGTGTTCTTTAAAGAGATGCTTAAATGTAATCTTAGCACATGGGAGCCATTTTTGTGCTTAATTTTTACTAATGCCATTTGATTTCCACTAAAACATTTTAGAAGGTAATGTTCTTCCAGTGTCAGTGTGAAGACTGTGGAAGCAGGCTTGGAAAGTCAAAAACAATGAAAGTCCAGATAGTCAAAAATGGAGCCCAGATCATGCCTTATAGAGCCTGGCCAGGGTACTCCTGCCGCCATTGCTCTCAGACTTCATGTCACCATTACTGGCACTGATGTCATAGCCAACACTGATGCTATAACTATGGCATCCACAACTTAAAGCAGGGTACCACAGTCATTACTACAGCAGGACTTCCCATCTACTGTGTACACTATCACTACAGACTGGCTTAGATATCCTGGGAAGTCCCTGATGGGCCAGATGTTCTCACATACTTGTCATCTAGCAGTTAAGAATGTGGGGAAGGAAATAGCTTCCTCCCTTCACCTTCCCCAAGATTTTACTCATGTAGAAAATAAAGAAAGATGGCTATGACAGAGGTAGGGTTTTCCCTAGGACCTATGACCTCTCCGGCCATGTGTATTTGCTGTTTACAGTGCCACACATGCGCTCCCTCTCATTGAGAGGGCTTTAAGTCCAGTTAGATAGTTGTCAGTTACCCCCAAGATAAAAGTGTCACTACTGCACTGCTAAAGTTTATTGTGCTGTTAACATAAATGACAGATTGCATAAAATCTGGTGGGGGAACTATGGGGGCTGCAGAAGGGTATATGTTGGGGGAATAGGATGATTAAGCTGTTTTATATGAAATATACAAAATTCAGTTAAAAATATACATTAAAAAATAAAAAATAAAAGCCACCCCCCACCAAAGAAAAGATGAATATTGTATATCCAATTCAAATAAATTTTTATGCAGCCTCAACTTAAAACCTGGTCAGAGTCTAAAAGCTGCTTCTAAAAATGATTTTATGGCATTAAAAATGATAGGGACTTTACTGCAAAAAAAAAACTATGTGGGAAAGCATGCTTGGTCTCTTTGATAATTTTAGACCTTAATGTATTTCTGAATAATGTTGCAAAGAGATCTTGGCTGTGTGGAAAATTTTTAGAAGGGAAAAAAAGGAGAATTTTCACATTCTGAGACATCCTTACAAATTGGACATTAGGGAAAAGAATTAAAGCATAATAAACTGCCTTCAAATAAAGGTTTTAATGAACTAATGTGTAATGAATTGTGCCTGATGGAGGGAGAAGAGAGAGGATGGAGCCACAATGGATTGCCAGTTCACTCCTTACTCTTAGGAAGCTTGAAAGCGTAATGCAGACATCCAAAGAGGAGGTGGTTCAGACACCCAGGAGGCTTTTAACCTATCCCTCATGAGCAGAGGCCAGACAAGCTAGCACATGGCTAGCATGGTTCACATTCAAAGGAAGAAAAGTTGTGTTCCTCTGGTCCTTGGATTCTTCAGCTCACTCACTCATTCACTTATCCAAAAGCAAGCACTAAATGTGTTCTCTATTTGTTTCCTGTGTTCAGGTGATAAACTCATGCATCATGTGAGAAAGAGGCAGGTAACTTTTCTAATTCATTTTGGTCCTAAGAAAAAGCCTTTCACCTCTGACATGTTTTCTGTGTGTGTGTGTGTGTGTGTGTGTGTGTATATGTGTGTTTTAAGTACCCTTATTTGCACATGATATGATTCTATTCATAAAAGACCTTAAAGATCCACCTCAAACTCCTAGAATTATCACTTTTGAATGACATTTTACAAATGTCCTTCAGGGCTCAGTGCTGTGCCCGACATGAGCCAAAACATATTAGTCATTGAATTACAGGACTCATATTCAAATACAGTCTGTGTTTACAAGAGAAAGGCTAATGAAACAAAGGAGAGAGGGCTCGTCTACAAAATAATACAAAACTGTTACACTAAACTGATGTGGATGACAACAACTGTTAAGATTTACTATTTCTTACATCCCAGCAGTATTTTAAGCTCCTGTGCTGTTCCTTTTTCATTCCACCCCGTGAAACAGAGCTTACTGAAAACATTCAGAACCTCATAGTTCATTTGTTGTCATGCAAGACTGAGATCACATTCAGTATTTACCTGCAGATTTTATGGTGACAGTAGTGTTGTAGCCAGTGTGGGTGGGTTTAGAGGGAGATGCTGTGCCAGATACTGGGATATGGAAGCAGAAGAACCAGCCTGACCCATTTGCCTGGAAATAATAAGAAGTACTGTGTAAAAAGAAAAAACCTAAGCGGTGGACGGAACTCAGTAATGCTTGGAGGTAAGCTAAGAAGTTTCCAGAGGGAAAGTAATGTGGATTCACCATTTAGATTGACTCAGAAAAGACACCAGCAAGGCATCAGGTGAAGAAAGGATCATTGCAGATGTAGCTGCTGGAGAGTCTTGAGTGTCACAGGTGGATACTGAGTTGTCTACGGGCCAGGAGGTGGGAATCAGAGCCGAGGCATGGATACAATTCTGTGATCAAATGGAAAAGAAACAGACACACGGATAATACAGAGAATCAGAAGGCCATATGACGCACTGGATATGGGTATAGAAAACAAGAAAAAATAAAGGTTAGCCAAAGGCAGGTCTGGAAAAAGGGACTTTGGTGTCTGCAACAGGTATACAGAGCTGCGCTCTCCTTGTCCACTACGCGTTAGTTTGACCCTGTACCAATAGCATCCTTGCAGTTTTCCTGAATGTCCTAGAACTCTCTTCCATGGGTGCTGATCTTTCAGTTGCCAGCAGTTCTCAGCAGTCAGTGTTGCTGCTCACAGCTGCTATTCTCTGACCATTATTTACTTCAAACTCTAAAATCTGAGGTTTGTTCAGTCAAATGCCCCTCTGCTAGCCAGCTTTCTGTCATGGTGGCAAAATACCTTATAAAGTCAATAAAGTCAACTCAGAGTAAGAAAGATTTAATTTGGTGCACAATTTCAGAGACTTCAGTTCATAGTCTGCTGGCCCCATTGTTTGGGCCCAAGACAAGTGGTATCATGGTGGTGGGAGCTTGTTGCTAAGGAGGTGCCTCACTTTATGACAGCCAGGAAGCAAAAAAGGAGAGGAAGGAGACAGGGACAGCATATCATCCCAAGAATCTGGGCCCCAAATTCTTTCACTTCAACAGGTCCTACCACCTAAGTTTCTGTCACCACACAATACCCCATCAGATTATGTTGCCATCAATGAGTAAATCCATTGATGAGGTCATAGCCATTGTGATCTATTGTCTTCCCTAAAGCCTATTGGATGGCAACTAAGCCTTTATCACACAAGATTTAGGAGAAATCACACAAGACTTTAGGAGAAATCTTAGATCAAAAACACCATCACAACAAAACATTCACATGCCTACACACACACACACACACACACACACACACACACAAAGAGACATACTCACGAGGATACAGGATCCCTAGAGCTCACGGTTAGAACAATTCACAGCCCTAGAAGCCAAAACAAGTTAACTGAGAAGGAACAGAAAACCAAACAGCTGGAAAATAGTTCAAAAGACATCTATGTTCTCTAATTCTTGTGGTGCATGACTATCTTGTATGGCAAAAAACCCAACAAAACAAAACTTAGATGTGATTAGGTTAAAATCCTAGAGATGGAGAAATCATCTCAAAGCATCCCCAAGGTTCAATCACATATGTCTTTGCAAGAGAGAAAAGGAGATTTGAATAAGAAAAGGGCAAGTCAATGTGATGGTGGGAACAGGAAGTGCATTGATGATGTCGGAAACCACAACATACGATAGCTAATAGCTGAACAAGAAAAGGATTTGATTCTTCCCTGGAGTTTCCAGAATAGACCACCCTTCCTGACCACAGTCCCCAAGGCTCTCTTGGGGATTCAGGGCTCCAGAGCCACAACTGAATATTTTTCTGTGGCTTTGTCATTTTTTACACTGTAACTAGGAAGCTAAGACTCAGTTCCTACCTCAGTTAACTAGAGAAAGAGCCCAAATAATAAAGACAATGCTTCTCGCTGGGCATGGTGATGCCCACCTTTAATTCCAGCACTTAAGAGGCAGAGGTAGGGGGTTCTCTGTGAGTTCAAAGCCAGCTTGGTCTACATGGTGAGTACCAGGTCAGCTGGGGCTACAGGAGACCATATCTCAAAGAAAGATACAATGCAACAAAATGAAAACATGCTTCTCCAACCATATTAACCTGCCAGTATTAATCCAAAGGAGAGATGTCTTTCATGTTTTCAACGGGGTCTCAGTCTTAATTCTAGACATTCTCCTTTTATCCATGCTTGTTCTACACCTGCTCAACCTGTTATTTAAATGTACCCTATAGTGTGTTTTCTAAGATGCCCTTTACAACTGTCCAGTCCCATTTGTTATTCTTTTAATTTTTTAAATTTCATGAATGTTTTAAACTTTTGAGGTTTACTTGCTTTTATTTTATGTTTTACCTGCATGTATATAAGTGTACCATGTGGGTGAAATACCTGTGGACAACAAAAGAGGGCATGGGATCCCTTGATACTGGAGTTATGGACAGTTATAAGCCACGATGTGGGTGCTGGAGACTGAACCTGGGTCCTCTGCAAGACCATCCAGTGTTCTTAACCAAGGAGCCATCTCTCCAGCACCTTCTTTATTCTTAAAATGCCTTTGAGATCTTTCCATTCTTTCCTTATATCTACACAATTTCTCACGCTCTCATTTGTGTACCTATGGCCTGAGGATATTGAACAAAAACAACATCTTATCCATTATTTATATACCAGATAGTAAGACACTAAGGAAAGAGAATCTACTTTCTTCCTTCTCAGCAAATTGTCTACTATGGCTTATTACCTGGACAGTTGTAACAGATGAATGAAGACATGGGCCTTGTTTATAAGTTACAATACTATATTCTAAGTTCTTTTTATCACTTACACTCTCCATATAAAAAATAGCTTAAGCTTTGCATCTCTGGGTGGCATGGTCACCAGCTGCCCTAGACCAGTATCTTTCCTGGACTAGGCTCCCAGGTCAGTCCAACCCCCAAATTCCTGAGGCCAAAATCATTCCTGGAAAGATCCAGAAAGCCTGAAAACATCTGATCCTCATCTGAATTGGTCCTCTGTGGGAACTCCTGAAGACAAAAGCAATCTGGCAACTCCAATATAAAATCAAAAGAGAGAACTAGAAGCTTAGAGGAACCAGCTTTTCATGCCCCAAAAGCAAACCACAAAGACACATAAAGTTTACAAAAAGAAGCAGCCCTAAACTTGAAGGCTTGAGTCTCACACAAGAATCAGAAACTACAAAAGAAATTCACATGTCAAAATCACAGGGAAAAAATAATAACATGAAAAACCAAAACAACATATCCCCACCAAATACCAGTAGTCCTCTTGAGGAGCACAATGAGAACCCCCTAGAGAAAATGCAGGACATGGAACTCAAAAGAACAATGATGAATATGATAAAAGAATTCAGTGAATTTAAAGAACACACAAACAAGGTAATCATAGAGCTGAAGGAAGATAGGGATAAACTTCTGAATGAATTCAGAAAAGAGCTAGAAATATTGAAGAATACTCAGGCTGAAATAAAGAACGAAGTGAAACACTCCATAAGCCAATTAGAAACGACAGGAGAAAGCCTCACCAATAGGATGAACGAAATGGAAAACAGAGTATCAAGATTGGAAGATAAAGTGGAAGAACTGGACCACTCAAGCAAAGATTATGA
>NW_008360317.1:408111-408350 GCF_000622305.1 Nannospalax galili | reverse complement strand
CCCTAGAGATAACACAGGCCATGGAACCCAAAAGAACAATTATAAACATGATAAAATAATTCAGTGAATTTAAAGAACACACAAAGAAATCAAAGATAGGGATAAACTTCTGACTGAATTCAGAAGAGAGTTAGAAATATTGAAGAATGCTCAGGCTGAAATGAAAAAGGAAATGAAACAATCTGTAAGCCAATTAGAAATGACAGGAGAAAGCCTCACCAATAGGATGAATGAAATGA
>NW_008360317.1:385033-407649 GCF_000622305.1 Nannospalax galili | reverse complement strand
TATTCCCAGTTTTAAATGACCACAGATGCCAAGCCAGATTACTGTAGCCAGCCAAAATGTCTATGATAGTCAAAGGGGAAAGAAAAATCTTGCATGACATAAGTAGGCTGAAGGAATTCATGTCCACAAAACCAGCCTTTCAGAGAGTTCTGGAAGCAATACAAAGAGCTGAAGAAAGGAACGACTATACCCAAGGGGTTGCGGAAAGAAACTCAATCAAGGTATAACTGGAAAAGTACAGTTATATCATGAATGTAAATAGAAATAAAAATGACAGGATTCAATACTCATCTTTCATTAATAACTTTAAATATTAATGGATTGAATTTCCTAGTCAAAAGACACAGACTAGGTGAATGGATTAAGAAACAACACCCATCTTTTTGTTGTCTGAAAGAAACTAATCTCACTTTCAAGGACAGACACTATCTTAAAGTGAAAGGATGGAAAAAAATATACCAAGCAAATGGCACTAAGAATAAAGCAGGTGTAGCAATTCTAATATCTGACAAAATAGACTTTAAACTAAAACTAAACAAAAGATACAAAGAGGAAGACTTCGTTTTGATCAAAGGAACAATGAATCAAGAAGATATTACAATCATGAACATATATTCACCAAACTCTGGTGCACCCAACTTCATAAAAACAATACTACAGGACTTTAAGACAAGATTAATTCCAACTCATTAATACTAGGGGACTTCAATACCCCACTTCTCCATTAGATATGCCAAGAGGGCAGAGAGTTAACAGAGAGATAGCTGAATTAAACAATACCATATATCAAATGGACTTAACAGACATCTACCAAGTATTCCACCCAAGCAACAAAGGACATAATTTCTACTCAGCACCCCATGGAACCTTCTCCAAAATCGACTATATACTGGGGCACAAAACAAACCTCAACAAATACAAAAAGACTGAAATGATTCCATGCATTCTATCAGACGACAACGCAATAAAGCTTACAATCAACACCCAAAGAAACCCTAATCACCACATGAAAACATGGAGATTAAACAACACACTCCTGAATGATGAATGGGTCAAAAGAGAAATTAAGAAAGAAATAAAAGTATTCCTGGAATTAAATGAAAAGGACAATACAACGCGACAAAACCTCTGGGACATGCTGAATGCGGTCCTTAGAGGGAAGTTTATAGCTCTAAGTGCCTACATCAAAAAATCAGAAAGAACCCAACTAAATGACTTAACATTGCAACTCAACTCACTTGAAAAGCAACTCAAATGAAACCCAAACCCAGCATACAAGAAGAAATAACAAAAATCAGGGCAGATATTAATGAAATCGAAACAAAGAAAACAATACAAAAATCAACAATTCCAAGAGCTGGTTCTTTGAAAAAATAAACAAGATTGACAGACCACGAGCCCACTTAGCCAAAAGAAAGAAAGAGCACCTCCAAATCAACAAAATCAGAGATGAAAGGGGAAACATCACAATAGAGACCAGAAAGATACAGAACATTATAAGGGCATACATTTAAAACCTATATGCTACTAAATTTGAAAACCTAAAAGAAATGGATGGATATCTAAAGGCATGGGAACCATCAAAACTAAACAAAGAAGAGGTTAACAGCTTAAAAAGACTCACAACACAAAAAGAAATTGAAACAGTAATACAAAACCTTCAGGCTAAAAAATGTGCAGGACCAGATGGATTTACAGCAAAATTCATTAAAGAAGATCTGCACCCAATAGTACTTAATTTATTCAAAAAGATAGAAATGGTGGGAGAACTTCCCAGTTCCTTTTATGAAGTCAGCATCACTCTAATACCAAAGCCAGGTAAATACTAAATCACTCTAATACCAAATCACTCTAATACCAAATGCCAAATCACTCAAATGCCAAATCACTCTAATACTAAAGCCCATATCCTTAATGAACATAGATGCAAAAATTTTCAACAAGATACTTGCAAACAGCATACAGACAGACACACATCAAAATGATCATCCACCATGATCAAGTTGGCTTCATCCCAGAGATGCAGGGATGGTTATATACATAAGTCAATGAATGTCATAAATCATATAAATGGGCTCAAAGACAAGAAAAACATGGTCATCTCAATAGATGCAGAGAAGGCCTTTGACACAATTCAACATGGATTTATGTTCAAAGTCCTAGAGGGAATTGGACTAAAGGGAATCTATCTCACCATAATTAAAGCCATATATAACAAACCCACAGCCAACATCATTCTAAATGGAGAAAAACTGGAAGCATTCCCATTGAAATCAGGAACTAGACAAGGTTGTCCACTATCTCCACTTCTCTTTAAGATAGTACTTGAAACGCTCGCAAGAGCAATAAGACAAGAGTAGGAAATTAAAGGAGTAAGGACTGGAAAAGAAGAGACCAAATTACCCTTTTTGCAGGTGATATGATATTATATCTAAGGGACGCCAAAAATTCCTTTGACTTATCTTCACATAGGCAGAACTGGTAAAAGAAAGGAGCCAGGGGCTCCTCCCAAGCCCATGTGACCCCTGAGGAACAGATCCTCAAACGACCTCAGAGTTAAAATAAATCGGTTTATCTGGACCAACTGTATGGCTTTAAACACCGAAAAGGAAAATATAACCAAATATTAAAGGGGCCAATATAATTTCATAAGAGTCTATATGTATATCTAAAGGCTGCATAACAAGCAATAATGCCAGACAGGTGATACCTTCTTGTGTTGTTGGCCAGCGTGACCAAAGGGATTCCCAGATAGTAACCCAGCATAGAACTGGGAAAATGAACAGCAGACCCCAATCTTATCCAAAGGAATATTGACAACTGATTACTGCTAGATGAGGAACAGCTGACCCTCCTAAAACAAAGACCTCTAGATAGGCTGACTAGATTCACCAGAAGGGCAAGTAGTGGGGAATGGCTGGGGGTGCCAACAACACAGCAGACAGTAGCAGGGATATCAGAGTATAAGGGCTCTAGTGGGAGAAGGGAGGCTATGGGAGAGTGCTATCTGGGAAGTGGGTGTAAAAAAATTAAAAATTAATAATAATAATTCTTCAAAGCATACAAATTTGCTCCTTGATAATTGGTGGATGTGAAAAACATTACCATTGAAATCTACCCGATGACTTTATATCCATGCTTAGATGCCAAAGAGCTCAGAAAGTAACTGAGTGTTCTGTATGAAACTGTGTATTTTAATAATGAAATGGAGATTTTTTTAAAGTTTAAAACCATTTAATTTTATGTCTTATAGGGTTTATACTGAGTACAATATTGTATAACTGTATTAATTCAACTGTAAACCTAAAAATTTGCAGCCAATTTTGAAAGAGATGCATCTTCGCTCTGGAAACTTTTATTGATATGTCAATGCTGTTGTAATGAAATGCTTCTTCTAATTATATGGCTATTAAATAAATAATTAAAAAATAGATTATATGGTTAGCGATGTTATTAAGCCAAGTGAAATATTATTTCCCTCAATTAAATTATAAAACACACTATATTTTTAAGTGAATTCCTTCAATGATGTAATATTAGAGTAAACAAAAATGATTGAACACCTCCTTGAAGGCTATTTTGTTCCACATGAAATTTGATTCTAGAGGTCACAATAACCACTACACATTGCCTCCCTTACTCTTTCACAGGTTTTAGTTTGATATGTAGATCTAGATCTTTATAAATAATTGGCTGTAGTTGTTTATATGACACCTTCACATTGTATCTTGAACACACACACACACACACGGGTGGCATTTATGGTACATATTTATATATGAATTTATATATCAATATTAAGTAGTGAAAGAAGCCTGGGTTTAATTTAATGTTCTGTCTTTATTCACTTAGTTACTTTCATTGCTGTGACTAAGAAACAACTTAAGGAAAGAAGAGTCTTTCTTGGCTTACAGTTTAAGAAGGGATGCAGTTTATTATGGCATGATGGCAAGAATGTGAGACAGCTGGTCACACATTATGTCTAAGGTTAGAAGCAGGAAAAGATGAATGTTAATACTCCACTTGCTTCCTCCATGTTGCTCAGTCCAGGATTCCAGACTATGGAATGGTATCTTCTGCATTTATGGTGGGTATATTAGTAACTTTCTGCTATTATGATAAAACCCCATGACTAAAAAAGGCTTATGGAAGAAAGGGTTTATTTTGGCTTCAGTCCAGTGGGGGAGTTCACAATGGTAAGAATGGCATGGCAGCAGCCATTCAGAGCTGGAAGCTAAGTAAGCAAACCTATCTTCAACCACAAACACAGAGCAGAAAGCAACTGAAAGTGGGGCAAATGTATAAGTTCTCAAAGCTCTCCCCAGTGATGCACTTCTTCCAGCAAAACTCCACTCCCTGAAGGTTCTATAACCTCCCCAAACAGTGCCACCAACAGGAAGGCAAATGTTTAACTACATGAACCTATGGAAGACATCTCTCATTAAAATCAGCACATTCTACTCACTGTCCCCATGGGCTGATGGCCATATCATACTGTCAAATGTGTTTAGTCAAACCTTAAAAGGTCCCTATCATTTTTAACAATCTCAATGCTCTTTCCAAGTTCAGTTTCTTTTGAGATTAAAGATAATCTCTTAACTGTGACTCCCTTTAAAATAAAAAACAATATTACATACTTCTAATATACAATGACACAGAATATATATTTCCATTCCAAAAGAGAGGAATGTGGGCATACTGGGGAAAATAGGAAAAAAAAAAAAAAAAAAAAAAAAAAACAGTTGGAAAAGCAGCATAGCAAGCACTGAGTCTTGCTTGTAGCTCCAAGTCCAATGTCTAGGATCTCCAACATCTGAGGGTCTCTGCTGCAATCCAGGCCTCAACTTTCACAGCTTCACACAATGGTTCTTCATAGCCTGGCAGGGACTGCTCTTCCCCATGTTGCCTGGCCTCAGCAGCTCTCTGAAACTGCAAAGGAAGAATCTATGATCCCCTCACTCTTGCATCTTTCATGACTTTAAAACCAATACCACATGGATGACACTGCCAAGTTCTGCTGCCAGCTTGAGATAGGTCCTCACCTCTCTCAACCACATTAGCAGCAACTTTATTATGTTGAAGTCATTGTGTTCTAGGATCCAGCAAATATTTAAACTTTCTTCTTTTACAAGTGACTCAAGATCCAGCAAGGCTTACAAACTTTCTAATTCCACCTTCGGTGACATGCTTCCCCCAGCATGACCACACCAAAACAGCACCACCAACTAGGAACAAAATGTTCAAATACTTGGAGCCTTTGGGGAACATTTTCATTCAAAACCACCACACCACTGAAACCTCAAGCCTCCATAGTCTACATTACTCTTGGTAGTACTGTCTTCCGTGCTCCTACTAAAACAGCCTGATAAGCTCTGCCTACAACATTCAATCACCTTTCTAGCTCAAAGTTCCAAAGCTTTTCATAGTCCACACAAAAAACAAAGTCAGATTCTTCACAGCAACAACCCCATTCCTGGTACCAAGTTTTGTATTAGTTACTTTTTGTTGCTAGAAGAAATTTGTGGAAGAAAGGGCTTGTTTTGGCTTAGGATTTCCAGAGGAGACAATCCATAATAGTAAGAAAAGCAAGGCAACAGGTAACTGGAGCAGGAAGCTCAGAGATCATATCTTCAATCACAAACATGAAGCAGAAAGCAAATGAAAGTGAGGTGAGTCTATAAATTCTGAAAGTCTTCCCCCAGTGATGTGCTTTCTCCAGCAAGGTTCTGCCTCTTAGAGGTTCCATAACCTCTCAAACAGTGCCACCATTCAGAGACTAAAGATTCAAATATGTGAAGCTGTAGGGGACATTTCTCATTCAAATCACCACATTGTGTCTTTCCACCTAAGTTAATTCAATCTAAAAACTCCATCATGGGCATCCCTGAGTTTTGGCTAGATCCTATCAAATTGATAAAATTTACCATCACAAATCCACCCCTTGTGAACTTGGGCACTCAAACACATTGCTTTTAAGCTATCACCTTCTACTCCTTCACCCCATAGGCTCATGGTCATATCATAAAGCAAAATTCAGTTCGTAAAATATAAAAAATCTCCCACAGTCTTTGACATTTCCAATACTATTCAAAAAGGCAAGTACAGTGTTTCTTCTGAGACTTGAGCAATCTCTTAATTGTGAACTACTACAAAATATTTTAAGGTTGCATACTTCACATATAAAATGACACAGTAAATTGGGATAAATAATAAAATAAACAGGGGAATATTGAACCAAAGCAAGGCCAAAACTCAGCAGAACAAACATAAAATCCTACAGCTCTGTTTTTGTCATCTAGGACTCAAGATGAAATTACTGGGACTCCAACAGTCGCCCCATTGCTCCAACTTTGCTCACAGTGCATATAGCCTTTCTCTTGAGTTGGCTCCATGGTGTGCCTGTATCCTTCCTCAATGGAGATTCCATGGTATTGGTATCTTGAACATCCATGAATACTGTCCTCTATGGAAATGTCCTCCATTTTATCCAATTAGCAAAATAATAGTAGTAGGTTCACTCCTGGAGCCGATTTCTCTATACCAATGGGTTCTTGACCAGAATTGCAATACTAGTTATGTTTTTCCTTCAGTGGACCAGGTCTTAAATCCAATCAGATAAGGGTTGGTTACCTTCATAACATTCATGCCACTATTGTACCCATGGGCATAACTTACCACACTGGTCATTATTATACCTCGCAGGGCTCATAGCTAAGTAAACTCTTGAATGCTCTTTGAGTTTATAACTCTATATGCGTAGAATAATGCAGCTCTCAGATTTCATCAGAGATGCATCTTTGGATCTATGGGTAATAAATAGCAGTTAATAGAAAGACTCACAACTGGGCAAAGCACAGAGAATAAGTATCTGTGGAGTGCTCAGCCACAAATGGAACCTCTGTGTTACACTCCTCCTTCCCCAAGACTCAGGAAACATCATTGAAGGGCAGTGGGGAGGGGGAGCAGACTTGCAGGAACCAGAGGTTGGAGAAAATCAGAGCAAAACAGTGTCTTCTGGGCATGATAGGTTGAATGCACTCATGAATTCACAGCAGCAGTGTTTACCTGCACGAGACTTGAACAAGATCAAGCTAGTCAACATTCCAGCATGAAGGAGTGGGAAGGAGCTCCCTAGCTGAGGAGCTATTAAGAGTTGATGATTTCTGTGAGAAAAATAATCAGTTTTCTTTAAGGATGTGTCTGCCTAGTAGGTTGACCATATTCTAGTGGGTGGCCCCATACTCCAGAGTACATGGGCAACACAAAATAGATTCAGTGGATTATTAAAAAAAAATATATGAATTTGGAGGGAGGAGTTGATCTGGGAGGAGCTATAAGGAAGAGTGGAAAGTGAATATGATTAAAATATATCATATGCATGTATAAATTTCTCAAAAATTAATAAAATAGGTGCTGGAGAGATGGCTCAGCAGTTGAAAGCACTGACTACTCTTGCAGAGGACCTGGGTTTGGTTCCTGGTACCCACATGGCAGCTAACAATCATCCATGACTCCAATTCCAGGGGATCTGACACTGTTTTCTGACCTCCATGAGCACTGCACAACATGAGTATACTGCAGGCAATATACTCAAACACATAAAGTAAAAATAATAAGTAAAATGTTTTGAATTAATAAAATATTATTTACATTGTTATGTTATATTAAATTTATTATGTTGTATATGGCTCCACAGTTGTAAGTACATACTGCTCTTGCAGAGGACCTGAATTTGGTTCTCAGCACCCATGTCAGGCAGTTCACACTCACTTATAACTCCAGGGATATCTGATGCCTCTAGCCTTGACAGGCACCTGTACACTGATGTACACATGCACACATAGACATACACACACACACACATGCACGCACATGTATGCACACACATAACAATAAAAATGAATCTTTTAAAAATAAATAAATAAAATAAAAAAGCAAAACAAAAATGTAAATAAAGAAAAAGAAAATTTCCCTCACAAACAAATTGCCCCATTACTTTTGAATTGGCTCTCATTCAAGTTCTCAGGACACACGAAGAATGAAACCAGAGTTTTTTTGCCAGACTATAACTTGAATGGTCTCTAGCTTAATTCCTGATAGAGCTCTTGTTCAGGTCTTAAATATGAGCCAGGCTTCCACTGTCCATATTTATTTCAGCTTTCTGGTCTTCAACTCCCACGAGAATGGCCCATTAAGTGCTTCTTATACTCTTCCAGAGTTTTTCTAGATCAAAGTTCTAAACTTTCCCATATTCTTCCCCAAACCAGTTCCAAAGACTTATGAACCACATGGTCAGGTTTATCACAGCACAGGCCCCAATCCTTAGTACCAATGTTCTGTATTATTTTCTCATTGCTGTGACCAAATGCCTAACAAGAAGCAACTTCAGGAGGGAAATGCTGATTTTGCCTTGCAGTGTGAGAAGGGATACAGTCCAACATGGCGGAGAAGGCGTAGAAGCAGGAGTCTGAAGCATCCACAGTCAGCGATCAGAAAGCTGAGTGCTAGCGCGCCTCTTGCTTGGTCCTTTCATTCATTCCAGAACCCTGGCCCTTGGGATGGTGCTGCCCATATTTAGGATGACTCTTCTCACCAATGGTAATGCAGTCTAGAAAGTCATGCCCAGAGGTTTGGCTCCTAGGTGATTTTAGATCCAACTGAGTTGACAATTACAAATTCTTCAAAATTAGTTTCCATTTCTACAGCTATAAATGGGAATAAATACATCTTGAGACTATTGTAAGAACTATCAACATAAATATGTGCTCAGGAAATACTTGTTATCAATGTCTCCTACTTAACTGTACTATGTTCTTCAGAATTATGTTTCTGTGATAACATTCCCTGATACTTGTGCTAAATTCCGATGTGCTATTGAGAAAAGATCGTTTTAAAGCTGAATAGATATACAAGGTCCATTTGGCCCCTTCTGGTACCCCTGACTCAACTGGACACTGCCCTAAAAAATCATCCTGTTATTTCAACTTTTCTCTGGGTCACTTAGATATAGTTTTCTCTATCAACACTCTGATTATCCATGTCTTATTTATATATATTGTGTGACTTTTCTGGTAGTCAAAAGCAATTATTTAGCCCAGGTAGGACACCAATAACAGATCAAAGAAGCAATTACATGTTCAGAATAGCTTAGTGAACTAGTGAGCTGATTGATGTTACTTTCAAAACTGTAAATGAGAGATTACTTAGAGGAGCAGAGATGACTCATAGGCAGCTGTGTCACCAAAAAAACCAACCCCAGAACAGTTGACAACACATGAATCCTGCATTCCTGGATCCCTGGTCAGCTGATCTGAGGGTCTCCTTCTTGCTAGTATTTTCTGTTTGTATAATCCTGAGGAGAGGCTGCAAGTCTTGCACATTTTACAGAATTCCTGAGCCTTGTATGTTTCATTTGTTTCCCAGCCTTACAAGCTTTCCTTCTCTGACCAAGAGAGAATGATTCAGTTTGGAAGAAAAAGCTACCTAACAGCATAACACTCTAAGTAATTCAAAGATAACTATTATTTTAGATCTTCCCTTCGAAGAATTTAAAATTCAAGAGATCACACTGATAGGATGGACTACTTTACGAGGTCAGAAAGTAGGGCTCAACAAAACAAGATGATCAAGGAGGACAAAACTTAAATGCAGTTAAGATATGAACGAGGCCCCGTCTCTTCCTTTCTCCCTTTACTCCTTCCTGCCCACAGGGCTTGCTCAGCAAGAGCCCAGATCTTCCTCTTGTAGAATCTGGAAAAATGGGCTGAGAAACAGAACAGGAGACTCAGAGAAAACCTAACAAAGTTCTATTGTATGTAGCCAAGGGCTCAAGCAGCTTAGGCCAGAAGAGGTAAACCTCAGTGGATTGAGCAGCATTATGGGAGAAGCTTCGGGGCCTTGGAGAACAGAAAGGAGGATGCAACTGGCATAGAATTCCCTTGAATATTTTTTAAAAGATAGGGATAAAAAATGGCTTTTCATTTTATCTATATTTTGACACTTGAATGAACTTCTCCATGAAAAAAGAAGGCCCTGATTTTGTTGGAATTTCATAAGAAAACAAAAATGAATCTGCACCTTATATAGGTGTGTTGGGATCTCAAAGGAGAGATCACAGTTCACCCCACAACACAGTGAATCCCAGCCAGCATCCTTCTAAACAGGAAGAAACCCAAGTTCCCAATTTTTCTGTGTTATCCCATGTTCTTAGTTCCAGCTTTGTGTCCTAACCATGTTAGATTGCCTTCAAATCCAGCTCTGTTCCTTTTCAAAAATGACCTCTGGCTGTCATCCCTCTGGCCTGGCTGTCATCTTTGTGTTTCCTGTTGGTCAGGCTTGATCTAGAGGAGGTTCTGGGTTCCTTCTTCAGGCACAGTCACTCTGGCCCAGAGATTACTTGTTAAAATATCATTCAGATAATATACAAGTTCTACTTAATGAAGGAAGGTTTGATGGAGGGGAGAGAAACTCATAAACTGACAGTGTGCTTTTTGCTGCTATAACAAAATATGTGAGGTTAAGTGCTTTATAAAGGAAAGGCACTGATTTTCGAACCATAATCTAGAATGGGGGGAAGACCAATAAAATTGATTTCCATTCACTAAGCACAGAGAGACTGACTTTAGGAGATGGAGTAGCTCAAGGTATCAGGGGCGAATCAGGCTGAGCTGGAAAATCTGCTGAGGTTCTGGTGCAGTCCCCATGGAGGCTCAGCACACAGAGAAAAGCAGAAGAATAGGTTCCAGACTCACTTCCCAGCAATCCACTCTAACAGTAACCAGTCCAGGCCTGTGAGAAAGAGAAGTCACTCCCAAAAGAAAAGCATCAGTTCCTCTTAAAGAAGCAAGCACCAGCCACCCCTCAGCACCATCAGTTTCAGCAAAAGTTTTGGTGGGGACAAACCCTACTCAAACTTACGCACTAAATGAGTGAAATCTTGGAAGCTTTAAAGAACAATTAGGATGCAACCTTAAGACAACTTTGTTGATTTGGATTTGAATTTATATGGATGTGCAGAAGTCAGAAAGGATGAGTTCTTTGTAAAGTTACTTTATTTTATTTATTATTTTTATTTTATGTGTATCAGTGTTATGCCTGCATGTAAGTAAGTGCACCCATGTCATGCAATGCCCGCAGAGGACAGAAGAGGCTGTCGGATCCCCTGGAACTGGAGTTACGGACAGTTGTTAGCTGCCATGTGGGTGCTGGGATTCGAACCCAGGTCTTCTGCAAGAACAGTGTTCTTAACTGCTGAGTCATCTCTCCAGCCCGGTCTTTGCAAAGTTACTTTATAATAACAACAAAACCCAGCAGAGTGGAATCAGTAATAAGTCCTGTTTCAGCCTCTTTGGAAGTGGTCTTTTTCTTCTATGGACTCACATTCCATGCCTATGTGGGAACCTTGCTCCCTGCCTAAGAAAGCAGGAAGTAAGTCCCTGTCTCTTCCATTATCAAAAGCAACAAGTGATTAATTAAGCCAGGAGCTGGACTGTCTTTGGGTCTGGTTGAAAGAGATAACAGGCTGGAGAAAAAGCAGCAGCTGTCTCCATTTTGTAAAAGAACTCTTGTTGGAACAATTTTTCCCCTTTCTTTTTAAATTTTTGCCAATATACTGCCTGACTGTCTTTAGCCAGGCATTTTCTGTGGATGTAATTGAAGTGGGCAATTCGAGTCTCCTCTTAGCTCCACTTCATTTTCCTGTGATAGACATTTATTTCTTCATGGTGGAGCAAAAAGCATTCCTTATTTCTTTTTATCCTGTTTGAATTCTAGGTTGATCATGGAGAGGGATATGGATGTTTCTTGATACAGTAGCTACTTTTAAGTGAAAAGCAAAAGATACATTTGATTAGGTGGCCTGAGACAGACAGACAAGCATGCTGCCTTTATCTTCTGCCCATCTTGTGGGACTATTGGCACTAGAGCCATTCTGTCCCATGGACTTCACAAGTTACACTAAAATATTCCAAACCATGTTACCAAACATCCTAATTATAGGGCTTCTGTATACCTCCCAGCTGAATGCAAATACCTCATTAACATATTCATTCACTCATCTTTAACTGTGTCAATAATTATGCCAATATGTGAATAGAGTCTATCCCAACTTCAGGTACATGAGAACTACGTCAGTGCTGCTCTCCTCAAATCCCTCATCTTATCATCTGCTTCTTACCCCAGCCACCAGAAAACAAGGGCTTGGAATCGCTAGACAAGGCCAGTACAAATGGTAACTTGAGTGGATATGTCCACAATTCATCCAGGTTAACTAGGACTTGCCTACCCAGACTCCCAAAGATCTGAAGTCACACTCACAAATTTCCAAAGCTGTCCTGCTGAGAACAGAGGGTGTGGCATGGATTTGCAAGAGCTCTATAGCTGATCATTCCCCACATTTGCTCAGGGCATTAGTAAGTAAAACCTTAGTCCATATCAGAGTGTTCCAAGGGCCAACTTGTTGAAGTCAGAGGGGAGGAAGCTGGTGTTTGTCATTTGTGCTGGTCTTGCTACCCTGCAGTCCAGATGACACAGGAAAAAGAGGGCGATTTGGCCAGCTGCTGCCTGTGCTCACATTGGGTTAATGCAGTATGCCTGCACTTCTTCTCTCAGGCTGGTTGGAAGCACCTGACTCAAGGTCATCACCACAGTCTATATAAAAAGAACAGTGCTCTGTCATGTCAGAGAGCACTTCAGGTTCTCTGAGGCTAGAAGAAAGCAGTCCTCCTAGCCTGCTAAAAATGCATATTAATAAAGACCTTTACTTTTTTTCTCAAAAGATCTCATTCTACAGATGAAATTACATAGACTGTTGACAGAATTCTAATCTCAACCTGATTCTTTCCTGACACCCTGAGCTACTCCATCTTCTAAAATCATTCTCTCTGAGTTCAGTGAATAGAAACCAATTTAAATATAAACCCCAACTGAGCAATTGCTAGGGCAAATCTGCCACCAGAATTATTCTGAAGGATAAATAGTGCCGAATATAATGCTGTACCCAGAAGACTTTGTAAATGGAGATAGAATCAACAAACATTTTTTTAAAAAAATGAATATTAATGATTTTTGTACCCATCCATAGTTTAGTTTATCTGTCTCATTAGATTATTCTCACTATTTGTCCCTTCCATTAGTTGGGTAATTGAAAATATACAGTTATCTGAGTTTCCCTAAGAGCACACAAAATGGGAGTCAGGATGTCAGGAAGAAAAGCACACTATCTGCTGCACAGAATCTAGGTGTTCTTACTGGGCTATGGGTTTGTTCATTTGTTTTGTTTTGTTTTGGTCATTTACATACAAGGTTAGAGAATCCTGAAGGATGATTGGCCATCACATCCAGGATGACTTGTGCTTTGTGGTTGGTCTAACAAGAAACAGGAGGGAAAGAAGATAACCTTTATCAAATGTCAGGCACACTATTGCACTTTGTAGTAAACCACACTTGAGAAGTATATAATATTCCTTTTTTTTTTTTTTTTTTTTGGTGTTTTTGAGACAGAGTCTTCCTGTAGCCCCAGCTGGCCTAGAACTCACTATGTAGACCAGGCTGGCCTCGAACTCACAGAGATCCGCCTGCCTCTGCCTCCCAAGTGCTGGAATTAAAGGCGTGCGCCACCACACCTGGCTACCTATTTTTTTATGTGTATGAGTGTTTTACCTGTGTATATGTAGTGCATCATGTATGAGAAATGTCTGTAGAGACCAAAAAAGGCATTGGATCCTCTGAACTAAAGTTATGAATGATTGTTGGCCACCATGTGGGTGCTGGGAACTGAACCCTGGTCCTCTGCAAGAGCAGTCAGTACTCTTAACTGCTGAGTCATCTCTCCAGTCCATACTTCTATTTTGAAGTATTCTATTTGAAATTTTTTTTGGTCTTTTTGAGACAGGGTCTCCCTGTAGCCCCAGCTGTTTATTGGTTTTAAAATAAATAAGTTGAAACTCAAAAAATTTAAGTAGAGCAAGTGTTCCAAAAATAGCCAGGAAAAGGCAAAGCTGATAGGTTTGTGAAAACTGTTCAGGTGTGCCTACCCAAGTGCTGTGTGACACTGTCTCACTGAGTGCTCTCAGGGCTGCTTGTAAGTCTCAGTGGAGACTTGTAAATGACATAAACACTGTGTTGTTTACATTTTACATGGAAGAAGTATAGGAACAGAGAGGTTTTAAAAGCTTGTCCCAAGTCACATAGCAAGTAGTGAATCCAAGATGCTAACCCAGGGCATGTTTCTTAAGCCCTCTATTATAAAATGCCTAAAAAAGTTGTAGTGGAGGAACGGCTGTCTGTACAAATGGAAACAGCAGCAAACCCATCAGAAATAAGCCTGGCCCATTTTTACTATTTTTGCATATATATTTCATATATATTTGGGGGGGATCTCTGCCCTTCCACTCTTCTTCCTCTTTATCACTGTCTCTCCCTTGTATTCAAGATACAGATGTGGTCAGTTCTTTTCGTTGTTAACTTTGTTTAATTTGAATTAAATTAAATATAAATACCCAACATGTGGCAAGAGGCTATACTTATTAAAGAGCGACAGTAGAGATACAATTGAAAGAATAATGGCCCCAGTAAGGCCTAACATTTACTGAATATTTGAGATTTCTCTCAAACTTCAAAATAAGCCTGTGTGGTAGATATCAGTTATCTTACATTTCCACAAATTGAGAAAACTTATGTTACAGAGTACTGCCGACTTTTCCAGTAACACAGAGTAAGGAAGACAAGTATGAATAGAAATTAAGAGTTGGAAAATTTGAGTCAAAAAAATAATAAAGATCCTTTGACTATGAAAGGAGTTTTAAAGACTTCAGATTGTGTCTGGGTTTATCTCAGGGAGTTATTCTTAGCAGCGGATACTCAAAAACTTGTTGAATGACAGAATGAATAAAGAGCTACACTCTGATATTGTACAGACTATTGTAACCAATTGTCCTTCATTTTCACAAGAAGAGCATGGAAAAGTTAGATAAGATGAAAAATTTTGAGACCGAAGTGCATTTCTGAAGGGTATTAAATTTATAGCCTGAAAATATGCAAAAATAAGATTTTTCTTGATCAACACATAATGAATTTGATAGACACCCACCTACAGAATAAGAGATTGATTGAGTTCATCCTTTATCTCTTTAGATAATCATTTATTCTAAAATGTAAAATGCCCAATCCTAGCATCTAAGGAAATACGAAGGGTTTCCTGAACAAAAGCAATTTCTGAAGAGAAATCCTTGCTAAACAGATTTCACTTAGAGAGTGGGTCACAGAAAGGGTGCATGTACAGCTCTCAGTAGCCTGATGATTGGGAGGGCTGCAGCACATTGGCTGGGGTTCAAAACTCTACAGACTCTGTGTGACTCATTTCGCATGTTTTAAAGCTGTTTAGACTTTTTTTTTTTTTTTGCAGTCTCCATCCAGATCTAATGAATGCTTTGCACATGCTTTGTGATTTTCGAAATGATTACACACTCATTTACTAATACTCATCTAGCAACCTTAATGGTCACTTTTTAATGTAAATGTTAATGGCCTTTAAGACACAGTTAGAATCTCCTAGCCAGGCATCCTTCATCCACAATGATACCTTGTAGTGTAGGAGCCATATCTGCCCTGATCTTAAGTATATCTTCAGAGCTTACATGGCAACTCTAGGAAGCAAAATTCCAATAAAACATGTTAAACAAATCAATGTATGAATTTTAACATAGCCAAAATATACTTTTCTGATTTCTTTTCGGATAAGAAATCTGAGTCGAGGGTAAATCTTTATTGGGTAGCTTCTGAACCAGACAAAGTTCACTGGGGAAAGAGAAAGAACTCTAGGTGCTTTCATGAATTACCATTGGGTGTGATTACACAGATGAAGAACAAAGGAGCCTATCCAGGAGAAGTACCCAGGAGACTAGAAAAAGGAAAACGATGGCAGAGGCCCTGGAGCCATCAAGGGAGCTGTGTTAACAAAGTCTAAGAATGGACAGCCTGGTGAAGCTACAAGACTTGGGGCTAAGAAGAAGCTGCAGCAGGTGAACTGAAAAATGCTACTTGGAAGTTGGGGAGAGTGTGGTTTCCTCCCTCACTAGTGATTCTTGGTGCCTTCCCTAGCTTCTCTGGACTAGAAAATACTGCTTTATGAGATAAAGTGTGAGGTACACAAGATCATAAAATGCAACTGAGAGAAAAACAGATGAGCTATACACAACCCCTTCTGCCCTCTGACAAAGTTCACGCCTCCTTCCTATGGATCCTTATAGCTTAGTGAGTAGAGGATTGTCATAACAACCATTGTATTATGCATGTGTCCATTTTAACCTGACTGTATGTTTTGGGGTGTGTCATGAAGCGGTTCATCATTATTAAAGGGTGTGTCATAGGAGAACTGCTCACCTTATGGCATGCAGGAAGTAGAGTCAGACGATGGGACCAGAGACAAGATATACCCTTCCAAGAAACAGTCCAGGGACAAACTTCTTTCAAATAGGCCCTACATTCCAGTTTCAGCAACCTTCCAATAATGCTATCAAATTATGAATATATCAGTGATTGAATTCTTGATGTAATAGTTACTTTTCTGTTGCTGTGATAGAAACACTGACCAAAGCAACCTATAGAAGAAAAAGTTTATTTGAGCTTACAGTTCCAAAGGGCAAGAGTTCATCATGGTAGGGAGGCATGGCAGCAGAAGTGGCTGGCTGGAGGAGGAGTGGAAGCTAAGCTCTCACATCTTCAAACAGGCACAGGACTTGAGATCTGGCAAGGCTCAAGAACTCACTAAGCCTGCCCCAAATGACATGCTTCCTCTAGCATGGCCACACCTTCTAAGATCTCCCAAAACACTGCCACCAACTGGGGACAAAATGTCAAAATACTTGGAGCCCCTGGGGGACATTCTCATTCAAACCATGACAACTGATTAGATCAAAAGCTCCACACCCAATCACTTCCCAAAAAGTCCCACCTTTGAGCATCTCACTGAAGACCAGGGACATTTCACAAGAGAATGACTTTTACAATATGGACATGCTCTAGACAAATGACTTTTACTTATCCTTGAAACCAAAATATTAACCTTAGCTTGTTTATAATGTAGGCAAGCTTACTGAACCTGTGCTCCTCTTGTAACATATAACATATAGTCTTAATTCCTCATGACCCTTCCTTGCCCTTGACCCAGAACAATGTATGAATGTATAAATGCTTTCCATATCAAGCAAAGATTTTTTGGAAGCAACAAATTATCCAGTTTGTGTTGCAAATAATAGATGATATTAAGTTGATAACATCTATTTGTGGTTGTGTGTATGCTGTCCTGGGTCAGTAAGGGGTCAGAAGGGACAAAATTGTCTGATAAGAGTTTGCTTTTACCTCCCCATTGCATGCTGGATATACTGTTTCTGTAAAAGAAAAAGTGAGGATCTGAAGGGACAGGTGCTCAGAGCAGTTCAGGTCTCCTCTTGGCTAAAATGGATGCTGTGTCAGGCTGCCTTTATTCAAGCATCGCCATAATGTGGCATTTCACAGCACCACTACAACTTCATATCTAAACCAGAGCAATATGGCTGTGCTTTCTTCCTACATACAACTCAACTCATCTCTTTTGACTTCTCTAGCAGTAGTACTAGGCTATCCCAATGCTTGAATAAAATATTTTTAACTAACAAATAAAACAAGTAATAGAAGGGAAATGCAGACATTGAAGCTGGGACTCAACATGAAAAAAGTTGGAAACAGTGGTCTGTGGGCAAAGGGAAAACACTAAAGACTTAGAAGAGACAGGTAGATCTATAGGCACCAAAAGAGAAGTTTAATGAGAGGCTGGACATGGTCATTAGTATAACATATCCTTCAGAAACAGGCAGGCTTGTTCTTTCCCTGTGCCTCATAAAAATTGTCTTCTTAAAGTCTGTGTTCTTGGGGGAGTATGGCTGGTTAGGCTTAAAAATCACTTCTGCATTATAATGCTCTATCAAATATGTGGTTACCTTTTCCTATAGTTTTAGTAATTTCTTATATGATGGGAAATTAATTATGCCTAGGTAATTAAAATCAATTCTCTTTCTACATAGTAAATTTTTTACACATGTATACAATCAAATTAAGTATTTATTAGGCTTTCTGGAGACTGTGGCTAGCTTATAAATTTTATGTCTCTGTTATACAACACCTAACTTATAGCAGATATAAGTGGTTTGGTGAGTTAATAAATCAAGTTCTCTCTTTAAAAACATGATATCTAATGTAAATGGACAGACATCATTTCCCAACCATTCTGTCACCTTTATACTGATTTTCTAACAACAACAACAAAAAATGTTTATGTTATTATCTTCCATCAGGCTGGGTGAGCCATGCACATATTCTTGTGGATTCTTGCATTCTGTTATGATTTGAACTGTAACCCCTGAAAAGATGGTGAAGTCACCCTTACTCTCTGTGACTCTGATCAACCCTTATTTTGAAAGGAGGAAATGTGGATACAGATAAGCACACAGGAAGATGCTACATGAAGATGATGGTAGAGACTGGGCAAAGTATCAGCCAAGGTCAAGGAACGCCAAAGATTTCTAGCAAACATTGCCACCAGAAGCTAGCAGAGCAGCCCGGAGCAAATACTCACTTATAGCCTCTGAAGGGACCTATCCTGCCAAGGCCTTGATGTCAGGCTTCCATCTTGTAGCATTTCTGCTGTTTAAGGGAGCCAGTCCATAGCATTTCATTATGGCAGCCCAAGGAATTAATTCATAATCCTTTGGATGTGCTGATTATAGTTTGGATAACTTTAGTGAAATGTTTCTATGTCCATCTTCACTTATGGTTGTGAGGTCTTTGATATCATCTTTGTCATCATCACCTGTTCTTACAAGCACAGTGTTGATTTCATTACTTCTGAACTATCTTGCTATATCCACCAAACTCATAACAAGTCTATTTCCTTGGAGCAGTGTGTAGTCTCTTCTTAATTTAGTTAATTAAAATATAGTGACAGCTATGAGATCATGCTGCATCTTCATACTAACATTTCAACCTCTGTTGCATATTTGCCCTTGTTCTGTACTTCTATGCTTCCAAGCATAGTCACAAGTTACTATTTTGACCAGTTCCCTACTGTTTATCATAAGGATAACTGCACACTTGTGTGTGGTTGGTTTTGCCCACAATTATTATCATTCATACAATTGTAATTTATAGTTTCTTTTGCTGTTTAATATTTTCTTCTCTCTTAAAACCTTTTTCATTCTAACTGCCCATGCTATGTAAACTGCTATGCTAGATAGTTTGGTCCTTGTCTTCAAGGAGCTTATCAGCTACTTCCTGGGTCCTTTTTTTTCTCAGTCTTCACGGGATCTTATCTGACACGTCCAAATATTTAATTTTCATGTTTATGCTTTACCATGCAATTGCTTCCCACACCTTCCTTTCAGGCTCATGAGTCAGTAAAAAGAAAGAGCATAGTCTTAACCTTAAGTCCATCAACTTCCTACTCAGATCTTTGAAATCACTAGAAATGTGTCTCCTTTTGTAGCATCTCATATTCCTAAGCAGGCAAGCAGGCACAGGCAGTTAGGTGGGAAAGTCACTGGGCTTCATTTTCCTCTTGTTAGAATGGAGTTACCCACCCTGGCCCTTCACTGTGTGAGATAGAGGTTGGGAGTAGGGAAGAATCATTTCTATCTGGAGTTGGGATAAGATTCTGCTCCCTAATGCTTAGAAATGATTCTTCAGATTTCCAGAAAGACAGAATACTATTCTCTCTTCTATTCAGTTTTATATTGTGGTATTACACACATAATAATGCCTTGTCTCTCAGGGTCACTTTCGCTCACTCCTGTACTTCTTAACACCAGTATTGATTTTCCTAGTACTTCTTAGTACCTCTTCAGAGTATATTTCCATTTTTAGCATGCTTCTTGAATTATTTACTTTCCTCTTTTTCTCCAGGGATTTTTCATTTTCCTTAATAAGTTAGAGCACAGAGGTAAATTCTTGACACCACTGAACCTTTGTCTAAAAGAAAGATTAGTATGCATTTAGAGCACACGTAATTAATGACTCCTTCAGCAGAGAAAACAAACACAACACATGCTCTGTGGGTCACTGGAACAGGATCATTAGTTCCCACAGTTCCTGGATTCACTTTGGAAAAATAAAAAACAACAGAGGAGGCTAATAGTCAAGGTTCCCACACAGAGATTTCAGAATGCCCCTGTCAAGTCATAGACACATCTGTTCATCACAATATCCATGGAGGGGAATTTCAAGTAGACACAGTCATGCCCTATAATATAGAATGGCCTTACCTAAAGAAAACATTTAAAACTAATGACGTTGAAAAGTCAGGACAGACTTAGATAGATGGATTTATAACTTCATATGTTTACCTGCATAGCTTCTATGGCATTTTTACCAATACAATGTTCTTTCCTGAGAAAAGGAGATAGCTACTGACTAACCATTCCAGTTCCCTTTGTCCTGAAGATAATACCTGGATTCTTTCCTGATCCTTTCCCCTGTGGTTTAAGCACTTCTCCTTCAGGGCCTCAGACTACTTACCTTCTTTGGGTCACAATTATACTCTAGGCTCCTTATGTACTCAGCTTGCTGCCTAGTTCCTGCCTGACCACTTTTCCAAACCCATCTAGTACCTTCACATCTACCTGACTCATCTTCTTGGCAAACAAGTTCCTGAGGGTCTACTAGTCCATGGTGCTTCTATATACTGGATGGATACATAAAGCAGTTAGGCTTTTGGCAATCAGAAAGAAGTGACCTTCTTTCTCTTCTGATTACTTTTAATTAGAAATCTATTTTGTCCAATATTAGAACTGTATCATCTCTTGTTTCTTAGTGCCAGTTTTTTAGAATATTTTTTTCCATCCTCTCACCCTTAGGTAGTGCCTATTCTTTTTTTTTTTCATTTTTAATATGCAATTTTATTTTTATTTCATGCACATAAAAACCAGTATGTCTGTGTATTCTGGGTGCCACATCAAATTAAATGGATTTGTATAAAAAAAAACTTGTACTGTAGAGAAGCAGGTTCGATTTTCTTAAAAACAATTTTGCGATAACAAGGATACAAGTACAAGAGAAATG
Organism: Nannospalax galili; assembly: GCF_000622305.1. Lineage (NCBI taxonomy): Eukaryota > Metazoa > Chordata > Mammalia > Rodentia > Spalacidae > Nannospalax > Nannospalax galili. The sequence continues at coordinate 386,562 of NW_008360317.1, read as the reverse complement.
GATTATGCATAAATATCTTAGTAGGATATAGAGCTAGGCTTGAGGACTCTAGGCTTGTGAATTGCACAGAACCAAAGTGGGATATGGAATGAGGCTTTCATGAATGAAAGCCTTCTGGCAAGACTATAGACTATGAAGCCCGTGGTTTTCATTCATGGGTTCTCTTTGTTGTCATGCAGGTTTAACTGAAGTTAGAGCCTAGTTTGATGATGTCCTGAGTGATTACATGGTATACCTGTGCACAATAGACATCATTCTGTGATAGGGACCTTAGTACTCCGTGCTGAACTCCTGGAAGAGAATGTTTGATGTCTACATGAGATTTCATATATACAATTCAAGGAAGGACTTGTGAGTGAGGTAAGAAAAGCTTCTGTGTGGGAGCTGGAGGCTGGCAGCTTCCCTGGAGGAGCTGCTTAAGCCACACTCGAAGTCTGAAGTGACAAAGCTTTCTAGACAAACTATAAAACATCATATTATATATATACATATATATTATGTATGATGGCTTTATTTTGTTTTGTCTTATTTTTTTGAGACGGCATCTCAGACAGGCTGCCCTGGAATTTCTACCACATACTTTAAGTGGTCTTAAACTCATGGCTACCCTCCAGCCTCATCCTCTTCTGTGCTAGGATTACAGGCACAGCATAAGCCAGCACATCTGGCTTGCTAACTTTATTTTAATACATAGAAAGAACAAGGTTAGAGGTCAGAGAGGACCATGCATGCAGGAGAGCCATTGTGTGTTCTGGAACAGAAGTTAGGAAATTATCCAGTCTATCATCATATTTGCTCTCTAGTCTTTCAAAGTAAATAAAAGCCAAACATTAAAAGAGCTATCAGTCTGTTATCAAAGAAACAAGAGGACATGAGGAAGAGGAGGATACTCAACATGGTTGCTGGAAATTTCACATATATATATATATGTATATATAATTATTTGAGAATTTCAAATGTTGTGTTTTGATCCTATTCAGACGCCCTCTCACCACTTCACCCCACCTTACTACTCCCTAACTTCATGTTCTTTATTATTATTTGTCTTTAAACTTTTTTCCCAGTTAATTATTTATTTAATAACCACATACTTAGAAGAAGCATTTCATTACAACAGCATTGACATATTCAATAACAATTTTCTGAGCTAAGATGCATCTTTTTCAAAATTGGCTGTACATTTTTAGGTTTACAGTTGAATTATTACAGTTATACAATATTGTACTCAGAACAAACCCTATGAAACATAAAACTAAGTGAGATTTTAGCCTTTAAAAAAGATCTTCATTTCATTATTAAAATACACAGTTTCATACAGAAAAATTCATTTTCAATACAATTGACATTAAGATGATTGCAAATGTGTTTTTAATCTCTATATATCTGATTATTACTAGTCACAGTCTGTTACTTTCTGAGCTCTTTGGCATCTGAGCATGGATATAAAGTCATCAGGTAGATTTCAATGGTAATGTTTTTCACACCTACTAATTACTTTTTTAATCATTTTAAAATTTGTAATAATTACA
>NW_008360317.1:382648-384873 GCF_000622305.1 Nannospalax galili | reverse complement strand
ATAAAATTGGATGAGTTTTTAACCTTTAAAAAAGATCTCCATTTGATTTTAGAATATATTGTTCCTTGCAGAAAGAGTCATTGTTTTTGCTACTAACACTGAGATGTTGGCTCATGCATCTTTAATCTGTATGCATCTGATTATTACTAGTCATAATCGGTTGCACTTGGATCCTTGGCGCCTGTGTATGTCTATAAAATCATCAGGTAGATTTCAATGGCAATGTTTATCACCTCTCCTAAGTAGCATGACATAAATTTCCATGCTTCCTCCTCAAATATAATACATTCTTTTAAATTTGTTGATTTTGTGTGTGTGTGTGTGTGTATCACACAGAACATCCCAAACCATCTTATTTGACTATACACCCACTTCCCAGATAGCACCCTCCATAGCCTCCCTCCCCCCACTAGAGCCCTTATACTCTGATATCCCTGCTACTGCCTGCTGTGTTGTCTGCACCTCCAGCCCTTTCCCACTACTTGCCCTTCTGGTGAATCTAGTCAGACTATCTACAGGTGTATGTTTTAGGAGGATCAGCTGTTCCTCATTCTGTTCCTCATCTAGCAGCAATCAGTTGTCAATATTCCTTTAGATAAGATTGGAGTCTGCTGTTCATTTTCCCAGTTCTATGATGGGTTACTATTTGGGAGTCCCTTTGGTTACCCTGGCCAACAACTCAAAAGAAGGTATCTCCTATCTGGCATTGTTGCTTGTTGTGTAGCCTTTAGCTATGTATATGGACTCTTGAGAAATTATATTGACCCCTTTAATCTTTGGTTATACTTTCTTTTTGGATGTTTAAGTCCATAAAGTTGGCCCAAATAAACCAATTTATTTTCACTCTTAAGGTCATTGGAGGATCTGTTCCTCAAGGGTCACAGGGGCTTGGGAGGAGACCCTGGCTCCTTTCTTTTACCAGTTCTTCCTATGTGAAGATAAATCAAAGGTCCTGCTCAACCATGGTTGGCTTCACTTGGAAGCATGGAGGAAGTGATTCCTCTGTGTTGACCTATCTCTTTGTAGACTGGACACTGGTTCGGGTCCATCTGGTAGGGTCTCCTTGGCCTCCTTGATCAAGAGGACAGGTGATCCACCACAATTACAGGACATTTTGAGAGATGCTTATAGTTCCCTGGAACTACTTGACCTAGGAGGGCAAGGAGCAAAAACTCTCCTTCATGTCCCTCTGACCAAATTATTGTAGGCCTCAAAGTATGTCTGTTAAGCATCCAAGAAGGTTAGTTCAACCAGTCTGGTACTTTTAATTACTGTGTGCCATGTAGATAAATCTTGGACAAAGATCAATTATCCTCAGATAAACCTTACCTAGACATATATGTCTTGATCTTCTATGTATAATTTGTCAGTGGGTTGTAGGAATAATATGGTTCCCTCTGGTTTTCAAAACTAGCTAGGCATTGTATATCTCTCACATTGTCTCACTCCTCCATCATAGTGTTCCCTCTTAAGGTGCCCCCCTTGCCCCCCTTTCTCCAGTAATAATACCCTTCTCCTGTGGTCCTACCTCTCTTGAGCTCCTTCTTTCCCTTTATGCCCTAGGTTCCTTGTATACCCTTCCCTCCCCCCTCCCTTAAACTAACCCAATTTTTATCTATATCTCCTTTATTAAGGCCTGTTTCCTATTGTTCTTCTCTTTCAGGTTCTTTCTTTTCCTTTACCTACCTTTTTACTTTCCATTATTCTGGTTCCTGTAGTTATGTCTGGATACATACATATCAGGGTTTGGTTCTAGGATCCACATATGAGGGAGAACATATATTGATTTTTTTTCTGTGTCTGTGTTATTTCACTTAGTATAACAGTTTCTAGTTCCATCCATTTACCTGCAAATTTCATGATTTCATCTTTCTTTACTGCTGAGTAAAACTCCATCATATAAATGAGCCACATTTTCATTATCCACTCGTCAACCGAGGGACACTTAGGGTTGCTTCCATCTCTTAGCTATAGTAAAAAGAGCAGCAACAAACATGGATGTACAAGTGTCTCTGCAATAGGATGAGTTCTTTGGGTATATGCCAAGGAGTGGTATAACTGGGTCAAAAGGTAGGTTCATTTGTAGTTTTTTAAGAGTTCTCCACACTGCTTTCCATAGGGGTTGAACCAGTTTGCAGCCCCACCAGTAGTGGATGTGTGTTCCCCTTCCCCACATCCTCTCCAACATTTGGTATCATTTGTTTTCTTGATCTTAGCCTGTCTCT
>NW_008360317.1:380977-382591 GCF_000622305.1 Nannospalax galili | reverse complement strand
AACATCTTTTAAGATGTTTCATAGCCATCTTTACTTCTTTTGAGAACTCTCTGTTCAGCTCCTTAGCCCATCTTTTAATTTGGGTTACTTCTTGTCTTGATTCTCTATTTATTGAGTTTGTTTTATATTCTGGATATTAAACCTCTGTCAGATGTGTCGCTGCTGAAGAATTTCTCCCATTCTGTGAGTTTTCTGTTTGCTTCCTTGGTTGTCTCCTTTGATGTACAGAAGCTTTTTATTTTAATGAGGTCCCATTTGTTAATTCTTGCCCTTTTTCCTGAGCAATTGATGTCCAGTTTAGAAAATCCTTTCCTACGCCTATATCTTGTAGGTTTTTCCCAATGTTTTCTTCTAAGAGTTTCAGATTTTCAGGCTTTACATTGAAGTCTTTGATCCATTTGGAATTGACTTTTTTGCATGGTGGAAGATACGGGTTTAGTTTCATTCTTCTACAGGTGGTGATCCAGTTTTGCCAGCACTATTTCGTGAACATGCTATGTTTCCTCCAGTGAATATTCTTGGCCCTTGTCAAATATCAGGTGCCTGAAATTGTATGTACTCATATTTGATTCTTCAATTTTGTTCCATTAATCTATGGGCTTATTTTTGTGCCAGTACCATGTTGTTTTTATGACTATAGCTCTGTAATACAGCTTAAAATCTGGTATAGTAATCCCCCCTGGCATTGCTCTTAGTACTCAGAGTTGTTTTGGCTGTCCAAGGTCTTTTGTGCTTCCATATGAATCTTAGGATGTTTTTTTCCAATTCTGTGATTAATGTCATGGGGATTTTGATTGGCATTGCATTGAATCTATAAATGACTTTTGGTAGGATGGTCATTTTCACAATATTAATTCTTCCAATCCATGAGCATGGGAGGTCCTTCCATCATTGGATGTCTTCCTTTATCTTTTTCTTTAATGATTTAAAATTTTCATTGTAGAGGTCTTTAATGTCTTTGGTCACGTTTATTCCGAGATATTTTGTTTTTTGCAGCTATTGTGAAGGGCAGTGCTTCCATGCACTCTTTCTCTCATTGCTTGTTATTGGTATATAGAAAGGCTATAGACTTTTGTAGGTTAATTTTTTAACCTGCCACTTTACTGAACATGTTAATAATTTCTAGGAGCTTTTGGGTAGAATTTTTGGCATCTCTTAGTATAATATCATATCATCTGCAAAAGGGATAATTTGATCTCTTCTTTTCCAATTATTACTCCTTTAATTTCTTTCACTTGTCTTATTAGTCTTGCAAGAGTTTCAAGCACTATGTTGAAGAGAAGTGGAGATTGTCGACAGTCTTGTCTCGTTTCTGATTTCAATGGGAATGCTTCCAGTTTTTCTCCATTTAGAATGATGTTGGCTGTGGGTTTGTTTTATATGGCTTTAATTATGCTGAGGTATGTTCCCTTCAGTCCAATTCTCTCTAGGACCTTGAACATAAATGCATGTTGAATTTTGTCAAAGGCCTTCTCTGCATCTATTGAGATGACCATGTGGTTCTTGTCTTTGAGCCCATTTACATGATTTATGATGTTCATTGACTTATGTATATTGAACCATCACTACTTCTCTGGGATAAATCCAACTTGATCATGGTGGATGATCTTTTTC
>NW_008360317.1:368134-380663 GCF_000622305.1 Nannospalax galili | reverse complement strand
TTTCAATTTCTTTTTGTGTTATGGGTCTGTTTAAGCTGTTAATCTCTTCTTGGTTTAGTTTTGGTGGTTCCCATGCCTTTGGATATCCATCCATTTCTTTTAGGTTTTCAAATTTAATCGCAGAGATTTTTAAAGTATTCCCTTACAATGTTCTGTATCTTTCTGGTGTCTGTTGTAATGTTTCCCCTTTCATCTCTGATTCTGTTGATTTGGAGATGCTCTTTCTTTCTTTTGGTTAACTGGGCAAGTGGTCTGTCAATCTTGTTTATCTTTTCAAAGAACCAGCTCTTGGAGTCATTGATTCTTTGTAATGTTTTCTTTGTTTCAATTTCATTTATATCTACCCGATTTTTGTTGTTTCTTCTTGTCTGCTGGGTTTGGGTTTCGTTTGCTCTTGGTTTCCAGTGTGTTGAGTTGAAATGTTAAGTCTTTATTTGTGTTCTTTCTGATTTTTTGATGTAGGCACTTAGAGCTATAAATTTCCCTCTAAGGACTGCTTTCATCCTGTCCCAGAGGTTTTGTGGTGTTGTGTTGTCCTTTTCCGTTAGTTCCAGGAATACTTTTATTTCTTTCTTAATCTCTCTTTTGGCCCATTCATCATTCAGGAGTGTGTTGTTTAATATCCTTGTGTTCATGTGGTGATTAGGGCTTCTTCCGTTGTTGACTGTCATCTTTATTGCATTGTGCTCTGATATAATTCATGGTAGTGCTTATTCTTAAAAGTGAAATGACTTTCTTACAGATAACAAAAGGATGGATTTTGTTTCTTAATCCATTCATCTCTTCTGTGTCTTTTGACTGGAGAGTTGAGGCCACTGATATTTAAAGTTATTGAAAGATGTGTATTAGTTACTGTTGTTTTAATTTCTTTTGTGTTCTTTGTTCTATTTTGTGTTCCATAATTATACCTTCATTTGTCTCTTTATGTAATCTCTTGGGTATAGTCATTATTTTCTTAGTCATTTGTATTGCTTCAAGTAGTCTCTGTAGACCTGGTTTGGTAGACTTGAATTCTTTCAGTCTATTCATGTCATGGAAGACTTTTCTTTCCCCTTCAACTATGATACAAAGTTTTGCTGGGCAAAATATTCTGGGTTGGCATTTATGATCATTTAGAACTTGGCATACTTTGGCCCAGGTTCTTCTGGCTTTCATACTTTGCAGTGAAAAGTCAGCTGTAATTCTGATGGGTTTTCCTTTATATGCAACTTGTTCTACTCTTGCAGCTTTCAGTATTCTCTGCTTGTTCTGTTCTGTTAGTGTTTTTACTATGAGGTGCTATGGCAAGTTTATATTCTGGTCGTATCTGAACCAGATATCTAGTGTTCTGTGTGCTGCTAGTACATGTATAGGTATGTCTTTCCTTAATCTAGGGAAATTTTTTCTATAATCCTGTTGAAGATCTTTCTTAACTATAATACATCTTGTCAGCTGAACAGTTTTAAGTTATTCTACACAATTGTGCATTGGTGTTATCTAAATCTTAATTAGTCTGCACATTGTATATTATTTATTTATTGTTCAGAGCATTCCCAAGATCAAGATAAGGATGTGAAATGTAAATTATTTCCATATATGATTAAACCATAAGCTTACAATACAAGTCTTTCTCTTGAGCTCTAAACCTACTGGGAATTTCCCACCTCCTGCCTCCCAAACACCTCAACTTAAGCACGCCTTGTCTTCAGGGTTTCCTTTAGGCATAAATACCCCCTACCTTTTCTTCTCTTCCAGTCCTTCTTGGAGCTCTTACTACTTCCTCAAGACACCGTTCAGACAGCATCTCCTCTGAATCTTTCCCTGACATGTCCTGTTCCTCCTAAATACACAAGAATCTGTTCATCATTGGGGTGCCATAGTTTTTTAAGTATATGTGCTATATGGTTTGGAGAATGGTCTACAACTGACACATCTTCAGTTTTGAATGAGTGAGTTTATTAAGCAAGCCAAAGTAAAAGAATAAACAGCAAGAGATAAATAAATTATAGAGATAGATATATGATAGATAGAAGTTAGATAGATAGAATAAATATATGATTGATAGATGATAGATGATGATAGATCTATAGATTGATAGGTCAATAGATAGACAGACAGATAGATAGATAGATAGATAGATAGATAGATAGATAGATAGATAGATAGAATAGGATAGGATAGATAGATGATAGATAGATGATAGATGATAAATAGATGATAAATAAGAAAACATCATCAAATTAGGGACTCAAACTATCCAGTAGCAAACCACTGAGGAAACCTCATTGAGGCAGTGAACTAGAGATCCCAATAAAGAGAGCCCAGGCAGAGTGGAGTATCACCTTGGCTGGGAATTGCAAATAAAAGATCAAATAGCAACAGACGGACAAATCAGATGCTCACAGATCCAGCAGAAACTAGCTGGAGGAGTTGAGGCCGTCAGCTAGAGTTCCTCTCTGTGGATGAGTGTCCCATGACTAAACTTCCAGTTTCTCTTTCTCACTTTGGGCTCTTCCATATCATGGGATAAGTAACAGTAACTTTTGTTGGAAATGGTTTACCTTCTAAGCTGTTCTCAAGGACACAATATTTTTATTTGAACTATGTGGCGGTTTGATTAAGAACATCCCCCCACAGGCTCCAAGTATTTGGATACTTGGCCTCCATTGGTGTAGCTGTCTGCAGTGGTTTAGGAGATGCAGCTTCGCTGGAGGAAGCAGGTCACTGCACGTAGGCTTCGAGAGTTCATAGCCCTGCCCTATTGCTACTCAGGTTTTCTCTGCTTTCTGTGCCTGCTTTCTTGAAGATATGAGTGCTCAGCTTTCAGTTCCAGTCACCTCTGCTGCCATACTTCCCCACCATGATGGTCTCTAATCCCTCTGAAACTGTAAATCCTTCCTTCTATAAATTGCCTTGGTCATGGTGTTTTATCACAGCAACAGAAAAGTAACTAATACAGACTGTTTTGCTATTCTATTCTCTCTCTGTCACAAAATTGGGGGCCCAGCCCATCCCCAGACAAGGGGCTTTGAAAGACACTTTGAGATGAACATGCTTGGAGCTGAAATACAGATGGGAATGCAGCCCTACTTCCAGAGCCAGCTTCTCAGTGATCTCAAACATGTAACAGTTCACCAATAAAATGTCCATTCCAAAATTCTTATGTGAGAATAAGTATCTGCTAGATTCCCAACCCTAGGTGATATATCTACAATGAAACCACTATACGTAAGGCTCACGGGACACAGTGGAACATGGGGTAGAAAGGATGCTAATGCATCTCTCAACTCTCACCAGTGAAGCTTCCTCATGTAAGAGTGTGATTTACATGGAAGGCCACAACTGGCCAAAGTGTGGAGAATAAGAGACTGCAGAGTATGTGTCCCTGGATAGGACCTCACCCACCCATGGCTCAGGGGCCATTGTGGTAGAGAGGACAGAAAGACTGTAAGAGTCCAGGGTGGCAGATGACCACAAGGAAATGGAGTTTTCCAGACTTCTGGGAACTTCCTCGTATGAACCTACAGCAAAATGGTAACAAAATGCACAAGACCCATGCACACTCAAACCAGATAAAAGACCAGCATAGAACTAAGGAAACTAGAAGGCCCTGACCTTAGCTGAAGAACTATTAGCAGCTGACCACTGCTGGGTGAGGGAGCATTCATCTTCTTTAAAGGAGTGCTAGAAAGGCTGAACAGTCTCCAGTGGATGAGCTCACATGGACATCTGGGAACACAAACTCGATGTTCAACAGGCCCTAACACACATGACAGAAGGCATGAAATCCAGTGGAGGAGCTACAGGGAGGGTTCAGATAGGGGAGGGGGATCTAAATCTGTGTAAGATATATTGTACGAAATGCACAGAAATTCAATTAAAATATACATTTAAAAACATGCCTCTGTGGGTTCTTCAACCAATGTTTATAACCATTAGTAATATATTAGCTTCTGGGTCCCTGCTTGTTCAAGTTTTTCTAATGCATAGACATTCAGGAAATATTTCTTCAGTACTTCACCAGGAGCCAGAGACTGTGCCCTATGGGGCGGATTCATCCGTGATCCAGAAAGCCTTATGCTGTCCAGAAAAGAGGTTACAATCTAGTACAGAGGAGATAACAAGAAGAATCCATATAAAAGTGCATCATATCCTCAAAATGTGTCAAATAGAGGCTCTCAAAAATGTTGATAAAGAAAACGACTTTTTCTCAAATCAAGCCCTTAAAAACATAAGACAGACGATACTACACAAACCCAATAGTCATATAAAGACATATTTTTACAGATCCTGGTTCATATGAAGTTGTGAGAAAGCAATGATGGACTGATTCTTGGTACACATCCCACTTGGTATCAGATAGAGCATGGGAGATAATCAACTGTCGAATGCTTTATTCATAGCAATTTGGTTCTTCTTTATTGTTGTTGAGGTTTTCCCCCCAACGCATGGTGTTTTCCAAACCAAAATTTAGAAATGGGAATGAGCTTCACTGGCTTCAACTAAAGAAGACAGAACTCTAGCCAGAAAAAAGAAAGACTTCCAGCCAAAACCAAAAACACTTTAATTAGTTGTTTCATTGCAAGATGTTGAAACAGCTCCAGCCTGAGGAAATCAAGGCCTTCAGAGTCAGAACAGCTTAAAGAAGAGGAAAATGATGTTTCATTTATTTAGGAGTTTGATCTGAATCCAAGTTGGAAAAGAAAACCTAAAATCTTTTAGGATAATAAACCTGGCAATAATAGAACATTGCTTTCCTTCGTGTGAGAAAAGCTAGGTTTTGCACGAAATTTATTTTACAATCTTTAAAATTTCATAATCCTGGGAGGTGTTTTTCAAAAATTATTTTATTTATTATTCTTATTTTATGTGTATGAGTGCATTGCCTATGTGTTTGTAAGTGCATCTCTATCCTGCAAAACCAGCAGAGGCCACAATAGGGCGTTGGATCCCCTAGAAGTGGAGTTATGGATGGTTGTCAGCTGCCATGTGGGTGCTGGGAACTGAACCCAGGTCCTCTGCAAGAGCAGCCAGTGCTCTTAACTGCTGAGTTATCTCTCCAGCCCCAGGGAAGCTGTTTTTTTAAGTGATCTAGTCAATAGCTAGCATCACTTTCTGTGAAAAAGTCTGTTCAGGTTGCCCATGTGCTTCTTACTAAAGCTGGATTTCAGAAACGCCCATGTGAGCAAGGTGACTTTGTGCTGGCAGGGAGCTCTGAAGTACAAAACTTGGAATCACTTCTGTTTTCAAATAGCAAGAAGTATGATTTAGGAGAAAACTTGAATTCTTAGGGTGTGAGAACGGACTGAAATTAATCTGAATAGGAATTTAGGTGTTGAATCATGGTTTTCTCCAATTTACCAAAACCAACAGTTTTATCTTTGGAACTGGAAGAAGGTGGGAAAATACTGATCTTGTTTTATGTTTTCAAGTCAAGAAGAAAAAGAAAAAGGAACAATAGGCCTTTTCAGAGGGAATGATTCATATTATTCAAAACCCTGACATTGAGGCCCTTAGAATTTTTCATTTACATGCTAAGTATCAACTTCAAAATTAATTATAACAATCCAAATGTATTCTATTATGTGCATTATTCATTGATTAATTTATTTTAGAGGAATGGTAGCACACTTCAAGTATATTGTCCCTGCATAACCAGCACGATTGTCTATTCCAAGGTGTGAACTCTGGGGAGCAAAATAATTTTTGGATATGGGGTTTTCCTCTTTCTCCACTCACATGACCAAATGGCATTTGTAGTTTTTCAAATACACTATGTGTTTTTACACCTGTGTACTTTGGCACACATTGCCCATCTGCCTGGCTAGTTCTGATGTCTTCCTTCAAGACTTTAAACCCAGGGCTTTGTACATGCCAAACAAGTGCTCTACAATGAGCTGTATCCCTAGTTCCTGGTTTTTTGAAACAGGGTCTTGCCATGTAGCCCAGGCTAGCCTCAAGTGTACCATGACACCCAGTTTCCCCCTCCACACCCTACTGTGGGTTTCAGACCCAGTACCTTGCCCATGCTAGGCAAGCCCAAGCTAAAATTCTTTCAATAATTCTTTCCATGGAAAATATTCCTACTTCTTTCTCTGTCCTCTCTTGGAAGCTTTTGGGGAATTTTGTGATAATTTACGGTGGCTTTTCTGTTGTTGCTTGTTTATAAAGCTGGGAATCAAAACTAGAACCTTGAGTGTGCTAGTCAAATGCTTTATCCCTGAGCTAGACCCCTAGCTGACAACTTACCATGTCTAATTTACAGGCACATCTTCTCTAGCTAAGCATAATAAGCATCAATTTTTCTACTCAGGTTTGTATTTCTAAATGTTGTTTTGGTTCATGTAACTGAATAGATGTTGAACAAAATGACAAGAAGTAAAGGTGCAGCTGAAACCTCAGGGCTTAAGCAATGCTCTCTCCCAGTAAGCTTACCCATCCAACTGATCAGTCTCATACTCTCTATGTTTGAAGACTCCTCCATAGATATTTTGCAGCATAACAAGAGGATACCAAATTAAACTTGAGTAGCAATCATATTTTTAAGTGAACTATTTTCATGCTTTCACCAAAAAAATTGAGAAAGCAGTTTTCATAACATTAAATTAGCCTTTTGAAATTTTATCAACATGAAGAAAAAAACTCTAGAAAGAAAACAGAATGACATAATTTATATCCTATAATCACATATGAGGGTGAATACAATGGTGCCCTGACTCAAAGTGAGATATAAATATTGGTATTATCACTTTCTAGCAGGTGATAATTTATAATAGCCACTAAATATTCTAAAGTTACATTTTGCTTTCTGTTTGTATGCTGTGGCATAATGTGACACACATGTGTATTAGTACAGTCCTATGTGTTTTTTCAAAGTACATTCTCAAAAGCAGGAAAATTGTTTTTCTCAAAGAAAGCAGTTATGAAGAGAGATGACAGGCAATGTGGGAAGTGAGCTTTGAAGTGCTTTGTATCATTTTTTCCTCTCCAGTCTCAAAAGTATCTCCAAAATAAAGCATGGGAGTACCTCATCCTATCAACCTATCCTGTGCCAGGACTCACAGCTAACCAGCTGATATGTCATGGTTAGACTCCTGTACAGAAGCACATAATGCCATCGAGTGTCCATCAGATGGCTACATGTGGCAGAGTGTATCATTCAAAATCCTGTTCCTCATCTCCCAACCACCCTCCAGCCCATGCGCATTCACCTCATGCAAGCATGTTAGAAGAGCACATCCCCTGAGTTCCTCGCCTCTCCCAACCTATTTTTCCTCTGTAGCAAGACTGATAATTCAAAAACATAAACCTGACCATATCTTTGCTTAAAAGCTTTTAACGACAAACCCAAGATCTTTGGTTTGAAAATAAAACGAGTATTTGATGTTTGCAAGAGGGCTTTGAGTGGGATTTGGCTTCAGATGCTTGTTATTTTCAGTATTCATGGTCACCTCATGCACACATGTCAGGAAAGCGTATCCCCTCAGTTCCTCACCCTGTCCTAGAGAAAACGGCATTATGTTTCCACAAGCCCTTAGCCACACATTTTCATCAACCAGTCAATATGTAACCTTATTTTACATGTGTTTCCAACTTAGTGTGTGTGTGTGTGTGTGTGTGTGTGTGTGTGTGTGTGTGTATGAATGCGTATGTGTGTATTTGTGCACATGCATGTGGAGGCCAGAGAGCAACCTCAGGTGTTAATCCTCAGGTACCATTCTACCTTGTATTTTGAGAAAGAGTCTCTCACGGGCCTGGAGCTCACCATCTAGACCATCTAGGTTAGGCTAGCTGTCCAATAAGGCCCAGGGATCCTCCTTGATCTGTCTAGCCAGCACAGGGATTACAAGCATGTGCCACCATGCCAAACTTTTTTCCCCAAATTGTTTAATGTGGTATTTTGTGATCAGACTCAGGTCCTGTACTGGTCTCCTTAGTCCAAGACACTTGGTTTTAAATTTTTTAAAATTTAAATTTTAAATTGGCATACAAAGTAATAGGTTTCATTATAACGTTTTCATATGTGGTTTTAGTAGACTTTTCTGCTCATCTCCCCACCTTCCCAACTTGTGCCTTTCTGTCCCCTACTAGCCCTTTTTTAACTTCTACATTTCATGTATCCCGTTACCCTGTGGACTCCACTTCCTTAAAGGCCTTCTCAGGGCCTTTTCCTAGCTTTAGAACCTATGTTCATGTTCACTCCCACATAATTACATATATATATATTCTAATATATAATATTATATATAATAGAAGCTAGGATTTGCATATGAGAGAGTACAGGTGGCATTTGTCCTTTTGAGTCTGGGATACATCATTTAACATAATTTCCAGATCCATCTCTTTTCTCAGGTTTCACAATTTCACTTTTCTTTATGGTTTTATAAAATTTCATTATTTATATCTTCACTATCCAGTCTTCTGTTGAGGGGCATGTTGAGTCCATTGGCAGTTTGGAGAGAATTGGTGTTTAGTTTTTGTAATTCTTTATATACTCTAAATACTAAGGCCATGTCTGAATTACAGCTGGCAAAAAAGGCTCCCATTGTCTGTTCACTTTATTGATAGTTTTCTTTGCTCTATAGAATGTTTTTAATTTTGTATGGGAATACATTTATCAATTCTTAGCACTATTTCCTGTGTTACTGAAGTCCTATTCAGAAAGTTCTTGCCTATTCCTATATCTTGAAGTGTTTTCTCTTAGCAGTTTTACTGTTTTAGGTTTAATTAAGGTCTTTGATCCATTTTTGAGTTGATTTTTGTGCAGGGTAAGAGAGAGGGCTCTAACTTCATTCTTCTGCAGGTGGATATCCAGTTTTGCCAGCATTATTTATTAACTAGGTTATAAGACATGTTCTTTAATATGTATTGTCAATTCATTAATGTTGAACTCACAGCAAACTGGCTATAACTGGGGCCTAAATGAAGTTTCTTCTAACACCTGTATTTTCTCTATTGGGCACATTACAACCTTCTCACACACAGGAATACCAGACAGTACTTCAATTTGGTATTGTTAAGCTGTTTTAAACAATGAAATTAAGTAAAAATCACCTAAGTGCACAAAAACATGGTGTTTTACTATCTCCCAAGTGACTGGTTCCTCCGAGGTGCTGGGCCCACTTTGGAAAATGGACTAAGGAGGGGTTTTCTGCTCCATCTTGGGAGAGAAGACCCTAGCCAGAAAGAACGTTCGACTGCAGGTGTGGAGAGAGAGATGGCCCCAGCGCCTCACCCACGTAGACCCTAGAGGGGGCATTTACCGACCTGGGATGAGACTGCAGGGCCCAAGATGCATGGGCGAAACTTAATGGAGACTATGGGCGGGCGCCAGAGCATCTGAAATATCGGGTTCTGAGCCCCTGTGCAAGAGTGCTTGTCTCTGTGTAAGTTCCCCAATTTACTCCCTCCATACCCGAGGGCATAAACTATAATAAATTCACATAAAAATATATTATATGGTTTGTCTGATCATGCAAGAGACCTGGCAAGAACTCTGGAGACAGTTACTAAACTGTGAAAAAGATGAGAACTCAGACAAGAAGGCAGTGTTGCCTTCCTTGAACTCAATGGAAAATTCACACCTTGAATAACTCACATTGTTTTTATCACTCTGCACATGTCCACATATGCCTACACAGTACTGTAAATATTGCCTTTGGGATTACAAATACACATGCACAGAACCCACATAGCATGTAATAGCAATTGCAAGAATGGCATGCAAATTTCTAAAACATTCTATATTTCTATGTCCAACATAATAAACCAGAAAACTTCTGATTCCAATAGGGAAGAAAGTAAACAACAACAGCAACAACAACAAAACAACCAACAACACCTCTCAATAGTAACCTTAAATGTAAATGGCCTCCACTCACTAATTAAAAGATTTGGACTGGCTGACCAGATTATAAAACTAGATCCAACTATCTGCTATCTCTAAGAAACATAATTTATTAGAAAAAACACTGAAAAACAGAGTCAAAATATGGAGGAAAATCTATCAACTAAACACAGACCGAAAAAAGTTGATATATGTATTTTGATATCTGATAGAATATACTTCAAATAAAAATTAATCAGAAGAGATAAATAAGGCCACTACATATTGATAAAGAAATAATTCATCAAGAAAATATAACAATTTTAAATTTATATGCACCAAACACTGAGGCTCTTAATTTCATAAAACAAACACTAAAAGGTCAGTTATATTCTGAGACAACAGTGGGTGATTTCAAAACCCCATTCTCATCTCTTGATAGGGTATCCAAACTGAAAACCAGCAAGGAAACCTCAGAGTTAAGCTACACCATAGGTCAAATGGACTTAACAGACATCTACTGAATAGTCCATCCAAAACACATTCATCTCAGAAGCCCATAGAATCTTCTCTAAAATAGACCACATTCCAGGCCACAAATCAAGTCTCACTAAATACAAAAGAACTGAAATAATCTCTTATATCTTCTAAGATCAATAAAACTAAGGATCAATATCAAGAAAAATCTATAGGAACAACATAAAAGCATGAAGACTGAACAATACACTTTTGGAATTACCAGTAATCATTGCAGTAATCACAGAGGAAATTTAAATGTTTTAGAATCAAAGTAAAATGAAAGTACAACTTACCAGAATAGCTCAAGCAGTTCTAAGAGGAAAGTTTAGAGCTATGAATGCCTACATTAAAAATTGAGGTAAAGGAATATTAAAAAACCCATGTGGCTTCTGTCTTATAACTTAAATGAAAAATACAAAATAGCATTGGAGGCAGTTACCCTCTCCATTGCTTCTAGACGCTGTGGATTACTACACATAGTTCCCAGTCCTAGGTCTGAGATACTGCCACAGGAGTGGGTTAGGGAGGCACCAGAGGTCTCCAAAACAATGCAAACTCTTGTCAGGCCTCTTGACTGCTCACAGAACTAGAGAATTTAAACATATTTTAGAAGGTGCCACTCACCTTGATTATAAGATACAGAGAAAGCAGGTTGGCACTGAACTGGAAATTTCCTTCATATGGCTAGCATTCAAACCACCAGAGAGTGCTGAGTGGGCTGCTGGGAGAGAAAAGACATAGTTGGTCTTATCCAGGTATGAACCCTGTGAACCAGAACTCCAGCCTGCTGTGGATGATATACCCACCTGCCCAATAGGAGCTTGACTGTGGTGAGGGATTGTATTTGACACCTATTCCATTGATGGTAAGGGGATCAGTGATGCCTCCTACTGTAAGCCCAGCTAACAACCCAGGACTGGGAAGGTTGTAGATCCAGAAAGAGAATTTATTACCGATGTTTAAGTTAACTGATAAATCAGCAAACTGTCTTCTAAATAGCTATGCTTATTGCCATAATTGAATGCTGTTCAGATCTTAATCAGAAGTCTCTCCCTACAATGAATAGTTGTGAATGTAGAGAATCCTGGCTGCCCAAGATGCAGAAACCTTTGTGGGCCCTGTTCTATACAAGACATTTATACCACCCCCTGTAAGGCTCAGGGAACACTGTAGAAGGGGGGAGGCAGAAAGTATAGAGTAGCCAGAAGACAGAATGAAGTGCTTCAGACTGCCATCTCTAGACTCAATACAACTGTTGCAATTATCTACTTATGATTAACTCAAAACAATTTTTACCTGCATCAGGCCCTAGTGACAATCAGTCCTGGCACTCATAAGTCTTACCCTTTGCCTATGAACTATTGGCTATTGACAGACTGTTGGAGATGAGAAATTATTGTCTGTGACTGTATCCACTGCTGAGCCCACTAGGATCCAAAGGATAATTTCAAATCCACAGGCACAAAGCCTTGCTTAATCTCATTAGAGCACAAAACAAAATTAATAGTCACGATCGTGATAGAGAGTTTTGTGAGGAACCTTCATTCACTGATGGTAGAAATGTAAACTCATGCAGCCACTACAGAAATCAGTATGGATAGTCCTCAAAAAACTGAAAATAGAGCCACCAGATCATTCAGCGACACCATTCTTCTGCATAACCCAAAGGACTCTCAGCATGACACAGAGATACTTGCATGTCCAGGACTATAATTGCAGTATTCAGAATAGACAGGAAATAGAATCAGCCTACATGTCCATCAGCAGATGCATGGATAAAGAAATTTTGGTACAGGTACATGAGTTGTTAAGTGGTAAAGTCATGTGTGGTACATAGAATTTTATGTAACTATAAAGAAAAGTTAAACTATGGGATTTGCAGGAAAATAGATGCAATTGGAAACCACGCTGTTAAGCAAAATAAGCCAGACTCAGAAAGATAAATACTACATATTTTCTCTCATGTACAAAAACCTAGATTTAATATATGTGGGCTGGAGAGATGGCTCAGTGGATAAGAGGACTGGCTGCTCTTGCAGAGGATCCAAGTTTGATTCCCAGCACCCACATGGAAGCTAACAACCATTCATATCTCCAGTTCCAGGCAACTGACACCCTCTTCTGACTTCCACAGGCATTGCATGACATGGGTACACTTACATACATGCAGGCAATAACTCATACACATAAAATAAAAAAATAAAA
>NW_008360317.1:366536-368085 GCF_000622305.1 Nannospalax galili | reverse complement strand
ATATAAATTTTTTCATATTTTATTATGTGTTTATATATGCAAATACATGTGTGTTTATATATGCAAATTTGTAGGTCACAGAGCTAGAAAGGGGATCAATCATGAGAGGGGAAGAAGAGATGATAAGGGAGATGGGAAGTGGAGGGGGTGATTGAATACATTTGTACAGAAAAGGGGTCTAACTGGGGCAAAAAGGGAAGCAGCTTAGGGCAGGGTAGGAGAAGACAGAATAGGGCAGACAGGGAGGGAAATGCATGAGAATGAAGTATAATGACACACATGTATGAACATATCATGATCCAACCCATTACTTTGCTAACCTAAAAAAAATCGGAAAGTAAAAGGCCTTGAGCTGGAGGCTGGAGAGAGGGCTCAGCAGTTGAGGACTTGCTCTTCCAGAGGACCTGAGTTCAATTTCCAGCAACCATGTTGGACAGCTCACAACTGCCTGTGCCTCCAGCTCATGGGGATCTGGCGCGCAGCTTCTGCAGCCACCTGCACCCATGTACACATATTCACACACACACACACACACACACACACACAAAAGTTTTCTTTAAATATATCGATATATCACAAGCACACATTGGAGTGAGAGAAGCCAACATCATTTATGCTTAGTCTATGCAGTTTATAACTCTATCAAAGTGCAACTAATACCATATCTAGTTGGAGACTGTATCTAATTGGAGAGAATTAAGCCTTGCAAGACTCTTTATTCAACTAAGTTAACTACTTAACAACACCCTAGTATATCTGGCTACAGGAAAATACTATAGTATTTCTTTCTACAGGCAATATGTAAGATGTAGAGATAAGTTAACAGATCATTAATTACATATGTCTTTGTCAGAACATCAGTGCTTTCAGATCATAGGAGATGTTAGACATAAATACATGTGTCATTTGTGGAGAGACTCAAAATAGCAAAACAAACCGAAATCATGTGCTTAGTGAATAACCATGGAATGGGTCATATGCAAATAAACCTTAGGCCCAAAGGACATTTGTAATACCCTGGTTACTCTAGCAGTAAATCCATGTGAGAATTTCATATGTAAAGTGAAAATGGCGAGTTCTAGGCTTCTCGCCAGTTTCATTTGGAGTGTGAAATGTCTGACTTGCAAGCAGCAATTCTTGGAATCTTATAAGCAAGTTTTTTATATAATCAAGAATGACCTACTTCCTTTACCTTGTAGCTATAGGAGAACAGGAATTACAGGCCTGCAAAAGACCGTCTGAGGATCAGAACCTCAGCCCAGCCCAGCTCCACACATCTCATCACAGACCGCATCTTGGTACAAGAACACTGGAGAGCTGGGAAAATGTCACAGAAGATAACAAGGCAGGAAGCCAGTGCCGCCCAATCCCCTTCCCAGGCTATCTGAGATAAAGCAAGAAGTGACAGTTCCATTGCTGTTTCTGCAGCTTCTCCCAGGGTATACCACACCAGCCCTTCTCGAAGCTTCACAGCTTGCCTTAAGCTGATTAAGTGGCCTCCTCCTGGTGCTTTTGTGATTTGTCACTTCAGAGTATTTTACATCTCTCT
>NW_008360317.1:356025-366479 GCF_000622305.1 Nannospalax galili | reverse complement strand
CTCTCTCTGTGTGTGTGTGTGTGTGTGTGTGTGTGTGTGTGTGTGTGTAACTGAGAAGAAATATGTAGTGGAGAGAGGGTGACTGTTCCTTATTCCTTTACCACTTGGGAGCAAAAGAAGAGAGGAAGAGAATTCCCTGGAGCATCAGCCTCTCCCTTACCTTGAAGAACTCACCATGCACGTGCAGAAATTTCAACGTGTGGAGACTCAAGCTATCCTCACATGAGAAAGATGAAGCAGACTATGTATGGGGCCTGACTCCTGCACAAGGAATCGCACAAGCAGGAAGAAGCAAGGAAAAATGCTGTTGAGAGGCAACATGGCCCACAGTCCTTCCCAGACCACAGCAGAACACAAGAGGTGGGGGGGGGGTTGCAGAGTGAGCATTTGTGTACTGTGTAGGCCAGGGGAGCTGCCTGAAGGGGCAAGGGGACAGCCAACTGAAAGGTTGATTGGGGCTACATGTTCCACCATCCTCTCTAGACTGAAGAAGAAGTCACAAATAGTCACCCAGATTGGAGACTTCTCATAGTAATTTAAAATCCTTTCTCATAGTAATTTCAAATGAGGGGGTCCAACTTGGAACCTCTGAGGAGCCCAAAGTACACTCTACAGAAATAACCAGATGCCTGCCAGACTCAGGACGGGAAGACCGTCAGCAAAGTAAGGCCTGTGCTATGCTCTTGCCCCACCCCTCTTTTCTTTTGTAGCGGGGACCTGAGGCCTGGTTGCCCTTCGCCTTGATCCCTGCCTCCTAGATGACAAGGGTCTGCACCAGAAAAGGCCAAAGTTTTGATATTAAACCAAGTCAGACATTTTCAAACACTCCTTACCCTGGATATTAGACGTTTGAAATTGAGACTGTACTTCCAATCTCAAATCATTATAAAGGCATACATTTTCTCAGAATAAACAGAAAGGCTCTGGAATCTTCCGGAATCTCTATCTAAAGAAGAAAAACTTCACTGAGTAAGAGGGTAGTGAGAGGAAAATTAAGTTTTGCTTCTTTTAGATTCTATCCTTGTCTGCTCAAGACCCCTGCTATGTTCATGTCCTTGGAAACAACAGGGAAGATGCAGCTCAGCAGAAAACTGATTATCATATGGATCCTTAAGAAAGGACTGTTTGTAAATTCAAACATTCTCAAGCTTTATAATATTCAAACATTCTGACTGGGGTTTGTATGTTTCCCCAGCATCTCTGAGGAAGTGTGTTCAAAAGAAGATGTCCTCACCTTAAACCCCCTTCCTCCATGGCTCTAGATTCAGTTTCTTATATTATTTCTTACATTAACAGGAAGACTGCAAGTCTGAGTCAGCCTGGGCCATATACTGTGGAAAGAACTGGGGGAGGTAGGGAGAGAGGGAGGGAGAGAGGGAGGGAGGGAAGGAGGGAGGGAGGGAAGGAGGGAGGGAGGAGAATGGAAAAGAAAGGGAGATGAGAGGAAAGGAGGAAGAAAGGAGGAACAGTAGAAAGAGATAGATGAAGGAGATAAAGGGGAGGCCATATGGATTTACTATCACACATAGGTATGTGTCATCCCACATCATGTTTGTAGTCAAGGATCATGGCAGGTAGACCATACAACACCCAAAGGTGTTGTACTTGATCACAGCAACTCATTGTAAGAGCAGACAATTCAACACCACATGTGCAATCTGTTCCTCATTTGGTCACACAAATGACCAAGCCGGTGCAGAGTGGGTTATTGAGGTCGAAGAATGGGCATCATGACATTAAAACACCTAGATGCATCACATGCAACCTTGGAAATCCAAATAGGCCATTTAATCTCCTCAGCCTTCAGTTTCATCCACAAAGTAAGATAACATTCTGACTCTATTTCTCTCACTGGAAACTTAATAAGGATGTCCAGATCCCCACTCGAAGACTGGGATTTTCATTCCTCCAGCTCTCAGGAGTGAGGCCTGCTAGGGCTTCTCTGCCGAGTCCCTCCAGGGAACTTCACTGACTTTCCTGGTCCAATAACTCATTGATCCACATTCAAAACAACCCTAGAGTCCAACCCATCTCTCTACCCTCACTGCTTCCTCCAGGTTTCCAGCATCTCTCATCTAGATTATTGCAATTCAACTTGCTCATTCTGTCCTGGTCACAAATAGGTCCATGTTTTCTAGGATTTTCATCCCTCAGCAAGAAAGCCACTATCTTTCTAAACGCCCTCAAAACTATATATACAACATCCCCCTACTGGTTCACCTTGTGAGTAAATCTTCTGGTCTCACGTGGAGGCCCAACACATTGCTCATGTCACTATAGGCACACTTTTTGACCTTGCTCTGACACATCAGGCATGTGCTAGACTCAAAATCTTTGCACTTGTGACTTTTTTCCTTCTGAGATGCACTTGTTCCACACAACTTTCTCCCTCATTGTCTAAAATCTTTGTGAAAAGGAAGCCTGACCATTGAAATTGTCCTGCATCTTTTCCCCGCTTTTGTTTCCTCCTTGATGCTTACTACCATGATCTTGGCATGTATTTTACTCATGAAGCATCATCCCTCACTGCCTGCAGTGGATTGGCTCAAAGCCTTGGGTACTTATGACATCTGAACCTACTACAGTAAATAAACATTTAGGGGACAGAGAGATGGCTCAACAGTTAAAAACACTAGCTGTTCTTGAAGAGGACCTGGGATTGGTTTCAGCATACACATGGTGGCTAACAACTATCCTTAACCCCAGATCAGGGGGATCTAATGTCCTCTTCTGGCCTCTACAGACATTGCACATACAGTAGTCTTACACATACACAGGCAGAACACTCATACACTTAAAAATAAAAATTGATAAAATAAACAGAGGAGGAGTGACTGCAGAAGAAGCTGCTGCTCTTTTTGAACTAACTGGCCAATGGCATGATGCATCCGGGAGTAGTCATTTCAGGCCTCATGCTTATTCTCACAGCTGCTGTGGATTCTTATACTGAAGTGCTTGGAGTGATGGATCAGCCTGTCACACTTCCATGTACTTACACAGCATTGAGTGGAACCTTAATCACACGTTGGGGTCGAGGGGATTGTTCTTCGTCATGTTCAGACCTACGTATCTGGATGGATGGACACTGTGTCTACTATCAGAAGAATAGTTGTTACTAGCTCAAGGGGCAGATTTCACCAGGAAATGTGTTTTTGACCATTGAGCATGTTCTTGACTGACAGTCGTCCATAGTATTGGCGAGCGCAGACCCAAGATGGATCAGTGTACAGGTACTGACCTTCTTACTGAAAGTTAGACCTGAAACTCCAAAAAGTCCTCCAGTGATACCCACAATGACAAATGAGACCCACAACTATAACAAAATACACATCTACAACAAGACCCACAACTACTTCAACAAGATCCACACAGGCTCTAAGGTCAACAAGAGTCTCTACCTCTATTCCTCCAATACCCATATACACCCAGACCCCCAAACCAAATGAGCCTTGGAATGATCACAGTGAAGCGATACCAACATGAAAGCCATGGGTGGCCACCACTAAGGGATTCATTACTGGAATCTCCATTACGTCTTGATGCTGCCGATTCTTGTGAGTGTCATGGCTGTGGCAAAGAACTTCTGCAAGAGAAATAAGACAGGTTCACTAAGCTTGGTTGTCTTCCATGTTCCTAAGATTGGAGTTTTGCAAGATAAAATGGTAGTGCCACCCCAAATATAAGACAAGGTCTACATGATTGAAGACAATCTTTATGTCACTGATTACGTCCCAGTGGCCTCTGAGAAACATTATGCCTATGACAGCAGAAGACTGGACCTGGATATGACCAAGCCAGATACCCTCGAAGCTCCAGGCTCTTTTCTGTGTCAGTTCATCTTGTGTCCCACTTGTCAATGACAGTGGTGGCACAGTTGTCTGTGCTCCACCTGACTGTTAACGTACATCCTAATCTTTACACCAACACAGACTCAGTCTCTCCAGTCACCCAAAAGCATTCTCCCAAAAATAAGTATCTCACAATTTTGTGTTTTCTTAGATGCATAATGCTTGTGTTCATGAAGCATAATAATTGGTAATACAAGAAATGAACTTCTATCATGGCTACATGGTGGTAGTAAGGGAGTACTTAATTTAGAATCATTTTATGATTACTTCTTATTTTTATATTTTAACTCCAAATGCCACTTTATTTACCTCCCCCAAAGGGTTCAAAATTTGGGGTCATGCGGATTTTAATTTCCTTTATACACAGAGGGGGATCTAGTGTTACCATTGAAGGTGCGTCTGTTTTCTTTGGTCTCTGAATAGATGAATCATTATTACATGGTTGGTCCTTAGATAAGGAAAGGTATTATGTATGAGAAGAGGTTCCCATAGTGATCAAGGAATGAGTAATATAAGGGGAAGAAAATTGTCCTCCCATTAGTGCCATTTCCCCTACACTTGTGTCTCGATGCTAAGTCTTTCTAGAAATGTCTCTGAACAAGTTTTTAGAAGGCAGGAGAAATGAAAGGGGAAGAGGAGGAGGAGGAACAAAGACTTTCTAAAGCCTTAGGAAAGTTCTATTCCAAGTATAGTGCTGTTTGAAGCTATCACTGGTTTCATTCAGGGTTCTCAATTTCTATGTTCTCTGCAGTCCATGTTTATATTTAAAATTTTTTCAGAAAGGCATCTTTTTAAAAAAATGTGTTTCCCTTTGAAACAGTTTGTGTTTTATAATTTTATTTCACAATAGGAAAAATTGTCAACTCTGAGGATTAATAGGTTACAAAGAAGAAAGGAGAGAAATTTAGTTAATATGAAAATTTACCATAAATAGTCTTTTTTATTTGTTTTTTGTTTTTTTTTACTTGAGATAGGATTTCCCAATTTACCCTGGCTCCCTAGAATTTGCTTTACAGACAAGGCTGGCATCAAATTCACAGAGATTCTCTAGCTTTGCTGAGATTAAAGGTCAGTAGCACCCAGCCCTGCCAATTCTTGATCTTATTGTTTCAATCTTTCTTACAAGATACAGTTGATTCCATTACCTACAGTCTGCCTTCGCTACAATTGTAAACCTTTTGAAACTTTGCACCTCTTTAAGAAGTAATCAATCATTTACTGATATCTGTATGGAATAATTTTGTGAATAATGAAGATGAAAGCCTCAGTGGTTAACTATTTTCAGTTCTATGCACGCTCAATAGTAAAATGTTTCATTTCCTCACTTTGAAAAAATTAATAAAATAAGCAACCAATAAATAGTTATCAGTAGCAGCAATGTATTAATAACAAATAAGATTTTCTAAAAGTGGCTTGCATTTTTCCTACTTGTAAATGTTTAGCATCAGTCAGATAAGTTTAATCTATATGTATGTGAACATATATGCCTACAAATGCAAAGAACATATGATGTACACATTTAAGGATGTGAGAATAATCTGCACAGTTGATTCAGCAATGGCAGCAACACAGCCGGAGAGCTGACATCAGCATCCAGCTTCTTCATCTCATGTCTGTGATGAAGAGAGCAGGGCACACTTGTAACATCTTTTCTTCTCTGCCAAGAAACTAGCTACGAAGTTCTTTGAAATTCCAAGGAGAGAAGCTGCCACACAGCCTGAAGTAATGTTCTCTTCAATCACTAGAGCCCTCAGTTGCCCAATCACATCATCGTTTCCCAAGAGAGATACTAAGCCCAAGTAAGAATCCTTTCCAAAAGGCACACAACTCTCTATAGTGGAGACAGAATGACTGCCTTCTGCAGTTACCCTTGCCTCTTTGCCCCCTTTGCCTCAGTCTGACTTCTCAGAATTCACAGGAGACGCCTCACCCAATTGACAAAAGGCTGAGCTGGATCTGTTAACAGAGTCATCTCTGGCTTTAGCTATTAGCCCACAATTTGGTGTGCAGTCATTTCTTTGCCTGTCCAAATTACTGGAGTTCACATACTTAGCAGTAACAAGAAAGAAAAGGATATCCCAGCAACACCTGACAGGGAAACAAATAGGAACCAGAAGCTCTTTGGCCTCAATGGCACTCTGTGCCTTTGGCTTTGCCAAATTTGTTTTTGCTAGGCAGTCTCTCTTTGAAAGAGACAGAGAGGATGAATCAGAAAAAAAATCACACTCACGATCTCTCAGGCATTCTAAGAAATGGGACTGGACCATCATCACAAGCCCTATTGAAGTTTTTGCATGAACTCCTGGGATCAATCTCATCTTTGGCATGTGAGACAGTTCTAATTCAGACCCTGTGAATAGATGGCACCCACTGATTGTCCTCACAGATCGTCTCTCACACCCCAAGAGGAGTTCATTGTTGTTGGACACTAGAGAAAGGCCTCAGTGATTTGCATTATGCAAAACTGAGCCTTCAGGAGTGTTAAGTACTAGGGAAGAAACAAAAGAGTCTCTAACATCTTGGAAGAAAACAAGGCAATACAAAACTATGTTCAGATACCCTCAAATATGCATTTTTAAAATGCAATAGAAAGATTCTGTGGTCTTGAGAAACATTTCAGAAACTTCTTATTAGAACGGTAAAGGGTACATATGAAAGACTCACAGCAAAAGCAAAAGTTTTCATGCTGAGGTCCCTCTCTACCATTTCAGAGGACTCACAAAGAATCCTATCATTCTAAACTTGGCAGCTCAGCGGTGGGAAAACAGGCCTATCTCTCCTCCAGCCTCTGGACATGCAGGTGGCTTGGGTGCTATTTATGTCTTGATTGACAAGTGTGTGCTCTGGCTAGATAAGTGCAGAAGCATCTCTCACAAGGATGCTTCAAAAGAGCAGCTGTCTGGAAAGATGAGGCAATGCCAGGATAGTTCAAGAGCTCGTCCAAATGCCAATTACTGAGGTAAACATGAACAGATGACGCAAATGCTTTAATAAGACTTACTCGAAGACCACACAGTGCTCTGAAGATAGTCAACATGATACAAATTTCTTATTTTTCATTATATGATCATTTAGCCAAGAAGTGTCATCTTCAAGGATTGTCGTGGTTTATATTATTTGTATGTGTCGTGCTGTTCTCAAACTTAGAAAGAAGGGAGGATCATGTTACTCTCCATTATTTCAAGTGTGTTAGCCTGACATGTAGTGACCTTAATGATTTTCTGACCTGTGTTTTCACATTCCTTTTATGGTCACTCCATAGCACCCATTTATTTTATCCAGCAACATCTAAGTGCCCGCAATTCCTCACACATACAGAAACCTTTGTTTATTCCCTTCTGCTTGTTTCCCCAGAATACTACCAGATCAAACACTATTAATTGTCCAAGACAGAGCTAATTGACCTCTCCTTTATAAAAACCCTCCCAAAGACCTTCCAGAGCAGAATTTATTCCTGGGCATAGTATGATTCTCTTGCACAATGTAGTGGAAGCATTTGCCACAATGTGTGAGGGCCCACTCTTCACAGGCCTTTCTCTCACTCCGCACTGTATAAAGACCCTCTCCTCACAGGCCTGTCTCCCACTCCATACTGTGTGAGGGCCCACTCTTCTCAGGCCTCTCTCCCACTCCACACTGTGTGAGGGCCCACTCTTCACAGGCCTCTCTGTTACTCTACACTGTGTGAGGGCCCACTCCTCACAGGCCTCTCTCCTACTCCACACTGTGTGAGGGCCCACTCTTCACAGGCCTCTCTCCCACTCCACACTGTGTGAGGGCCCACTCTTCACAGGCCTCTCTGTTACTCCACACTGTGTGAGGGCCCACTCCTCACAGGCCTCTCTCTTACTCTACACTGTGTGAGGGCCCACTCCTCACAGGCCTCTCTCCTCCATTGTGCGTGAGGGCCCACTCTTCACAGGCCCTCTCTTACTCTACACTGTGTGAGGGCCCACTCCTCACAGGCCCCTCTCTTACTCTACACTGTGTGAGGGCCCACTCCTCACAGGCCCCTCTCTTACTCTACACTGTGTGAGGGCCCACTCCTCACACGCCTCTCTCCTCCATTGTGCGTGAGGGCCCACTCTTCACAGACACTCTCCTACTCCACTGTGTGTGAGGGCCCACTCTTCACAGGCCTCTCTCTTACTCTACACTGTGTGAGGGCTCACTCTTCACAGGCACTCTCCTACTGCATTGTGTGTGAGGGCCCACTCCTCACAGGCCTCTCTCCCACTCCACACTGTGTGAGGGCCCACTCTTCACAGGCCTCTCTCTTACTCTACACTATGTGAGGGTCCACTCTTCACAGGCCTTTCTCTCACTCCGCACTGTATAAAGACCCTCTCCTCACAGGCCTGTCTCCCGCTCCATACTGTGTGAGGGCCCACTCTTCACAGGCCTCTCTCCTACTCCACTGTGTGTGAGGGCCCTCTCTTCACAGGCCTCTCTCCCACTCCACACTGTGTGAGGGCCCACTCTTCACAGGCCTCTCTCTTACTCTACACTATGTGAGGGCCCACTCTTCACAGGCCTCTCTCCCACTCTACACTGTATAAAGGCCCACTCTTCACAGGCCCACTCTGTTACTCTACTCTGTGTAAGGGCCCACTCTTCATAGGCCTCTCTCCTACTCCACTGTGTGTGAGGGCCCACTCTTCACAGGCCTCTCTCCCACTCCACACTGTGTGAGGGCCCACTCTTCACAGGCCTCTCTCTTACTCTACACTATGTGAGGGCCCACTCTTCACAGGCCTCTCTCCTACTCCACTGTGTGTGAGGGCCCACTCTTCACAGACCTCTCTCTTACTGTACACTGTGTGAGGGCCCACTCTTCACAGGCCTCTCTCCTACTCCACTGTGAAATTTTCTCAGGATGATCTGTACTTTTTTCATTTTCCTCTACTGTGTCACTGAACACATGCTAAGTGAATGCATGAAAAAAGAGAGTCAGAATTTTTCTGCCTCTTGCCTTTTCACTCTCTCTTCTATTTTGGGGAGAGAAAACTATAATCCAGAGAGATTTAGTCTTGTCCAAGATAACAATATCAAAGCTGAGAACGGAATTACATCAAAGATCTTTGTTAGATCCTTGCACATGTTTAATGTGAGGACAGCTTTTTGCCCCTGACAAGAATAGAAAGGCAGTGAGAAAGGAGCACAGATAATATAAACAGTAATGAATGCAATAGTAGTTATTAAAATCTGGAGCCCATGAAGAAACCATCTTTAGGAAACAGGAGAACCCATATACAATCATCTTTAGGAAACAGGAAGATTTCTTCTAAATCTTACCTCTTCTTTCTCCAAACCCACAGTACACACTCAAATGCACAGACACAGTTAGAGTCATGTGTTGGCAGTACTTGAGTCATAAGATGTCATCAGACCAAGGTCAAGGCGTCTGTGGAAGTTGGGAACATCTTCATGCTGGCTCCTGAGACTAAGAAGTGGACACATGGGTTTGAATCCTCTAATTTCTGCATTATGACCCTCTAAACCCATATGAGTGCTCAACTTGCAATCTCCAGCAAGAAAAAGACTTTATCCTAGAGTAAAGGAATTTGCTGGTGTTAATGATTTACCTGAATTCAATGGATAGAAGTGTCTATAGGGATTCTAACAATATTATACCTATATTTCGAGCAGAGTAGAACATTAAAGATGAACAGAAGGACCAACACTCCTTGGTGTCTAATCTCCCCAGCTCCTGAGCCCCAGACACTACAGGGACTGGCAGTCAAGGGATTTGACCTCGGACCAGGAAGCATTCCTTTGTGAGTGACTTTCAGCAAGCTACTGAAAATGAGAAAGTGTAATTTCATCATTATCACATCAACTTGTTCACTGATGTGTTTATAATGTACAAGAACTTTCCTAAAGCATTTGGTCATAATTGCTGGGTCAATTCATGGGGCAGTCAAGATTCTCCAAGAGTGCTGAGGAACAGGGTACTAATGGTACTAATGATATGGAGCAGCAATAGAATGTTGAAGCAATGGTAGCTTAAAAAACATAAGATCAGCAAAGGTGACAGGCAAAAGGAGATGCAAAACATGGAGGAGGGCTCACTTTAGCCCATCTTTCATCTTTATGCCACAATCATCATCATCATATTATCATTAAGTAATCAGTATCAGGAGCTATAGGGTCAGGTGCTGCAGCTTCACACACACATGCACATGCGTGCATGTGCGCATGCACCCCCACACACACACACACACGGGGGTGGATTTCAGAAAGAGTGAAAAGGTGCACAAAGTGTTAGAGTCTTTTCTGTACACTAAGACCAGGGGAGCCCTGAAGAATAGGTCTTCCTTATATATAGTCATAAAACCCCCAACTCACTTTCACTGAACCTTACACAATCAGGCTTCTACTTTCTTATCCTACAACCTCAGTCATTTCCGTGACTTCTGCATATTGACAATATGCTAACCTCTGAGTTACAGACTCATAATTCCGACTGCCTTTTGGAGTTGGATGTTGGTACTTTCCAGAAACCTTTAAGTTAATGCATCAAAAAAGATTACTTCAGTCAGTCAAAGTTTAGGTTTTGATTTTTGGTAATCAAGTCATGTGATTTTTGGCTAGTGATAATAGAAG